>NW_016107596.1:870892-945960 GCF_001604975.1 Cebus imitator
CATCACCACCAGGCCTGCCTTACAAGAGCTCCTGAAAGAAGCACTAAACATAGAAAGGAACAACCAGTACCAGCCACTCCAAACATGTACCAAATGGTAAAGAGCATCGGCACAATGAAGAAACTGCGTCAGCTAATGGGCAAAACAACCAGCTAGCATGAAAATGGCAGGATCAAATTCACACATAACAATATTAACCTTAAATGTAAATGGGCTCAATGCCCCAATCAAAAGACACAGACAGGCAAATTGGATAAACAGTCAAAACCCATCTGTGTGCTGTATGCAGGAAACCCATCTCACATGCAAGGACACACACAGGCTCAAAATAAAGGGATGGAGGAAGATTTACCAAGCAAATGGAGAGCAAAAAAAAAGCAGGAGTTGCAATCCTAGTCTCTGATAAAATAGACTTTAAACCAACAAAGATCAAAAAGAGACAAAGAAGGGCATCACATAATGGTAAAACGATCAATGCAACAAGAAGAGATAACGATCCTAAATATATATGCACCCAATATAGGAGCACCCAGTACATAAAGCAAGCTCTTAATGACCTACAAAGAGACTTAGACTCCCACACAATAATAGTGGGAGACTTTAATGCTCCATGTCAATATTAGATCAACGAGACAGAAAATTAACAAGGATATCCAGGATGTGAACTCAGATCTGGACCAAGCAAACCTAATGGACATCTACAGAACTCCCCACCCCAAATCCACAGAATATACATTCTTCTCAGCACCACATCACACCTACTCTAAAATTGACCACATAATTGGAAGCAAATCACTCCTCAGCAAATGCAAAAGAACAGGAATCATAACAAACAGTCTCTCAGACCACAGTGCAATCAAATTAGAAATCAGGATTAAGAAACTAATTCAGAACTGCACAACTTCATGAAAACTGAAGAACTGGCTCTTGAATGTTGAGTGGATAAACAATGAAATGAAGGCAGAAATAAAGATGTTCTTCAAAACCAACGAGAACGAAGACACAACATACCAGAATCTCTGAGACACATTTAAAACAGTGTCTAGAGGAAAATGTATTGCAATAAATGCCTACATGAGAAGCAAGGAAAGATCTAAAATTGACACCCTATAATCAAAATTGAAAGTGCTAGAGGAGCAAGATCAAAAAAACTCAAAGGCTAGCAGAAGACAAGAAATAACTAAGATCAGAGAAGAACCGAAGGAGAAAGAGACACAAAACAACCCTTCAAAAAAATCAATAAATCCAGGGGCTGGTTTTTTGAAAAGATCAACAGAATAGACCACTAACCGGAATAATAAAAAAGAAAAGAGAGAAGAATCAAATAGATGCAATAAAAAATGATAAAAGGGATATCACCACCGATTCCACAGAAATACAAACCACCATCAGAGATTACTACAAATGACTCTATGCATGCAAACCAGTAAACCTGGAAGAAATGAATAAATTTCTGGACACTTGCACCATCCCAACCCTAAAGTAGGAAGAAGCCAAAACCCTGAATAGATCAGTAACAAGGGCTGAAGTTGAGGCAGCAATTAATAGCCTACCAACCAAAAAAAGTCCAGGTCCAGACGGCTTCGTGGCCAAATTCTACCAGACATACAAAGAGAGCTGGTACCACTCCCTCTGAAGCTATTCCAAACAATAAAAAAAGAGGGAATCCTTCCCAAATCATTTTATGAGACCAACATCATCCTGATACCAAAACCCAGCAGAGACTCAACAAAAAAGGAAAACTTCAGGCCAATATCCATGATGAACATAGATGCAAAAATATTCAATAAAGTACTGGCAAACCGATTGCAACAGCACATCAAAAAGCTTATCCATCACGATCAAGTAGGCTTCATCCTGGGGATGCGGGGCTGGTTCAACACACGCAAGTCTATAAACATAATTCTCCACATAAACAGAACCAAAGACAAAAACCACATGATTATCTCAATAGATGCAGAGAAGGCCTTTGACAAAATTCAACAGCCCTTTATGGTAAAAATTCCCAATAAACTAGGTATTGAAGTAACATATCTCAAAACAATAGAAGCTATTTATGACAAACCCACAGCCAATATCATACTGAATGGGCAAAAACTGGAAGCAATCCCTTTGAAATCCGGCACTACACAAGGATGCCCTCTCTCACCACTCCTACTCAATACAGTATTGGAAGTTCTAGCCAGAGCAATTAGGCAAGAAAAAAAAAATAAAATAAAGGGTATTCAATTAGGAAAAGAAGAAGTCACATTGTCTCTATTTGCAGACAACATGATTGTATATTTAGAAGACCCATCATCTCAGTCCAAAAATCTCCTGAAACTGATAAGCAACTTCAGCAACATCTTAGGATACAAAATCAATGTGCAGAAATCACAAGGATTTTTATACCGTAATAACAGACTAACAGAGAGCCAAATCATGAGCAAACTCCCACTCACAATTGCTACAAAGAGAATAAAATACCTAGGAATACAACTAACAAAGGACGTAAAGGATATCTTCAAGAACTACAAACCACTGCTCAAGGAAATAAGAGAGGACACAAACAGATGGAGAAACATTCTATGCTCATGGTCAGGAAGAACCAGTACAATGAAAATGGCCATACTGCCCAAAGTAATTTATAGATTCAATGCTATCCCCATCAAACTATGTATGACCTTCTTCACAGAACTGGAAAAAACCACCTTAAACTTCATATGGAACCAAAAGAGAGCCCACATAGCCAAGACAATCCTAAGCAAAAAGAATAAAGCTAGAGGCATCACGCTATGATTTCAAACTATACTACAAGGCTACAGTAATCAAAACAACATGGTACTGGTACCAAAACAGAGATATAGACCAATGGAACAGAACAGAGGCCTCAGAGGCAATGCCACAAATCTGCAACCATCTGATCGTTGACAAATCTCACAAAAACAAGCAATGGGGAAGGAGTTCCCTGTTTAATAAATGGTGTTGGGGAAACTGCTTAGCAGTGTGCAGAAAACAGAAACTGGACCCCTTTCTGACACCTTACACTAAAATTAACTCAAGATGGATTAAAGACTTAAGCATAAGACCTAACGCCATAAAAACCCTAGAAGAAAACATAAGCAAAACCATTCAGGACATAGGCAGAGGTAAGGGCTTCATGACTAAAACAACAAAAGCATTGGCAACAAAAGCCAAAATAGATAAATTGGACCTAACTAAACTCCAGAGCTTCTGTGCAGCAAAAGAAACAATCATTAGAATGAACTGGCAACCAACAGAATGAGAAAAAAATTTTGCAATCTACCCATTTGACAAAGGGCTAATATCCAGAATCTACAAAGAACTAAAACAGATTCACAAGAAAAAAAACAAACAAACCCATCCAAAAGTGGGTGAAGAATATGAACAGACACTTTTCAAAAGAAGACATATATGAGGCCAACACACACATGAAAAAATGCTCATCATCACTGGTCATTAGAGAAATGCAAATCAAAACCACATTGAGATACCATTTCATGCCAGTTAGAATGGTTATCATTAAAAAATCAGGAGACAACAGATGCTGGAGAGGATGTGGAGAAATAGGAACATTTTTACACTGTTGGTGGGAGTGGAAACTAGTTCAACCATTGAGGAAGATGCTGTAGGGCTTCCTCAAGGACCTGGAAATAGAAATTCCATTTGACCCAGCAATCGCATTACTGGGTATATACCCAAAAGATTATAAATCATTCTATTATAAAGACACATGCACACGTATGTTCATAGCAGCACTGTTTACAAGAGCAAAGACCTGGAACCAACCCAAATGCCCATCGACGATAGACTGGACAAGGAAAATGTGGCACATATACACCATCGAATACTATGCAGCCATAAAAAATGATGAGTTTGTGTCCTTTGTAGGGACATGGATGAATCCGGAAACCATAATTCTCAGCAAACTGACACAAGAACAGAAAATCAACCGCATGTTCTCACTTATAGGCGGGTGTTGAACAATGAGAATACATGGACACAGCGAGGGGAGCAGCACACACTGTGGTTTGTTAGGGGGGCCAAGTGAGGGACAGCGGGGGGGTGGGGAGGTCAGGGAGGGATAACATGGGAAGAAATGCCAGATATAGGTGACGACAGGATGGAGGCAGCAAAAACCACATTGCTATGTGTGCACCAACAATCCTGCATGATCTTCACAGGTACCCCAGAACCTAAAGTATAAAAAAAAAAAGAAAAAAAAAAAAACCTCAAAAGAAAACAACCCTCAGTCATCTACTTTAGGCAGAAGAAACAATAAATGAAAGGAAGACAGCGTGATTATATTACATTATTCTCAAGACCATGCGTTAAGATATAGCAAAACAATGGTTCAGGGCCTAACCTGGAAAAGAAACAGAGTTTGGGAGGCTAACAATAAGGAATGAATGACAGAAATGAAGATCAGCTTGAGTTGGGGGCATTAAGAAGAGAATGAGATTTATTGCTATTCTCTTTTCCTTTTCTTCCATGTTTGAATGGGCAGTGCACAAATTGAATCATAATAATCCTTGTTTCAGGACACACTGTCACCATTTATCTACATATTCATTCAGTTATTCTGTCATTGCTTGACTCACTGAAAACACAGTAAAATGTCCATGGAGTTTCTAGATCCTTGCAAAAACTACATTGAACAAAACTGACAAATCTGAATAATATTTACTATTCTTAAGAGATCTAAGAATGGCAAATGAATCAGCAATGATAGGCTTTAAGTAGGTCTGGAATTGTGGCTGGGCATGTGGCTGCTGGTAATATATCTAAAACAAAACCATTATTTTATGGGGTCAAAAGCCTGTTATAAGTAAAATTTCAATGCTGCAAAAGAATAGCACTTGAAGATAAATCCTCTCAGCAAGGCAGTTTACTTCTATAGAAGGGGGCAACATACAGATAGAGCAATGCTGGCCACATGCTTGGACAAGTGGGGAAGAGGTACTTATGCCTGACAGTCATCCCTACTGCTGTGTCATTCCCCTGTTGGCTAGGGTTAGACCACATGAGCTTGAGTAATCCCAATTGGCTATTTTAAAAAGAGCAGGGTTCCGAGCTGGAGTGGCAGGGTGGGTGTTTTGGTGGGAAAAATGATTACAGGCAGGTCAGAGCAGGTAGCCAGGGGTGACCTAGTCAAAGAAGGTGACTGCAGCAGGTGACCAGGATGAGTCAGGATGGAGCCCAGCGGCTGTAGAACAGATGTGAACTACTTATTAGAACCGGTGGAGAAAGTTGTTTACTGGAATTACAAGGAAGTTAAAGTTTAAAATAGGGAATTAAAAATAAGAGAGCTGAACATACACACTGATTCTTTGATGAGAAACCTGGGATTCACTATAACAAGCCCATTGCTGCACCATTTTCATGTACCAAAATGCACCCAATTTCACGCACCAAATTCTGCTCTGTCCTCCAAGGTTAAAATAGAATCCTCACATCCTCCTCTAAAACACTTTCTCTAATTGTCCAATCATACACGATTTCTCATTTTTCCTTTATATCTTATTACCTGCATCATTCAATAACTCTGATCACATTCTGCCTTGTAGCATTGTAATTTTTTTTTTTTTTTTTTTTTTTTTTTTTTTTTTNAGTGTTGCTCTATCACCTGTGCTGGAGCACAGTGGCATGATCTCGGCTCTCTGCAACCTCTGCTTCTTGGATTCAACAATTCTCCTGCCTCAGCCTCCCAAGTAGCTGGGACTATAGGTGCATGCCACCATGCCCAGCTAAGTTTTTGTATTTTTAGTAGAGATGGGGTTTCACTTTGTTAGCCAGGATGGTCTCAAACTCCTTAGCCTCCCAAAGTGCTGGGATTACAGGCATGAGTTACCACGCCTGGCCTGTAGCATTCTATCTTAACAATTAGCTGCTAAACTAAATTGCAGACACTGTGTCTGACTAATTCCTGTATCCCCCAGGCAACTAGATATTGCTGTTAAGTGTCTTCCTAGTGATTCTGCCAATGTCCTAAAAGGATATGATACATCTCCACAAACGTCCCAATAACACCTCCAATTCAATCTCACCTCTATAAATATTCCTGTATAAGGGACATTTACACTATAGTCTAACATGCTTAAGAGCCATAGAAGTAATTTACCTCCATTTTCTTCTCAGATCTCTGTACTTTTCTTCCTTGTGTCCCTTTTTTAAAGACATTAAGATACAATTCACATACTACAAAATTAACCTTTTTAAAATGTGAGATTCAGTGTTTAAGATATTCACAAGTTGTGTAATTGTCACTACTATCTAATTCTAGAACATTTTAATCATCCAAAATAGAAACCAATTAGCAGTCATAATATATCCCTCCTTTACCCAGCCTCCGACAATCACTAATTTACTTTCTGTCTCTGTAAATTTGCCTATTCTGGACATTTCATATAAATGAAATCATTCAATGTGTGGTCTTTTGTGCCCAGGTTCTCTCACTTAGCATAATGTTTTAAAGGTTTATCTATGTTGTATCATAGATCAATACTTCATTCCTTTTTATGGTTGAATAATAATATTCCAGGGCATGGATATACTATATTTTATTTATACATTGATCAGTTAGTGGTCACTTGGGTTTGTTCCACTTTAGGCTAATATGAACCATGCTGTCCTAAAAATTTTTCATGTACAAGTTTTTGTGTGGATATATATCTTCAGTTCTCTCGTTTATATACTGTAGAGTACTATTTCTGGATCATATAGTAACTCTAGATTTAATCTTCTAAGGAACTGACAAACTGGTTTCCAAAGTGGCTTCAACATTTTGCATTCCCAGTAGCGGTGTATGAAGGTTCCCATTTCTTGACTTCCTCACCAACACTTGCTATTGTCCATCTTTTTTATTATAATAACGCTAAGGGGTGTGAAATAGTATCTCAGAGTGGTTTTGATTTGCATCATCCTGATGGTAAATGACGTTAAGTATCTTTTAATCTACTTAACATGTAGATGTTCATGGCCATTTGTACAAGTTCTTTCAAGAAATGTCTATTTAAATCCCATGCCATTTTTCATGGGTTTTTTGTTGTTGTTGAATTATAAGAGTTCTTTATATATTCTGTCTACTATTTACATATATCAGATATATGATTTGCAAATATTTTTCCCATTTTGTGGGTTGTCTTTTCACTTTACTGATAGTATCCCATGAAGAACATAATTTCAATCTTGATGAAATTCAGTATTTCTATTTTTCTTTTATTGCTTGTGCTTTTAGTATCAATATGTAAGAAACTATCGTCTAATCCAAGGTTGCTACCACTTAATATGTTCTTCAGGTTTCTTATCATTTTAGTTCTTACGATTACTTTATAAATATGCAGTTGCTCCAGCACCTTTTATTGACTCTTCCTCCTTTACTGAATTATTTTGGCACTCTTGTCAAATATAAATTGGCCATAGATGTATGAGTTTATTTCTGGACTGTCAATTCTATTTCTTTAATCTATATGTCTATTCTTATGCCAGTACTATACCATTTTGATCACTTTATTATCAACCTTTGTAGTAACTTGAAATCAGGAAATGGGAATTCTCCAACTGTCCTTTTTATAAATTGTTTTGGCTATTCTGGATCCCTTGGATTTCCACATGATTTTAAAATTAGCTTGTCAATTCCTACAATTACTGCACAGATTCAATGTGATCCATATAAAATCCGCTCTGCCATAGACTGCTATCTTAACGTCTTTCCACTTATTTAGATCTTCTTTAATCTCTTTCAACAATATTTTGGTTTTCACTGTACTTCTATTAAATTTATTCCAGTGTTTTATTTTTATTCCTTTTGATGCTATTATAAATGTAACTGTTTTCTAAATTTCATTTTCAGATTATTCATCACTAGCATATAGAAACATAACTGGGTTTTACTTTTCCAACCTGTATGATTTTTAAATTTCTTCTTGCCTAATTGCTCTGGCTAGACTCTCCAGTAAAATGTTGAGTAGAAATGGTAGGAGAAGACATTCTTATCATACTCCTAACCTTACGCAGAAAGTTTTCAGTCTTTCACCACTGGTATAATGTTAGCTGGGGGGATTTTGTAGATGCCCCTTATCAGGTTGAGGAAGTTCTCTTTGATTCCTAGGTTGCTGAGTGTTTTTATCATAAAAGGGTATTGGATTTTGTCAAACACTTTTGGTGTCTAGTGAGATGAGCATGTGGGGTTTTCCTCTACTCTATTAATAGGGTGCATTACACAGAGTGATTTTTGTATGTTGAACAACATTTGATCTTCCTGGGATAAATGCTGCCTGATCATAATATATAATCTTTAACACACGGTGCTTAATTACATTTGCTATTATTTTGTTGAGGCTTTTTGTGCCCTGGTTCAGAAGGAATACCGGTCTATAATTTTCTTCTAAATGTGTTGTCTGGTTCTGGCATCAGGGTAATAATGGCCTCATAGAATGAATTAGATAATGCTCCCCCCTCTTCAAGTTTTTGCAAGGGTTTTTGAAAGACTGATGCCAATTCTTCTTTAAATGCCTGGTAGAAATCACCAGTGAAGCCATATGATCTTGGGCTTTTCATTATGTTTTTCAAATTTTAATTACTAGTTCAGTCTCTTTAGACTTTCTATTTCTTCCTGAGTCAATTTCAGGACTCTGTCTTTTTAGGAATTTGGCCATTTGAATTAGGTTAGCTAATTTCTTGGCAAACAAGTCTTACTTTCATCTTTAATCCTTTTTATTTCTCTAAGGTCAATAGTAACATCCCTTCTTTTATTCTTGATTTTAGTAATTTGAGTCTTCTCTCTTTTTTTCTTGGTCTGAATAGACTTGTCAAATTTTGTTATCTTTTCAAATAAGCAGCTTTTGGTTTTCATTGATTTTTCTCTACTGTTTTTCTATCTTTTATCTCATTTCTTACCACTCTAATCTTTACCTTTTTTTCCTTCTAATTGCTTTGAATTTAGTTTTCTCTTCTTAAAATTTTTTTAAGATGGAGAGTTAGATTATTAATTTTCAAATCTTCCTTTTTTTTCAGTGTAGGCACGTATAGCTGTAAAGTTTCCCTCTAGGCTTTTTCTGACTAATACTTTTACCTATAGCATAGATTTTGATATACAATGTTTGTTTTCATTAATTTTAGAGTATTTTCTAACTTCCCTGCTTTGACTCATTGGTTGTGTAAGAGTGTGTTGTCTAATTTCCATATATTTGTGAATTTCTCAAATTTCCTTCTGTTACTCATTTCTAATTTCATCCTATTGCAGTGGAAGAACATATTTTGTATGACTTCAATCCTTTAAAATCTATTGAGATTTTCTTTATGGACCAACATATGATCTATCTTAAAGAATTCCATGTGCCCTTGAGAAGAATAGGCATTCTACTATTGTTGGGTGTTCTATAGACATCTCTTAGGTCTAATTGGCTTCTGGTGTTGTTCAAGTCCTCTATTTCCTTGTTGATATTCTGTCTAGATAATCTATCCATAAGTGAAAGTTAAGTACTGATGTCTTAAAGTATTATTGTTGAATTGTCAATTTTTTCTTTTAATTCTGTCCGTTATTACTTCATGTATTTTGAGGCTCTGTTACCAGGTACGTATATGATCATAATTGTTACATCTTCTTGATGGAGTGATCTTTTATCAATAATATATCATTCTCTTCTTTGTCTCTGCTAGCAATTTTTATCTAATGTCTAATTTTTATCTATATCTAATGTGTAACTCTTGTAGACAGCATATAGTTGAATCATGTTCTTTTTAAATACATTTTCTGCCATTCTATTTTTTTGATTGAAGTGTTTAATCTATTTATATTTAATATAATCATTAAGGTAGAATTTACATTTGCCATTTTGTTGTTTGTTTTCCCTTTATCTTAATTTGTTGTTCTCCTATTCCTTCATTAATCTCTTCTCTTGTGCTAAATTGGTGTTTTCTACTGTACCATTTAATTACCTTTGTCATTTACTTTTTTTAAAAAGTTACTTTTAGTTGTCTAGAGAATTACAATCAACATATTAATTTGTAACACATTTGTTTGGATTGATACCAATTACAATAGTTTACAGAAATTTTCTTCCTATATAGTTCCATTCCCTCCCCACTCTATATCCTTTGTGCTGTTATTGTCATATAAATTATATTGTTATATATTACATACCCACTGACACAAATTTATAATTATTGCTAGCAACAAAATCCCATTTTTTTGTCCACCTAAGAATGTTTTAATTTCTCCTTTACTTTTGAAGAAAAATGTTAATAGAAATAGAATTCTTTGCTGACAGTCTTCTTCTCTTAGCATTTTGAATGGGTCATCCCACTGCCTCTGGTCTACATGGTTTCTGATGAGAAATAAGCTGTTAATCTTTTTAAAGATCTCTTCTACATGATGAGTCACTTCTCTTTTGCCACTTTCAAGATTGTCTTTGGGTTTGGATTTTAACAGTTTGATTATGGTGTGTCCAAACTTTTAAAAATGTATCCTGCTTAGAATTTATTGATCTTCTTGGATGAATAAATTCATGTATTTCATCAAATGTGGGGAGGTTCCGGTCATTATTTTTTCAAATATTCTCTCTGCTCCTATTTTACTTTCTCCTTCTGGGACTCTCATTGTGTATATATGTTGGTATACTTTACAGTGCTCTATAGGTCCTTTTTTTCTTTGTTCCCCAGATTGTGTAATCTCAATTGATCTATCTTCAAGTTCATTATTTTTTTCTGCTTAAATCTGCTATTTAACCTCTCCAGTAAATTTTTCATTTGTTATTATACTTTTAAACTACAAAACTTCTACTATATATGGAGAGAGTCTCACACACACACACACACACACACACACACACACATACACACACACAAACCTCTCTCATATTCACTCTCTCTCCTTACTTGGAGACACATCATTCTCATATTTCCTTTAGTTCTTTAGATACAGTTTCCTTTAGTTATATGAATTTAATTTACATAATGGATTAAAATCACAAACATAAGCAGAAGCTGATGGTCACAAATGAGTTTTATAATATAATCTAATAGCAAAAGTATTATAACTAACAGAGTAACAGAAAAGCCATGTGCTTTATTTGTATTTAACTTTGCAAAAATGTCACTTGGAATCCTATTAGTATGGATGCCGTTCTGGAGCTCTGGACTGGTTCTCAGCCACCCCCTGACCTGCTGTATTATTCTGAAGGAGCCAGTAAGAATCTGTCTTTTAATATGAAAATCCTTAATTTCATCTTCAACTCATACATGCCCTATCAAGTTTATATTTTTAGGAGATCTCTTTCCCTACAGTATAGAGAAAGATTTATAGGAAAGCAAGGCTGAAAGCTTTAAGATAGAAAGTAATTTCAAGACTCTAGGTGACACTGATATTACTTCCTAGGTGACCTGGACTAGGAGAAATGGTATGTTATGAGATAAATTCTGAAGGTATAACAGATTTGACATAGTGTTAGATTAGATGTCATGAATGGCAGGGGAAGGTATCAAAAGTGACCCCAAGGTTCTAGCTTGATTGGGTGGATGGTGGTACCATTTTATTAAGATAGAAAAAAAGTGCTGGGAAGGAGATGAGTTTGAAGGAGGAAAAATTCAGGAGTTCAGTTTTGGATGTGTAAGTAAGAACTACAAGTGGGGACATCACGCAAATAATTGAAGCTCAAAGACAGGTTTTGAAGATAAAAACCTGGAAGTCATAAGACCAGGATGGTATGAAATCTATGGTGATGGCTAAGATCACCCAAGAAAAGAATTAACAAAGAGAGAAAAACTAAGGGCTCTGTTTTGAGCCCTGAGAAACCCCAACACTTAGAGATCAGGTATAGGAGGAAAAACAAGGAAAGGATACTAAAAAAGAGCAGCCACCAAGGTAGGGGAAAGAAGGAGTGGTAAACTTTGTTGAATGATGCCGAAAGAATAAGTTCAATGGAGAGAGAAAAATACCCACCAAATTTGTTCAACTGGGGATGATGGTCCTTTAAAAAAGAGCTATTTTAGTGTTATTGAGGGGAATGGTACAGAAGCCAGTCTGTAGTGAGCTAAAGAGTAAGTGGAAGGTGAGTACAAAGTGACATCATGTGTAGATGATTCTGACTTGAAATGTTTTCTTCCTCTGGCTTTCATGAAACTAGTTTCCTGGTTCTTCAACTTGTCTGACTGCTGATGTTGAAGTTCTTCAGAGCTTAGGCTATCTTACTCTGCCCTTTCTCTCTCTTCTATTTATGAACATCAGTCACTGCATCTAGGCCAACAACTCCCAGATTTACACTGTATCTTGTCTCAGATCTCTCCTCTGAGCTCCAGACTTATAAATTCAATTGCCTATTCTACCTATGAAAATTAAACTCAGTATTTCCTTTCCACACCTGTTTTTCTTCTAGTTTCCATATTCTCTGTGAATTATATCCTCTTCTCAAATGTTCAAAATAACACCTGGGAGTCATGCTTTACTTTTCTCTCCTTGCGCATCATAACCAATCCAATAGCAAACATGTATTGTCAAACATGTATCGTTTAAAGATTGTCTACGTGCTAGGCACACAAAGGCCCCTAAAATACCTTATTTTTCTTATTAAGGTTCACAAAAACCCAACAAAGTAGGTATTACCCTCACCTCCCTCACCTTGAAACTGAGGCTCAGAGTGGTTAAGTTACTTACTGTGGTTACACAAAAAGTAAATGGCATAGATAGAGGTGACTTAATACCAAATATGCCTAAATCCACACTGCCTCTGATACTCCACCTAGCCTTTCTGAGGCCAAGTCTCCTCAGGACTAAAATGGAACTAGTATTTCCTATCTTTAGGCTGTTACACATTTTTAATAAAATATGAGGTATATATCACAGTGCCTAGTAAAGGGTATGAATTCATTAAATGTTAAGTCTTTTCTGCTCTCATTCCTTCCTCCATCCTGTTTCTGGGCCAACCCAATGATATTAGGATTACAGAAATGAAAAAAGGTTACTCCTTGCCCTCAAGAAGCAAATTATCTATTTAAGGAGACCAAATGAACACACATAAAACAATGGGATTAATAATATTAGACAGTAGAGAACTAAATATTAAATTGCAGGGGCCAGGCACGGTGGCTCATGCCTGTAATCCTAGCACTTTGGGAGTTTGAGGTGGGCAAATCACCTGAGGTGAGGAGTTCACAACCAGCCTGGCCAACATGGTGAAACCCCATCTCTGCTGGGTGTGGTGGCACACTCCTGTAGTCCCAGCTACTCAGGAGGCTGAGGCAGAAGAATCACTTGAACCCAGGAGGCACAAGCTGCAGTGAGCCAAAATGACACTGCTGCATTCCAGACTGGGGAAAAGAGCAAGACTCCATCTCAAAAAAAAGAAAAACAATTGCAGGGCAGAGGCTTCTTATAAGACTTTCAGAGAAAGGAGAAAGGGCAGTCAGGGGATAGAGATGGACTTTTGAAAAGGACCCACTAGAACAGTTAGAATATAGAGTAGGGTATCAGCAAAGAACAGCAGGACACTCAAAAAATGATGCTAATATTGAAAGGAAAATAATATGCTCAGAGTCATTTCAGCAAAAAGTGCTTACTTTTTCTCACCAGAGTATTTTTACTATTAAGTTTCCTTGTTACAGTTGAAGTTTCCAACAGAACAAAGAAAAATTTAAGCCCATTATTAAAACCAAGTGTCCTTCAATGACGGCAGCGCCATCATTAAACTGTCTACCTTACCAGGGGAGGAGAACAATCCCCAGACTCTGACCCACAGGAGACAAAAATAACTCCGATGCTGGGGAGTGCTTTGAGAATAATATCACAGTTGTCAAAATGGGTCAAATGATGTCAATCATCCTTTACTACCTTGCATTTCTCCACTGCATTTTACACTGACAAATGCTACCATTCTTATGTCCACAGTTTTCTATGATTAAAAACCCACAGAGACCACCAATACTAATATGCCCACTAAGGCTGAGGGTTGAATGAAGAAGGTTTTATTCTCCAGAATCTGTTCAATAAACCAATTTAACTTTTATAACAAAAACTGTGATACATAATTTGCTACACCATTCAGCAGAGATTCTGAACAATGGCATCATAGAATATTGGAGCTGGAAAGACACTTAAAAGATTACTTTGATGTTATTTTACTAATGAGGACACAGAGGCCCAAAGAGAGGATAATAACTTTAAAGTCAAAAGCATCCTGTAGGAGAGAAAAAGTAATCAGGATGGCTAATAGGCCCTGGGAGAAGAGAAGTCACAGAGAACCCCCAGTGAAGGTAGTAATGAAAATGGGGAAAAAAGAAAAATGTCATAGATAGAGCTATTCTCAGCGATCCAATAGGTCTTTAATACTTATCAAGAAACCTAAAAGATTATTCCAAAGTCACCTCAAACTCCGGCTCAACAGTCCTTTCTTCCATCTCTCAAATATTGCAGGTGGTCAATCAACAAACTTTAATTGTGTACCAACTGTGCAAAACATTTTGAAACACTGCAGAGTCAGTGCTGAAACAATGCAACGACATATGAAACACAGTCTTTGACCCCAGGAAGCCTACAGTCTGACTGAAGACATAAGAAATAAGGCATGAGAAATGAAATAATATGAGTGGTCTATGGATGCCAAATAAGTGGTATAGCTAATAAGTGTTTCGAATTCACAGAAGCTCAGAACGATATGCTTCTCTTTGTCTGGAGATACTTTACTCACTCTTCAAAGCCATTCAGATATGACCCCTCCAGGTAAATTAACTTACTTCTTCCTCTACAATCCCCATACCTCTCTATATAAGCCTTTCTCTCACAGATGAGAAGTTAATTGCTCTCATCTGTATTCCCTACTAGAATGAGCTCTTGGAAAGCAATGACTGTGTCTTAAACAACTCTTAAAAAGTAACATATATTCTATACTTAAATCTAAATCCTAATTATCTTTAAAAATAATGCTTAAAATTATAATGAGGAAAGTTTGAACATTTGGTACTCCATTTAATACTGAAGGAATTAAAATATTTTTCATTATTTCCTCATACATGGTCTAACAAAGTTCAGATTCCAAGTATCCTCTGGTAAATGACTTTAAATGTGCAAGAAGACTTAAAGATATCATATTTGGTTGAAAAAAACACCTTTTCTTAAAAAAATGAATTTTCTTTGGAAAAAGGACTGTACTGATCTTTAGTCATTTGCCTGAATTGCCTATTTTAGTGCTATCTCCCTCTGTTGACAGTTTATCTACATTTTGTACAATTATGTCAATTGGCCAAAGTAGTTCTGAACTCAAATCCAGAAGTTATTAGAAGACTTAATATTCATTTTGCAATAAACACACCTGCCTCTCAATATCCAAGTGAGACTTTAAACAGTTGTACAGAGGCTGCTTACATGTATTTGGTGGTCAAACCCTCTAGTTCAACACACAGCCTATAGAGATGTTGAGTGCGAAACAAAATACAGGGGGTAGACCACTGTTGGTGTTCCCGCCAACTCTTCAGGTTTAACTATTTTGACAGAAGCAAATTCCTAGCATAAATAATACCCATAATCCAATTATATTTTTAAAATACCCCAAATTAAGTAAATGCTAACAGCTCTGAGAAAAGGCAAAAGACCTGGCTTCAAATCCTAGCTCTTCTGCTAATACTGGATATGATGTCAAGTAAGTCACCTTTCCTGTCTGGGTCTCACTTATAAGAATTACTTGAGCTGTGAGGATCTGTTACCTTTTAAAAAGGCTTTAATAATCAGTCTTCTTTTCCATCTCTCCATAGTTGATTAATCAAATTTTCCCAGGTAGGTCACAGCAAACAGTTTGGGAAATGCTAACATTAAAAGCTATCATTTAGCTTACAGCTTATCAAAATATTTCTGAGAAAATATTAAAGCAAGGTTGTTGTCTTCTTGTAGCTCCATGCCCCTTAAATAGAAGTAATGAGACAAAAAATACATATCCCCACACAACACTCACGGAGATTCTTCTTGCAGTACCAATTTTACACAATGATTTTTTCTTAGTATATAGTTGTAATAAACCCAAGGAATATAAAAGCATAAAGTTCTCTACAATTCCACCTCTGAAAACAAACTATTATAAACAGTTCAGTGTTGATCATTGTTCTAGACTTAATCCCTCCATCTATCAAGATTATGAGGGGAAGAGACAGAGGAAGGAATTTTTGAAC
Organism: Cebus imitator; assembly: GCF_001604975.1. Lineage (NCBI taxonomy): Eukaryota > Metazoa > Chordata > Mammalia > Primates > Cebidae > Cebus > Cebus imitator. Next base: position 887,045 of record NW_016107596.1, read on the forward strand.
TTCCATTTCCCTGAAAACAATTTAAAAGTTGCTAATATTAAAACTAACTACATTATGGAATAGAATATTATGGAATAGAATTCCAAATTTACATGAGTTTGTCTTATAACATTTTAAACATATCACTCAAAGTAAACCAGTTAGTGCTATACTGTCCTATCCTGTAAAACCTTGGGATTCACTTTGCTCTATCATTTGGGATAACCATGGAAGAAAAGTTAGAAAAGCACTCCCTAGCCAGTCTGTCAGTGGCACAAACAGATAAAGCATCACAACTTCAATTTGGCAAAGGAACAATAGGAAGTAAAGTTTCATATCAGGCTCTTGGCCAGGAATATCCTGCTATCCTTGATGTCATTACAGATGACTTTCTGTTCATGGGCTTCCTTTTAAGTTGCCAAGCATCAGTTACTAAAACTTGAAAGTTAGTCCAACTGTCTTATTTATAGCTGAAGCACAGAGAAGTGAACTCACTAGCTCAAGGTCTTACTGGCAAGAAAGTGGCAGAGCCAGAAATTTAAACTTGGGTCTTCAGACTCGTTAGCTTTGTATCCTTCCACTACATTGTGTCATCTCTTTTGGGGGGGCTACTCTAACTTACATGAACTTTGTGTTTGATGCTCCCATGGGATCTTAGATACGACCTGTTTCATTTATACATTCATAAAGTCAGAGACAGGCTAAAGTTTCCTCACAGTCATTTAAAAATAACAATATTTTTGCAAAAAATGGCTTAAGGTTTCTGAAGGCCACAGCCCCAGAGACTTCCTCTCTTCATCAGCTCTGGCTATGGAATTCTTAAGGAGCTGCTGATTTAATAATTCATAAGGGCCAAGTGGCTATCAAAAGAAAAAAAGTTCAAAATTAAATTTGCTAGTCTCAGAGAAATGTATCTCCTGGAGGCCAAGTCAGGTATCTAGGCAGAAATTCACTTAAAATGCTTTTAGTCTATTTTTTGGTAATCACAGTTTAGGGTGCTTTCAGGGCTACCTAGTGCTTATTGAATTCTCTAATCTAACTCCTTCATGTTGTAGATAAGAAAATGAAGCACTATAAATGACTGTCCAGAATTACAGAACTCTTTGGAACAAGGCCAAGACTAAATCCCAGCAGTCTTGAATCCAGCTCAGGATTTCCCCCTACACCCACTAACCTTGGGTCACAGCCAATCTCTGTGACATCATGCCTACCTTTCTGTACTCTGACTCCCCAGTTATCTTCCCTTGACTCCCTCCTAGACACTTAATGCCTTCAGGCTCCCTAGAGGCTGCTATAACACAGTTAAGCCAGGATTTCTCCAAATTTACTATTCCTGCTAGATTCTTTTCTTAAAAAATAAAAAATTTAAACATAAGATCTTACTATGTTGCCCAGGCTGGCATCAAACTCCTGGGCTCAAGCCTCCTGCCTTGGCTTCCCCAGTAGCTAGGACTACAGGCACGTGCTACTATACCCAACTTTTTTCTTTAAAATGTTTAATTGACAAATAAGGATTGCATATTGATATGGTATGGCTGTATCCCCACCCAAATCTCATCTTGAACTGCAGTTCCCATAATTCCCATGTGTCCTGGGATGGACCAAGTGGGAGGTAATTGAATCATGAGGGGCAGGCCTTTCCCATGCTATTCTCATGATAGTCAATAAGTCTCATGAGATCTGATGGTTGTATAAAGGGGAGTTCCCCTATACAAGCTGTCTCTTGCCTGCTGCCATGTAAGACGAGCCTTTGCTCCTGTTTTCCACCATGATTATGAGGCCTCCCCAGCCATGTGGAGCTGTGAGTTCTTTAAACCTTTTTCTTTATAAATTACCCAGTTTCGGGTATGTCTTTATTAGCAGTGTAAGAACAGATGAATATTTATATATTTATGGAATACAATGTGATGTTTTGATATCTGTACACACTGTAGAAAGATTAAGTCGAGCTAATTAATAATTCACCAGTTTACCTATTTATTGTGTTTTGTGGTGAAAACATTTAAAATCTATTATTTTAGCAATTTTGAAGTTGACAATACATCATTAACTATGGTCACCATGCTGTACAATATATCACGAAAACTTATTCCTCTTGTCTAACTGAAACTTTGCACCCTTTAACTGAAAGCTCCCCTTTCCCCTTCCACCCCACCCCCTAGTCATCGTTCTACTCTTTTCTTCTATGAGTTCAACTAAAATTTTAAGATTCCACATAAAAGTGAGATAATGCAGTATTTGTTTTCCATGCATCTGGTTTCTTTCACTCAAGGTGATGTCCTCCAGGTTCATCTATATTGTTGCAAATGACAGAAATTCCTTCTCTGTAAATGCTATATAGTATTCCATTGTGTATATATACTACATTTTTGTGTATCCATTCATCTGTTGACAAACACTTAGATTGTTTCCATATCTTGGTTACTGCGACTAATGCTGAAATGAACATAGTGCAAATATCTGTTCAACATATTGATTTCAAATCTTTTGGCTATATATCCAGAAGTGGGAGAGCTGGATTGTACAGTAATTATACTTTCAGTTTTCTGAAGAACCTCCACACTGTTTTCCAAAATGGTTATACTAATTTACCTTCCCATCAACAGTGCACCCTTTTCTTCACATCCTCACCAACACTTATCTTTCATCTTTTTGATAACAGTGATTCTAACAACACTTATGTCTTTTTTATATTAGTGATTCTTTTCATTAGTGATTCTATATGAGATGTTAAAACTGTGATTCTCACAGTGAGAATCTCATTGTGGTTTTTATTTCCCTGATGATTATAGAAATACTGAGCATTTATTCAAGTATCTACTGACCATTCATATGCATTCTTTTTAAAAACGTCTGTTCACTGGACAGGGAAAATGTGGCATATATACACCATGGAATATTATGCAGCCATCAAAAACGATGAGTTTGTGTCCTTTGTAGGGACATGGATGAACCCGGAAACCATCATTCTCAGCAAACTGACAGAAGAGCAGAAGATCAAACACCGCATGTTCTCACTCATAGATGGGTGTTGAACAATGAGAACACATGGACACAGGGAGGGGAGCACTACACACTGGGGTCAATTGGGGGGAAATAGGGGAGGGACGGTGGTGGGTGGGGAGCTGGGGAGAGATAGCAAGGGGAGAGATGCCAGATGTAGGTGATGGGGAGGAAGGCAGCAAATCACACTGCCACATGTGTACCTATGCAACAATCTTGCATGTTCTTCACATGTACCCCCAAATCTAAAATGCAATAAAATAAATGGGGGAAAAAAAAGGAAAAAAAAATAGAAAAAAAAATAAAAAAATAAAAATGTCTGTTCAGGTCCTTTGTCCATTTTCTTTAAAATTTGTTTGTTTTCTTGCTATTGTTTGCATTCCTTATACATTTTGGATATTAACCCTTTATCAGATGTATGGTTTGCAAATATTTTCTCCCAATCCATGGTTTTCTCTTCACTCCGTTGTTTCCTTTGTTGTGCAGTAGATTTTTAGTTTGATTCAATCCCATTTATCTATTTTTGCTTTTGTTGCCTGCGCTTTTGGGGTCCTATCCAAGAAGTCAATCCCATGATGTGGGTTTGGCTTAACTCAAAAGGCAGGATCAATGAAGAGTTTTAATCAAACCTTAGATGGCTATCTACCAGAGATGACATAAACAGGATTTCTAAATTATAAGAATGGGGAGAGATGTGTCTGAGCAAGGGGACTATTCCAGCGTTCTCCTCTCCCTATCCCAACCCAGGAAACACATTATATGGTCTCTAAGGATTTCTCTGTTCCCTAACTTTGTTCATTTCTTACTTGGTAGAGTGCTAGCAGCATTTGGGATTGAATGGAGATACTGTGGTAATTCTACTAGGTAGATGGAGAAAGCAAGTTTTCCTCAATCTCAGAGGGTTCCTGTTTCCAGACAGATTAAATTAGCGGATGGTTAGGTTCTCCATCATTTTCACCAGAGACCACTGGGTAGAACAGTTGATGAAGTGCCATCTTCAATGGGAGCAACAGCCCACATATAGGCACTTTATACTCAGAGAATCATAACAGTCCACAAAAACAGAAGTTATAATAACATAGGAATTTCAGGAACCTAGCCCTTCTAGTATTTTTCTAAGGATTTTCCTAACCCTGAAGGCTTTCCAAGTCTAAGGAGGAATTCTGGGAGGAAGGAATAAACATTCCCATTGTCCTTAACTCTCTCCTTAAGTTTTCCCATTCCTCACCACTGAAGTTCCACCAACCCTAGGTAGGAAGCTAAACTCAAATTTTAGTCTGCAAGATTTGTAACCACCAATGCCAAAAGAGATGAAACTACTATTCACAGACATCCTAGGTTAAAAAAAAATAGAGATGTCTCCAAACGATATAATTAAAAACAATAGGCTGGGCACAGTGGCTCATGCCTGTAATCCCAACACTCTGGGAGGCTGAGGCGGGCAGATCACCTGAGGTCAGGGGTTCGAGACCAGCCTAGTCAACATAGTGAAACCCCATCTCTACTAAAAATACAAAAATTAGCCAGGTGTGGTGGTATGTACCTGTAATTCTAGCTACTTGGGAGGCTGAGGCAGGAGAATCACTTGAATCCAGGAGGCAGAGGTTGCAGTGAGCTGAAATCTCACCAGTGCACTCCAGCCTGGGCAACAGAGTGAGACTCAGTCTTGGGGAGGGGGAAAGCAAATATTATAGGAAAGTAGATTTTCCTACTTGATATCATAAGAACTTTTTAAAAATCAAAGAAATCCAATGGACTCTCTTAAGGGGCAGGAACATGAGAGCTAGGAAGAAAACTCTGAGATAAAAAGGTTCAAATCCTTTATAAATAGATAACAGATATTAAGGAGATAGGTGAAGAGTGACAACGCTACATAAAAACTCAGGTGTCCCGACTTCTAACTCAAAGCCTTTCTCCTACATAATTTAAAAGAGTAACATATTTTTTATTAAAAAAAAAAACTATATATTAGGGGATTATAAAAGCCCCAGATTTGAGTAGCAATGGATATACATACTTTAAAACCTCTCACACAATTTATTTGTAAATACCTTTTAGTAAAAAGGTAATATTTACGTCTTAAGTTAGCCTATTTCTGAAGTTAGCACTTCAGAAAGGCCTTCCTAATACCAAACTTTGCAAAAAAGCCTGCTTGCAAATTTGGCCTTTGATCCGCATCTAAGAACTTGGATTTCAGGAGGATAATACAATTCTCAGGACTCATAAGAGTGGTTCACTGTGCCTAAACTGTTTATGCAATGTGCTTTATGCTGAACACCTGCTTTCCTCCTATGGATGTGAAATTTTGGTATGTGTTAGGCAGAGGGTGACTAACCCTGAGTAAAGTTTGGGCACTGAGTCTAATGAATTTCCCTAGTAGACAACATTTCGCCCTTGTCACAACCTAGGAGGAATTGAATACATCCTATGTGACTCTTCTTCTAGACTTTGCCCCATGCTCCTTTTCCTTTGGCTGATTTTGCTTTGTATCCTTTCATAGTAATATATCTTAGATGTGACTATACACTAAGCCCTGGGTGTTCCCTTAGTGAGTCATCAAAAATGGGGATGGTTTTGGGGATCCCAACACATATAGTGATCCTAATTCTGTCTTCCTTAGTTTCTGCCCATTGGTCCTTCAGTTCTACCACTGAGAACAAATACTAAAGTTAATGACAAACCAATAAACACACAAAGAAACAACAATGTGAGCTATAGGAAAGCTCACTAGAGGAAATAACACTTAGGTTGGGCCTTGAAGTAAGAGTGGCATACAGACAAGTGAGAAAAGAGATTATAAATCAATTTAGATATTTAAGTAAGTAATGTGAACACAGAGAAAAGGTGAGGATTGGTGTAAGAGGGGGGCATATGTGGGAGAAGAATGGCGGATTAGATGACTACTGAGAAAAACACTACTGGGATTCTAATTCTCTAATTTTCAGGCACTGTTAGAAATCATCAGTTTACTTACAGAACTTTCCTAACCCCAGAAATGAACAAAACATATTATTTGGGTCTCTTACAAAGGACTGATCACTGTCTGAATTGCCTCCTCAAATTTTCTTTCAGAACATTTGCAATTTGCTTTCATAACAATAACAGGTAAATTAATGGAAGCTCAAATATCTAAAATGAAAAATCTAATAATGTACACAAAAATAAGGAACATAAAGCAAATTGTCTTTCGGTTACCTCTTTTATTATAGAAATGCAAAATATCTGGAATAATAGCTCATTCCTTCAGAAGTCAACAGAAGGTAATATTACATATTTCATTTTCCTTTGAAGCTGTTCTTTTTGTGACTTGATATTATGGACATTCTTATAGCAATGCATTAGGAAAGGCAACTGTGCATCCATAAATAAAAGGCAGATTTTCACTTGTTTATTCAATGAGCCTTTTTCATGTGTTTATATGCCCAGCACTATAACAAATTAATAGTGCAGATAACCCTTTAACTAAACATTGTTGTCTTTAAAAAGCACTAAAATCTAAAATGCAGATCTGATAAAATCCACTCATAAGTGAAAGTACATTAGCAAGTGATGCTGTTAAAAAAAAAGGTAACTGATTATCTTTTTTTTCTAAACTATCAGCCTTCAGACTCAACATTCTTCTTCTACCACAATTCGAACAGCAAATATCCTAAAAAATTCTAGTGGGATCTATCAATATTAGATCACTGAGACAGAAAATTAAGAAAGATATTCAGGACTTGAACTCAGCTCTGGATTAAGTGAACCTGATAGTTATCTACAGAACTCCCCACCCCAAAACAACAGAATATACATTCTTCTCAGTGCCACATGGCACTTACTCTAAAATTGATCACATAATTAGAAGTAAATCACTCCTCAGCATATGTAAAAGAACTCAAATCATAACAGTCTCTCAGACCACAGGACAATCAAATCAGAACTAAAGATTAAGAAGCTCACTGAAAACTATGCAACTACATGGAAATTGAACAACCTGCTCCTGAATGACTCCTGGATAAATAATAACAAGGCAGAAATCACGAAGTTCTTTGAAGCCAATAAGAACAAAGTGACAATGTACCAGAATCTCTGTGACATAGTTAAAGCCATGTTAAAAGGTGAGTTTACAGCACTAAATACCCACATTAAAAAGCTAGAAAGATCTCAAATTGACACCCTAACATCACACCAGAACTAGAGAATCAAGAGCAAACAAACCCCAAAGCTAGCAGAAGACAAGATATAACTAAGCTCAGAGTGGAAATGAAGAAAACAGACACACAAAAAACCCTTCCAAAAAAAAAAAAATCAATGAATCCAGGAGCTGTTTTTTTGAAAAAAATAATAAAATAGATAGACCACTAGCTAGACTAGTAAGAAATGAGAAAAATATACATAATACAAAATTATAGTGGGGATATCACCACTGACCCCACAGAAATATAAACAAACCATCAGAGAATGCTATAAACACCTCTATGCAAATAAACTAGAAAATCTAGAAGAAACTGACAAATTCCTGGACACATACACCCTCCCAAGACTGAACCAGAAAGAAGTTGAATCCCTGAATAGACCAATAACAAGTTCTGAAATTGAGCAGAAATAAATAGCCTACCAACCAAAAACGTCCAGGACCAGATGGACTTACAGCTGAATTCTACCAGAGGTACAAAGAGGAGCTGATACCCTTTCTTCTGAAACTATTCCAAACAATTGAAAAGGAGGGACTCTCCCCTAACTCATTTTATGAGATCAGCATCACCTAATATCAAAACCTGGCAGAGAAACAAACAAAAAAAAAAAAGAAAAGAAAACTTCAAGCCGGTATCCCTGATGAACATCAATGCCAAAATTTTCAGTAAAATACTGGCAAACCGAATAGAGCAGCACATCAAAAAGCTTATTCACTACAATCAAGTTGGCTTCATTCCCAGGATGCAAGGCTGGTTCAACATACACAAATCAGTAATGTAATCCATCACATAAACAGAACTAAAGACAAAAACCACATGATTACCTCAATAGACACAGAAAAGTCCTTTGATAAAATTCAACATCCCTTCATGTAAAAACTCTCAATAAACTAGGTACTGAAGGAACATACCTCAAAATAAAAAGAGCCATTTATGACAAACCCACAGCCAATATCATACTGAATTGAAGCGATCCCCTTGAAAACCAGCACAAGACAAGGATGTCCTCTCTCACCACTCCTATTCAACATAGGATTGGAATCAGGGCAATCAGGCAAGAGAAAGAAATAAAGGATATTCAAACAGGAAGAGAGGAAGTCAAGTTGTCTCTCTTTACAGATGACATGATCCTGTATCTAGAAAATTGATCATCTCAGCCCAAAAGCTTAAGCTGATGAGCAACTTCAGCAAAGTCTCAGGATACAAAATCAATGTGCAAAAGCCACAAGCATTCCTATACACCAACAACAGGCAAGCAGAGAGCCAAGTCATGAATAAACTCCCATTCACAATTGCTAAAAAGAATAAAATACCTAGGCATACAGCTAACAAGGGAAGCGAAGACCTCTTCAAGAAGAACTACAAACCACTGCTCAAGAAAATCAGAGAGGATCCAAACAAACTAAAAACATCCCATGTTCATGAACAGGAAGAATCAATATGGTGAAAATAGCCATACTGCCCAAAGTAATTTACAGATTCAATGGTATTCCCATTAAACTGCCATTGACATTCTTCACAGAATTAGAAGAAACTATTTTAAAATTCATATGGAACCAAAAAAGAGTTTGTATAGCCAAGACAATCCTAAGCAAAAAGAACAAAGTTGGAGGCATCACACTACTGGACTTCAAACTACATTACAAGGCTACAGTAACCAAAACAGCATGGTAATAGTACAAAACCAGACACATAGACCAATGGAAAAGAATACAGAACTCATAGGTAAGACTGCACATAACCATCTGATCTATAACCACCTGATCTTCAACAAACCTGACAAAAACAAGCAATAGGGAAAGGATTCCCTATTTAATAAATGGTACTGGGAGAACTGGCTAGCCATATGTAGAAAGCTGAAACTGGACCCCTTCCTTACACCTTATGCAAAAATTAACTAAACATGGATTAAAGAATTAAAAGTAAAACTAAAAACTATAAAAATCCTAGAAGAAAATTTAGGCAATACCATTTAGGACACAGGCATGGGCAAAGATTTCATGATGAAAGCAACTGCAACAAAAGCAAAAATTGACAAACGAGGTCTAACTAAACTAAAGAGCTTCTGCACAGCAAAAGAAACTATCATCACAGTCAATAGGCAACTTACAGAGTGGAAGAAAATTTTTGTAATCTATCCACCTGACAAAGGTCCAATATCCAGAATCTACATGGAATTTACACAAATTTACGAGAAAAGAACAACCCCATTAAAAAGTGGGCAAAGGACATAAACAGACACTTCTCAAAAGAAGACATTCATACAGCCAGCAAACATATGAAAAAAAGCTCAACATCACTATCATTAGATAAATGCAAATCAAAACCACAATAAGATACCATCTCACACCAATCAGAATGGTGATTATTAAAAAGTCAAGAAACAAAGGATGCTGGCAAAATTGCACAGAAATAAAAATGCTTTTACACTGTTGATGGGAATGTAAATTAGTTCAACCATTGTGGAAGACAGTGTGGTGATTCTGCAAAGATCTAGAACCAGAAATACCATTTGACCCAGCAAGCCCATTACTGGGTATATACCCAAAGGAATATAAATCATTCTGTTACAAAGGTACACGCACACGCATGTTCATGGAAGCAGTATTCACAATAGCAAACACGTGGAATCACTCCAAATGCCCATCAGTAATAGACTGGATAAAGAAAATGTGGTACATATACACCATGGAATACTATGCAACCATAAAAATGAATGAAATTATGTCCTTTGCAGGGACATGGAGCTGGAAACCATTATCCTCAGCAAATTAATATAGGAACATAAAACCAACCACCACATATTCTCACTTATAAGTAGGAGCTGAACAATGAGAACATATGGACACAGGGAGGGGAACAACACACTGGGGCATGTCGGGGTTGGGGTTGGGGGAGGAAGAGCATTAGGAAAAACAGCTAATGCATGCTGGGCTTAATACCTAGCAGATGGGTTGATAGGTGCAGTAAACCATCATGGTACATGTTTACGTAGGTAATCAACCTGCACATCCTCCACATGTGCCCAGGAATTTAAAAGAAAAATATTTTTCTAAAAACAAAAAAAAATTCTATGCAAGGTTTGATTAAAATCTATAGCTGTGCTTACAGTTATTCTTATATTAATTTTCTTGGGAGTGAAACCATCGCAATTGGGTTACTGATATCAAGCTCAATGCTTAATTTTACACATTAACCTACAAGTGTGAGACTAGATCCCAGAGATACTGTAGCGAGACTGCCCCATCGTAAACCTGTGCTGAGTAGTAAAGTTAATCAGAAAAAAATAAGAGAGGAAACTGTAACTCCATTTCCAACACTTCTCCCTCTCATATTCTATTCCACTGGTCAGCAGCTGGCTCAGTCTTCCTTCAACACCTCTTCTTTCAACTAAAGCTATACAGCTTTTCAGGTAAAAGTTAACTTTAATCAATCTTGTTATCCAAACCATCTGTCACTACAGAGGCATTTGACATGTTGTAATCTTAGCAACTCTGGGCCATTTGAATGACATCAAATTTGTTTCCAGAAGCAGTTTCAAAGAGGTCTGTAATGGGATAGTTCAAAACACAGTTCTAGCACTAATGAACCATGTGAGGTTAGACACGTTACTTAACCTTTCTTAGCTTTGGTGAGTAATAATACTTACCTAACATAATTGTTGTGAGGTTAAATTAAAATGAGTAAAACACTTAGCATAGTGTCTCACACCTAGTAATGACTGATAAAAAGGTATGTGTTATTAGTATGATTCCCTTGAAATCATTTTTTGCTCCATTCTCACTTCCCATGGTGATGTTACCATAATCAAAATTTTGTACACACAATCTGAGAAAAGAAATATAATTACTTTTAGGTTCAAAAAACAATCTGAGAAATGTATTTTATGTACTAAAACACTAGATTTTGCCTAACATTTTAGTGGCTCATAGGGACAAGCAGACTACCTAAAAATCACTACTGAGAAAATTCAAGAAATGTGGTAATATGACTGCACTTATTCCAGGAAGTTATCACCTCACGCTGGTATTATTTATTAGCCTCCCCACTAGCCTGCTTTTCGCCATCTCTAAAGCCAGCATGGCATAAGAAGAAAAAGCATGAACTCTGCAGTGAGTCAGACATATATTCTAGTCCCGGCTTTACAATTTACTAGCTATGTGACTTGAGCTTGTTACTTTACCCTTTTCTGTAAAGGTACCTCAATATCTTCATCTATAAAATGGTGACAATAAGAGTATATATCTCACAGGATTGTTGTAAAGATTAAGTGAATTAGTGTATGATCTAAAGTATTTACAACCGTGACTGGCAAATAGTATTCAAGGAATATTGGCTGGTAATATTATCAGCTATATGCTCTTTAAAGACAGTGACTAACTCATTGTTTTAAAAATTCCAAGTGTGGCCTAGTGTTGCAAATAGGTTATCAGACTTGCTTTACTAAATAAATGAGTAACTTTAAAAAAGCACTTATGTACTCCTAATGCAATTTCAGAAATGGAAAACATCCTTTAAATCACTGGCCACATACAGGATAAAATATTGCTCCAGTAATTCTTATTATATAAGGAATTTGTTATCAAGGAAGAGGAAGAATAGAATAACTTTTAAAATAATGATCCTGAGGATTTAATTTTTTAATTTAAAGAATACTGCAAGGCTAAGAATAAATAAAACTGAGTAGCATTCTCAGATAAATGTGGACTACAGGTTATTTCATTCTTCTACTATAATAGCAAGACATCCTTTTATTATAAGCCTCCACCTGTGTTGGTTATTAAAAACCATATATCATAGCAATTGATGTCATATCAATTGTACCCAAAGTAATTTTCCTCCAAATAGAATAACAGATTTCCCATTATATTATCTAAGCATTTAATGTAAAAGGTTTTCCCTACAATCTCAATTCTACTCCTTTAGAGAAGATGAAACTCTATGTTATGAAAATAACCTTTGTGGCAACCTTAAGCTAATCTAGAATGCAATGATGCATAGAAAGGCCACTGGGCTAAAAATAACACCTGGGTTTTCATATAAGCTGATCAACCATACATTTAAGAACTTGGGCCAATCATTTCATGAGTCTGGGCCTCAGTTTCCTCACTTATCTAGTTGAAAAACTGTTAATATTCACATTGTTGTGAGGAGAATAAAATAATTAATGACAGTACCTATTTAGTAAGCTATGAAGTATTAAACAGATGTGTAATTATATAATTAATTTAAAATTAGTAATTCTTGAAGGAGAATGGCACTTTCAAGTTCATTTGATAACAAGAAAGAAACCCACTATAGATTACTTTAACAAAACAGAATTTATTGCAAGGATATAGGGATATCTCAGAGAACTCCAAAGCTGCACCTCTTGAGAAACTGGAATCAGAACCTGCAAAATCATCAGGAACCAAATTTTCCCTCTCTCTCATCTCTGGCTTTTCACTAGTTCCAATTAGTGTGTCTTGAGCCCAGTTTCAGGTTTTCAGAGATTAGCCTGGCTTAGATCCAGTGTCTATCCCTGGCCCAAATAGAGGGAGTAGGAAGAGTTCTTAGAAAAAGGAGAGCAGCATGAGCTGAACAAACACGTTAATGTTTACTAATACAGGCCAGTTAGAAATATTTTAAATAATAAGTCCCAATGGCGAGGAAGTCCCAATGGCAAGGATTTATACACGTTTTTCTTCCAAGTTCCAGGTCATAGTAGTGTAACCAAAGAGGGTAGGAGCAAGGAAAATGTAAGTATATTTAAAGGCGAATTATTTACAACATTAACTTAAGCCTAATGTAACTATCTTAATATCTTGAGAGCTACAAGAGATGAATCCAGGTTTTAAAGCTTCGAACTCTGAGTATTAAGCAATTCCCAGCCTTGTCTTACCCGACTACCTGACCTCCTTCCAACACACAGTAATTATGTTCCATCGTAATGAACTGTTTATGTTCTTCAAATATGCCATGCATCTTCATGTCCCAATATCTCTCTTTACTCATTCATTCAACAAATATTACTTGAGGACCTACTATGTCACAAATATTATTGCAAGCACTACCCAAGCCCTCACAGAGTTTACATTCTAATAGAGCAAGAACAAATAAGTATACAAATAATTACTGATACTGATATGCACAATGAAAGAAATACCCTGATCAACCAAATAAGCTGCCAAGCATAAGTAGTGTTACCTAAAGAGGGTATACACACAGAGGATGAGAAATGCAGGACTCCTCAGTTCCTGATGTTTGCCAAAGGTGGGAGAGTACCTTTCTTCTTCCAATTTCCCTGGCCCTCCTCCTCACTCACTTTTGCTCCTCCCCTTTCTTTATCTAGCCTTTAAATATTAGAGTTCCTCATTGTCTGGTCCTGAATAAAAAAGTACTGCATAGCCGGGCGCGGTGGCTCAAGCCTGTAATCCCAGCACTTTGGGAGGCCGAGGCGGGTGGATCGCGAGGTCAAGAGATCGAGACCATCCTGGTCAACATGGTGAAACCCCGTCTCTACTAAAAATACAAAAAATTAGCTGGGCGTGGTGGCGCGTGCCTGTAATCCCAGCTACTCAGGAGGCTGAGGCAGGAGAATTGCCGGAACCCAGGAGACGGAGGTTGCGGTGAGCCGAGATCGCGCCATTGTACTCCAGCCTGGGTAACAAGAGTGAGACTCTGTCTCAAAAAAAAAAAAAAAAAAAAAAAGTACTGCATAGCTAAGAGAAGTTTTATGGCCTGTGCTGTCCACACAGTTTTCTACCAACCACATCATCCACAGTTAATCCTTTTTACTAATTTTTCATTTATCCTTCCAGTGTTTCTTTTTGAAAATATAAGTAAATGCATATATATTCATACTTCTCCCATTTCTTAAATAAAAGCATAATATACATATTACTATAAAGCTCTACTCTTTTCACTTTTATCTGAGACATAAGTTTCTTTCTATGATTGTATTGTGTATCATTGGGTAGATATTTCATAATAATGGGCATTTGTGTTCTTTCCCAGCCTGTCAGTACAGTATTACAAATGATATCGGACTTGAATGTTGATGTCCAACCAAGAGCTAGAAATGAAATCTTAGGCCTGCATGAGGCAGACAATGGAATTAAGACTCAAGTATAAATCCATGCCACAGAGCAACAACAACAAAAACTAATTTGAATATAAAAACAAGTGAAATATAAAAACTGGACAACAATAACACACAATCAGAATAAGACTATGAAGTTGTTCCAGAGAAGGATAAAGAATTTGACTGAATTTGGACTTTAAGTCAACCACAACTTTAAAATTTTAAGAGCATTCACTAACAATACAAACAGAATATATAACTTCCAAATTAATGGACTGAAAAAAGAGTGGGAGGGCTTGCAATCTGGTAGAAGAAAAGAAAAAGAAAATAATAGTAAAAACACAGTAGTGAGCATTATACAAACAGCAGAAATAAATCTAACAGATCAGTAATTATAATAAAAGCAAAACTTCAAGTTAAGATAAATATTGTCAGATTGATTTTAAAAAATTCATGTGTAGGCTGTTTTGCATGAGATACACCTAAAACACATAAACATAGACAGGCCGAAAGTAAAGGGATAGAAAAAGATATACCAGGCTAAAATTAGACAAAACTGTATGACGGATGAAACGGAACTAATGGCAAAAAGCATTGATGGAGAAAAAAAGAGGCCTTTTATATGTAATTAAGAGGAGTAATCTAGCAAGAAGACAGGACTACTCAGAAACATGTATGACCCTAATTCATAGCTTCTAAATATCTGAAGCAAAAGTTGACAGACTTAAAAGGAAAAACTGACAAGTCTACAATTGAAGTGGCAGATTTTAAGAAACCTCTCTGGATAACTGATAAATTAAGAACAAGTAAATTATCAACTATGTGAATATTTATATAATAATTAGCAAGTTTGATCCAATGAATGTTTTAGATACCAACAATTAGAGAGTACATTCTTCTTAAGCACGTAGGAAACATTTACAAAAATCAATCAATCCAAGGCTTGTAAAGCAAGCCTCAACAAATTTCGAAGATTTTATCCTTGGCTCCAATGCACATATAACATAAATTATAAACCAATAGCAGAAATATTGCTTAATATTCTGTCTTTTGCTTAAAAATGACAGAATGAACGTAAATAGTTAACTTTTTACCTCCAGAAATCCAACTATAATAAATGTAAAGGGTTGCTTTATTTTTGGTTTTTAGTTATAAACCCACAAGGATGAAGAGAATGGAAGAAGAAATGGCAGCAACAAAATTGTGGTTATTGGAGAATGGAGGGAGTGGTAACTGACTGCAGATTTGAGAAAGCTGAGTCCTAAGCCAGCAGTGGGAAAAAGCAGCCTGGTTTATACCATGGAACATCTAAAAGTTTCTGGAAGTGGTGTTGTATATACAGGTTAGTTGATTATTAAGTAAGACTTAGGCCTCTATGTCATCTCCACTGTTATGCTTGGTTGGGTGACTCATCACCCTGGAACCCCTTAATCCATGCAGGAAACCAGGATTTATTCTCTGAAGAAGTTAAAAAGCGGGGTTTTTGGCCTAGAGACCACTATTACTTTTGAAGATGCAGATGCTTTACCGAAAACATGTAGAACAAAGGGAAAACTTACTTTCTAACAGTTGAAAGAACCCAGTCCATTCCACACTGAAATTGTAGAATGCTGGGAGCCATGATCATACCCTTCCACAAAGAGTAAGAGAGAGCTTTCTAAGTGGTTTAAGAAAAACAATTTAGATATTGCCATACTGATAAGGTCTACTGGATCATCTGATAGTGAGGCCCATATCTGGTAAGCTCTACCCAAATGGACAGCGCTTTCAACTAGCCTTTAGTGCTCTTTTTTCTTGAGCATGTTTTAATAGACTATGGAATAAAACACAGAGATCAAACCCATCAACAACAACAAAAAAAGTAACCTGGAGAAACAGACACTATGCAGAGAAATGAAAGCTTTAAAGGTTATTATTAATATTCTCACAAAGATAATGAATCCATGACAAAAAACAGGATGAATAAGGAAGCAACTGGAGAAAAATAAAGAGCTCTTGGAAGCTAAAAACATAAATAGGTGAAAGGCCCAGAAATAAACCTTCACATTTATAGCCAACTGACTTTTGGTGAGGGTACCAAGACAAGTCAATGGAGAAACAAAAGCGTATTCTGAACAAATGGTGCTGGGACAACCATATCCATATGCAAAATAATGAATTTAGACTATGATTTCATACTACATACAGAAATGAACTCAAAATGAAGGGCTTAAATTTAAAAGCTAAATCTATACAATTCTTAAAATTAAATATAGCCATAAATCTTTGTGACCTTGGGCTAGCTAACAGATATGACCTCAAAACCACAACCAACAAAGGAAAAAATAAACACATTTGGACTTTAACAAAATTAAAATTTCTTGTGCTTCAAAATATACTATCAACAAAAATTCAACTCATAGGAGAAAATATCTGCAAATCATGTATCTGATAAGCATTTGATATCCATAATATATAATGTACTCTTATATTTCAATAATAAAAAGACAACCCAATTATAAAATAGTCAAAAGATTTGAATAGACATTTCTCCAAAGAACATGTACACAAATAGCCAAAATCACATAAAAAGATACTCAACATCCAATGATGTGTTGCTGGGGCCTAATGTTCTCAGATAACAGTAGAAAACCAAAATTTGTTGTCATCTCTTTAAAGAATCGAGAATTGCATACAAAAAAACTTACATAAATTAAAAAGATGAATATATTTACAGGTATAAATGAAAACTGCTTCCAACTCAAGGCAAGTAACAGCCCACGGTTTTTTGGCAGGAAAACATCAACTAAGAAAGGAAACTGGGTCCTATGGCTTGGACTTTTCCAACCCTGACAGACCAGCAGGACAGAAACCACTAACTCAAGAGCCCCTGCCAGCCTCTAGAGAAATCCCAGAACACTCAGCCCCGACACATTAATATCCTGTACAGACTGGAGACTGCTGGCCATGCAGACTCTTCAAGCCACAGACTTGTCTTCCACAAGCATGTTCTTATCTCAGCCACAAAGTGACCAAGCCACATGTACTAAGGGGTAAAATCAAAGATATGTATAGGTATTCTACAAATACCAAGCAGGAACAGTTAATTTGAATACAAGGTCAAAATCAGCAACAAGTTCTACAATCCAGTGCTGATATCAGATACAAGCTTCAAGGACAATTTCTTTTTGAAGGCTTATTCCAGTTTCATGAGGCTAGCATGAGGTATATGCATTTGCCAGGGACAAATTTATACTTCTGAATTAACCCATGCAGCAAATGCTACATATCTGCTTGCAGTCCATTTAGAAGCATTTGCAGTGGAAAAACGAGGGGCCAACTTGTCATACTCCTGCTTGCTAATCCACATCTGCTGGAGGTGGACAGTGAGGCCAGGATGGAAGCGTGGAACCACACAGAGTACTTGCACTCTGGGGGGCACAATGATCTTGATCTTCACGGTGCTGGGTGCCAAGATGGTGATATCCTTCTGCATCCTGTTGGCAATGCCCGGGTACATGGTGGTGCCACCAGAAAGCACTGTGTTGGCGTATAGGTCTTTGCGGATGTCCACATCACACTTCATGATGGAGTTGAAGGTGGTCTCGAGGATGCCTCAAGATTCCATGCCTAGGAAGGAAGGCGAACAGAGCCTCCAGACACCAGAACTGATCATTGCCAATGGTGATGACCTGGCTGTCGGGTAGGTCCTAGCTCTTCTCCAGGGAGGTGGAGGATGTGGCAATGGCCATCTCCTGCTCGAAGTCCAGGGTGACATAGCACAGCTTCTCCTTGAAGGATCTCCCTCTCGGCCATGGTGGTAAAGCTATAGTTGCGCTTTGTGAGGATCTTCATGAGGTAGTTGGTTAGGTCCCTGCCAGCCAGTCCAGACACAGTATGGCATGGGGGAGCATGTAGTCCTCGCAGATGGGCACCATGTGGTTGACCCTGTCTCCAGAGCCTATGACAATGCCAGTGGTGTGCCCAGAGGTGTAGAGGGACAGCATGGCCTGGATGGCCACATACATGGCCTGGGTATTGAAGGTCTCAAACATGATCTGAGTCATCTTCTCTCTGTTGGCCTTGAGGTTCACAGGGTTCACAGGGACCTTGGTCAGCAGCACCAGGTGTTTCTCCAGGGCCACATGCAGCTCTTTGTAGAAGGTGTGATCTCCATGTAATCCCAGTTGGTGATGATGCTGTGCTCGATGGGGCCAGGGTTCCCATCTTCAGGCCAGGATGCCATGCTTGCTCTGGGCCTCATCACCTACACAGAAGTCCTTCTGGCCAGGGTGCCCAACGATGGAGGGGAAAATGACTCAGAGAGGGGCATCATAGCCAGCTTTGCACATGCTGGAGACACTGTCAATGACCAGCATGGCGATCTCTTCTTCCATTGTGACAGGTGAAGGAGTAGGGCAGCAGAGCAGCAAGAGGACACGGTGCACAGGCTGGTGGCAATGACTGAGTGATACTCAGTGTCACTAACCATCAGGAAAATGCAAATCAAACTGGAGTATCAGACATTTATAGTGGCTATGCCCATCATCTCAGCACTTTGGGAGGCCAAGGCAGGAGGATCACTTGAGCTTGAAGAAACCAAGACCAACCTGCGCAACATAGCGAGACCTCATCTCTACTAAAAATTTTAAAAATTAGCCAGGCATGCTGGTGTGTGCCTGTGGTCCCAGCTACTCAGGAGGCTGAGGTGGGAGGACTGATTGAGCCTAGGAGACTGAGGCTGCAGTGAGCTATGACCATGCCACTGCATTCCATCCTGGGCAACAGAATGAGACTCTGTCTCAAAAAAAAACAAATAAACAAGACTGAGGTACCAAATCACACCCAGTAGGATAAATATAATTCAAAAGGTGAACAAGAAGAAATGTTGGTGAGGATGTGGAGAAACTGGAACCCTCACCAACTGCTGGTGGAAATTTAAATGGTACACTTGGAAAAACAGCTGGGCAGTTCCTCAAAACATTAGAGTTATCAAAGAAGCCAGCAATTTCACTTCTTAGGTATACCCAAAGGAGTATAAAACACATGTTCACGCCAGGTGCAGTGGCTCACACCTGTAATCCCAGCACTTTGGGAGGCCGAGGCGGGCAGATGACGAGGTCAAGCGTTTGAGAACCCCATCTCTACTAAAAATACAAAAATTAGCCAGCTGTGGGAACGTGTGCCTATAATCCCCGCTGCTCAGGAGGCTGAGGCAGGAGAATCACTTGAACCCATTGCAATGAGCTGAGACTGTGCCACTGCACTCCAGCCTGGGCGACAGGGTAAGACTCTGTCTCAAAAAAAAAAAAAAATGTTCACACAACTTGTACACAAAGGTTCACAGCAGAGTTATTCATGTGGCCAAAAAGTGAAAACAACCCAAATGTCCATCAACTGACGAATAAACAAAATGTGGTATAAACATGATGGAATGTCAGCAATAAAATGGAATGAAGTACTGATGCATGCTACAACATGGATGGATCTTGAAAACATTATGCTAAGTGAAGAAGGCCAGTGACAGGAGACCACGTATTATATGATTCCATTTATATGAAGTGTTCGGAATAGGCAACTCCGTAGAGGCAGAAAGCGGATTAATGTTGCCCTAAGGCTGAGAGGGTATGGAGAAATAGGGGTATGACTACCAATGGGTACAGAGCTTTATTTCTGGGTAATGAAAATGTTCTAAAATTGATTGTGGTGTCTGGTAGTTGCACAATCCTCTGGCTGTACTAAAAACCATTGGATTGCACGCTAAGTGGGCAAGATTTTTAAAGAGAGAAAATAATATCACAGAAAAAAATCTCATTAGGAAGGTTGGAAGAAAAGTCAAGGAAATATTCCTAACAATACAGAAAAAAACTCGGAAGTGAAAAACAGAAGTGAAAACATTTAAATCTGTTGATCAATTCAGGTCAACATCCAAATAAGAGTAGCCCTAGAAAGACAGCACAGAAAAATATGGATTGGAAATCAACAATGAAGGAATTCAAGAAAATACCCCAGAATTGAAGGGCTTGTTACCCAGACTGAAAGAGCTCCAGAGGGTCAAGCAAAATAAATGAAAATAGATTCTCACCAAGATTCATCATTATAAATTTCAGAAAAACAAGCCAAAAAGAAAATTCCAAATGCTTTCAGGGAAGAGGGTGGGAACAGATCAATATCCAAAAGATTACCTGCAAACTTCCCAGAAGCAATACTGGAAGCTGGAAGATAACTGAGCAATGCCTTCAACACTCTAAGGAAGCATGACTTCCAACCTAAAATTCTAAAGCCAGCAAACTATCAATTAAGTACAAGAATAGTATAAAGATATTTTCAGACATGAAACGTTAAGCTTTAACTGTTTCTATAAGAAGATCTATCAAGTGGTAAATATATGCCAAATACACTTATTACCTTTGAGTTCAAATTTTTATTCATTCATTCAAGACAAGTTCTCACTCTGTCACCCAGGTTGGAGTGCTGTGGCATAATCACAGCTCACTGCATCCTTGACCTCCCAAGGCTTAGGTGATCCTCCTACCTCAGCCTCCCAAGTAGCTGGCACTATAGGCATACACTACCACACCTGCCTAATTTTTCTTTTTGTAGAGACAGGGTTTTGCTACATTGCCCATGCTGGTCTCAAACTCCTAAGGCTCAAGTGGTCCCACCACCTCAGCCTTCCAAAGTGCTGTTATTACAGGCATGAGCCCACCATGATACCCTTCTGCCATGATTGTAAGTTTCCTGAGGCCTCCCCAGTCATGTGGGAGTCAATTAAACATCTTTCCTTTATAAATCACCCAGTCTTGACTAGTTCTTTATAGCAATGTGAGAATGGACTAACACACTTGTAAAGAGGTTCTTGAACAGAACTACTGTATATTCTGAATGTGAGTACCTTCTGTGATGCTGGGACTCCAGCATATTTATTTTCAAATCCTACATAATAAATATTCTGATATAAGTACCTAAATGTAACGGTGAAGAAGGTGAATTATTTGGGCTGAAAAACTCAGTAGCCATGCAAATATTCAGTCTGCATAAGAGTCAGCCAGATTTTCTACCAATGCCTCCAAGAGCTTTGGTGAACATATTCAGTTCATCCCTTACAGTTTAATACAATTTCCCCCGAGTCTTTATTCTAAAAATAAAGACTGGATCCAATTATCCCTTTGTTTTCATAAGTAGGATTTTATTTGTTTTCACTTTTGACATTGAAACAGGTGCTTTCATTTTTTTGAATTATATTTTTCAGAATGGTTTTAGATGTACAGAAAAAACTATAAAAGAAAGCACAGAGTTCCCACAATCCCCAAAGCTAGCTTTCCATACCATCATCTGACATTAGTATATTAGTTGTTATTAATGAGCCAATATTGATTCATTATTATTAACTAAAGTGCATACTTTATCCAGATTTCCTTCGTTTTTTTTTTTTTTATCTTTACCACGATATCATTCACATACCACACAATTCATCCTTTTAAAGTGTGCAATTCAGTAGGGTTTAGTATATTTACCACTATCTAATTCTAGAGTATTTTTGTTACCCAAAGCAGAGACCATGTACCCATTACCAGTTACCTCCCAAAGCCTCATCCCCACATGCAGCCATAGGTAACTACTAATCTGCTTTCTGTCTCTATAGAGCTGCCTATTCTGGACTCTTCATATAGATGGAATCATACACCATGTGGTCTCTTGTTACTGGCTTTTTAATAATTTCAACTTTTATTTTAGATTTGGGGGTACCTCTGCAGGTTTTGCTACATGGGTATATTGCATGATGCTGAGGTTTGGGGTATGACTGATCCCATCAGCCAGGTAGTAAGCATAGTACTCAACAGTTTTTCCAACCATTGCCCCCTACCCTCCTTCCTACCTCAAGTAGTCTCTATTGTTATCAACTTTATGTCCATGAATACCCAATGTTTAGCTCCCACTTACAAATGAGAACATGTGGTATTTGGTTTTCTGTTCCTGTTATTAATTCGTTTAGGATAATGGCCTCCAACTGCATCCATGTTGCTGAAAAGGACATAATTTCATTCCTTTTTATGGCTGTATAGTATTCCACAGTATATATGTACTACCTTTTCTTTTTTAAATCCACTGCTGATGAGCACCTATGTTGATTCCACATCTTTACTACTGTGAATAGTGCTGCAATTAACATATAAGTGCATGTGTTTTTTTGATAAAATAATTTATTTTCTTTTGAGTATATACCCAGTAATGGGATTACTGGGTTGAACAGTTTGGTTTAAAGTTCTTTGAGAACTCTCCAAACTGCTTTCCACAGTGGCTGAACTAATTTACATTACCACCAGCAGTGTATAGGTGTTCCCTTTACTTTGCAGCCTCACCAGCATCTGTTGTTTTTTGACTTTTCATAGTAGCCATTCTGAATGATGTGAAATGGTATCTTATTGCAGTTTTCATTTGCATTTATCTGATCACTGTTATTGGCATCTTTCACTTAGCATAATGTTTCCAAGGTCATCCATGTTGTAGCATATATCAGTACTTAATTCCATTTTAATGCTGAATGGCATTCCATCATAGAGCTATACTACATTTTGTTTACCTATTTATCAGTTGGCAAACAATGCTATGAAAATTTGTATACAAGTTGTTGGGTGAACATGTGTTTTAAATTCTTTTGGGTATACCTATGAGTGGAATTGATGGCTCATATGGTAACTATGTTTAACTTCTGAGGAACTAACAAACTGTGTTGCAAGTGCACCATTTCACATTTCCACCATCAATGTATAAGGGTTCCAATTTCGCTACATCTTCACCAACACTTGTTATTCTGTCCTTTTTATTATGGTTGTTCTAGGGCGTATAAAATTGTATCTCATTGTGGCTTTGGGCCACATTTCCCTGAAGACTAATAAGGTTGAGCATCTTTTCATGTACTGTTGACCTTTTCTTTGGAAAAATGTCTATTCAAATCCTTTTCCCCTTAAAAATATGAGTTGTCTCTTTATTGTTGAGTTTTAAGAACTCTAGATATTCTGGATACTAGAACTCTATTAGCTATATGATTTACTTTCCCTCCACCCCATATTCTATGAATTCTTTTCATTGTATTTATAGTATCATTTGAAACACAAGTTTTAAATTTTGATGAAGTTCAATTTATTTATATTTGCTTTGGTTGTTTGTGTCTAAGTATAGATTTCCTTAGTTTTTAACCTAATGACATTTTCTGTTCCAGGATCCCATACAGGATACCACATTAATCATGATGTCTCCCTTAAGCTCTCCTCTTGATAGTTTCTCAGACTTTCCATGTTTTTGATAATTTTAACCATTTTAATAAGTATTGGCCAGGTGTTCTGTAGACTGCTCCTCAATTGGTCTTTATCTAATGTTTTTCTCAAGGTTAGAGTTAAAAGTTTGAGAAAAAAAGGTCACAGATATTAAGTACCATTTTAGTCACATGTCAACGGTCTATACTACCAATGTGACTTACTACTGTTGATGACTTTGATTACCTGACTGAGGGAGTGTTTGTCAGTTTCTCCACTGTAATCTTTTTTCCTACTTTCCCTACTGTACTCTTTGAAAGGATGTCACTATGCACAGCTCATTCTTGACTGGGAAGTTATATTCCACCTTCTTGATGCAGAGTATCTACATAAATTATTGGAAATTATACTGCATGGTAGATTTTTTCCTCTTCTCCCTTTATTTATTTGCATCAGTATGGACCTATGGATATTTATTAAATATGTTGAATTATGACCCAATACTATATTATACTTTGTTGCTCAAACTATTCCAGCTTTAGCCATTGGTAACTGTTTCAATTGACTCTCAGGGTCTTTTGACACAGCCGTTCCATGTGTTTTTAAAAGTATCTATAAATATTTCTACATAAAATTATATGTGCCTATACTAAACTATGAGTTCATAATGATAGCTCCCACTTTAATCTATTATTACGTACCTTATTCTAGCCAATTCCCATGTTTATCTGTGAACTTCTACTCCAACAGTGAGAAACCTGGTTTACTCCATCTACCATCTATTTACTTAATTGTTCAGTTTCAGTATACATGTATAGCATTATCAGAATTAACACTCATGGGATACATTATCAACTACAGTTCTTATAAATTCTTTTTACTTTAATCTTACAGACTCTACTCAATCCCACAATCAATTAAATCAGCATCTTTTTCCCTCATTTATTTCAGTAAGGTTATTTTATACATTTGAAATTTTATTACATTCTGTATTCCATCCTGGGATCACCCAGTCCCCTAAGTGATTTTTCAAAATTTTGCAAACATTATATGGCTCACCTTTTGTGCTGTTGAATTCTATAGATTTTGCATAGTGTCATGTATTCCCCCATTTCAGTATCATATAGAATAGTTTCACCACCTCACAAATTCCCTGTGTTTCACCCTATTTAAGTTCTCCCCTACCAACTTCCCCTGGCAAACACCAATCTTTTTGCTGTCACTAACGTTTTGCCTTTTCCAAAATGTCATATAATTGGACTCATAAACCCTGTAGCCTTTTAAAATTGGCTTCTTTACCTTAGCAATATGCATTTAAGATTCATCCATGTCTTTCTGTAGTTTGACAGCTCATTTATTTTTATCACTGAATAATATTCTACTGTCTGGATGTTCCATAGTTTATCCATTCACCTATTGAAGGACATCTTGATTGCTTCCAGTTTTTGCTGATTATGTATAAAGTTGTTATATACATTTGCGTGCAGGTTTTTGTCTTGGCATATAGTTTTCAAATCATTTGGGTAAATACCTAGGAGCATGAATGCTGGATTGTACAGTAAGATTAAGTTGAGCTTTCTAAGAAACTGCCAAACTGTCTTCCAAAGTTTATGCTTCTTATTGAGTCTTAGAGTTCTTGGCATATTTGGATACAATTCCTTTATTAGGTACATGTTTTACAAATATTTTCTCCCAGTCTGTGGCTTCTCTTTCAATTCTCTTAACCAGTGTCTTCTATAGAGCAGAAATTTACAACTTTAATAAAGTCCAACTTATCAGTTTTCTTCTTTCATGGATTATGTTTTTGGTGCTGTATCTAAAAACTCAGCCAAACACAAGGTCACCTAGACTTCCTCCTGTGTTTTCTTCTAGAAGATTTATGGTTTTACATTTGCGATTTTGATTTATGGCCCATTTTGAGTTAATTTTTGTCAAAGGGGTAAGATTTGTGTCTCGGTTCACTACTCTGCATATGAATGTACATTTGTTGAAAAGACAATCTTTTTGTCTGTTGAACCACGACATAAATCTTCTCCATTTAATTCTTTGCTCCCTTGTCAAAGATCATTTGATTATATCTGCATGAGTCTATTTCTGTGCTCTCTATTCTATTCTAGTGATAGAAATAGATCTATTCTTTCACTAATATCATACTGCATGGATAACTATAATGTTACAAAAAGTCTTGAAATCAAGTTGTGTGAATCCTTCGATTTTATTCTTCTTCAGTATTATGTTGGCTATTCTAGGTTTCTAGGCTTTCCATGTAAACTTTAGAATCAACTTGTTGATCTCTACAAAAATAGCTTTCTGGGATTTTGATTAGGATTCCACTGCATCTATAGATCAAGTTGGGAAGACCTGACATCTTAACAACATTGAGTCTTCCAATCTATAAACATAGAATCTGTTTATTTAGATCTTTGCTTTCTTTCATCAGAGTTTTGCAGTATTCTGCTTATATGTCTTGAATATATTTTGTTAGGTTTATGCCTAAGTACTTTTTTATTTTTTTGTGGTGCTTTTGTAAATGGTAGCATTTAAAAAAAAATTTCATTACTGGTATATGGAAAATAATTAATTATATTATATATACCCACCTTGTGTCCTGGAATCTTGCTCTACTTGTTTATGTTCCAGGAGGTTTATTATTTCTCAGCAATTTTCTACATAGACAATCATGTCATCTGTGAATGAAGATAGTTTTCTTTATTCCTTCACAACATACATAGCTCTAATTTCCTTCTCTTGCCTTACTGCACAGTCATCCAATATGAGTTGTTGACTAATAGTGGTGAGAGAAGACATCTTTGCCTCATTCCCAATCTTACAGAGAAAGTATGGTTTCTTAACATTAATTATGATGTAGGCTTCTTTGTAAGATATTCTTTAATAAGTTGAGGAAATTCATCTCTATTCCTAGTTTGCTAAGTATGTTTATCATGAATCAATGTTGCATTTTGTCAAAGGCTTTTTAAGCATCAATTCCTAGCCTTCAAATATCTTCTCATATATTTCTTCTGTTCTTTCTTTGCCTTCTCATATTATAATTGCACATCTCATTTCTACTGAAAATATCTCACATTCTTGGATGTTCTGTTACTGTTTTAAACTCTATTTTTCTCTTTGCCTTTCTGTCTGAGAAGTTTCACTGACATATATTTTCAAGCTTCTTTCTTTGGCTGTGTCCAGAAGAGCCCATCAAAGGCATTCTTCATTTCTGTTGCAGTTTTTACTTCTAGCATTTGCTTTTCATTCTTTCCTACAGTTTCCATCTCTCTGCTTACATTATCCATTTGTTCTTTCATGTTATCTACTTTTTCCATCAGAGCGTTTACCACATTAATCATAGTTACTTTAAATTTCCTGCTTGTTAATTCTAAGATATGTGTCATATCTGAGGCTGGTTCTGGTGCTTGCTTTGAAGACACTTCAGACTTATTTATTCCTTTTAGCATGACTTGTAATTTTTTTTTTGTAAGCCAGACATGATGTATTGGGAATAGGAGCTGGTCTAAATCGGCCTTTAGTGTGAGGTCTTATGTTAATCTAGCTAGCAGTTTGGCTGTGTTTAATATATGCTTTAGTAGTAAGTGCAAAGAGGCTTCAAATTCCTCCAGTGTCCCTGTTTGTATGTCCTCTGCTGTCTTTGGGCTTCCCTGAGAACTCCCCCTTAGACAGAGTCTGTGTGTTATAACTCATTTGGCTGTAATCCAGTAGTTACACTATAGCCCCGTTGGTGTGATGGTAAAATGTTGGGGCGAAAGAAAGCAGTTTGCTATCTTACGATTAAATCTCAGTCATTTAGTGGGCCTGTGACCTTCACAAGTATTTCTCAGTTTCTTTCCCATTTTCCCCTAGGTGAGACAGTAAAACTAGAGGGGGCTAGAGTCAGAGAAATGCCCTTCTCCCAGGTGGGATAAGACTCTGATACTCTGGAGAATAGGTCTTTGTTATGGAAAAGGCTTTCGGTATATTTTACAATGGTTACTCTCCCTTTCTTCCTGCCAGAACCAATATGAGATCTCTCCTGTCTCTTCACAGTACAAACCTGTGGGGCTCCTAAAAATAAAATCCATAAAAAGGTGAGGGTGCTCTTAAGACTACAGACCCAGGAGTTTCTCAATCTTAAGCTAGCCCATAACCAACCTCCAGCAATTTGTCAAAATTATCATTTAAGTGTTCCTACCAGTTTATGAATCCAGCAGCTTTGCTCTAAGTAAGCAGATCTCAACTATGACTCCCCTAGATTTGCTTGTCTTTCCATATTTTAGGGTAGCACTCTGCTCTGCAATCTCATTTCTCTGATGGATCCAAGAAGTTGATGACTTTCATTTTGCTTAGCTGTTTCTTGAGCAAGGATAGGTATGATGATTTCCAAGCTCTATAAACATCAGAGCTGATACCTGCTGCTTGCATTTTCATCTTTACAGTTTAATAAATTGGTGTCTTGAGGAACTGAGACAGAGCAGGGACCCTCTTTTTAGGAGTCTGTGGGCTCCCCACAAGCATGGAAACAACGGAAAATCTTGAGTTCCTTCAAGGAAAATTCCAGCCACCTAGCTAGCCCTGAGAATTAAATAAGCAACTTGATCAGCAAGAAGGTACAGTAACTTAAAACAATAGCCAAGGAAGTTAGAGTCAGGACATGTCTGATTCCCCAGTAGAAGTTACAGAAAACAGCTTAACATATGTCTCTGAGTTGTTTTTCAGAAACCCAGACCCCCACCTAGCAGATCCACTGGCACACAGACCTCACAGATAAAGGGGCAAAGAAGACCTAATTCTGACCGCTGTCCTTTGTTTTAAATTTCTTCCTGAGGGGCCTAGAGGGAGTCACATCCACAAGCCAGAGCTAACATTCTTTTCTGCTGATTCCAACTTTTAAAGCAAAGCTTCTCTTCCTTAAGCAACTGCAAATCAGAAAATGTTTGAATCTACCTATGACCTGTGGGCTCACCACCCACCCGCTGCCTGCTTTAAGATGTCCCACTCTTTAAGCCAAAACCAATGTGTAACCTCTATGTATTGATTTGTGACTTTCCCTGTACTTCTGCTTTCCTGAAATTTACTCCTGCCTATAAAAACCTTTACCTGTACACCATAGGAAAGATCAGGATTTAAGCATTATCTGCCTGGTCCTCCTTGCTTGGTGCCCTGCAAATAAACGTTTTCCTGCCTACCACTACAAAACCTTGGTGTGGATACCTGGTCTTACCGTACCAGGCAAGTAGACCCCAGTTCAGTTCTATAACAGAATCACTTTGGCAACATATGACTTGGGATGCATATAACCAGAGAGGTAGATTTAGATACACTTCAGTGGTGGGATCCAGCTCTTGGTCAAATCCTAAAATTCTCTTATCCAAATTGGTGGAAATGTAGGACTCAAGTGCTATCGCTAGAGGTTCAATTTGTAAGAGAAAGTAGTTGGAACCAGCATTAAACTGCAATTGAGAAGGGACTCTCAGGAGATAGGGGGAGAGGGAATGATAAAGGTAACTGCTTCTTTTAGAAGCCATTCTCAGTGTCTGTTATGATACTCTAAACAGAATCTTTTGACTCGGTCAGGAAAAGTAAAATATTAAATACATCTCTAGTACCTGTGATCCTTTCTGGGTTTTTCTCTGCCCATCCCTCTCCCCCTATTATAGCACAGCCTTCATATTCCCCTTCCCCAGTGCTTTTATCTTTATTTACTCATTGGGTCCACTTAGATATGCTAGTGCTTAATTATTATCAGAAGAGCTCATACTAGAGTAAATGGAAATAAGACAAATTGTCCAGCACTGGAAGGAACAGTTTGCTTCAGAGATAGAACAATCATTTGTCAGGAAAAGAAGTAAATTACTGTTGTCTTATATCACACAAACATACAAAGGTTAATGACTGGAATAGCTGACACTCATTCTAAAAAAAAAAAAAAAATTCTGAGTTCTGATTCCTTTAGTAGTCCTATATACACATACAGCATAACAGCATATCTTAATTTAACATCTTTAAAAATATGGCTGTGAATCATTCAGAACTCATCTACTGTGGGGATCATTAATTTGTGGAAAAGAAAATATATTTATGCTAAACTGTTAAGATAATCAACTTACAACCAGAAATCTATTGTTTCAAAAACAAGCAAATCGTCTACCAAATCAACCTCCAGATAACCTACTTATGTAGGTAAGAAACTTAAAGTGAAGGAATAAATATGGACATTTGAAAAGGATAAGGATCAAATTCTAGGCATGTGTATTCGTTAAAAAATGTAGAGATTCTGATTAAGAAGGACTGGGACGGGACCACAGAGCATGTATTTAAAGTAGTCATCTCAGGTGGTTTTGATGCAAAGAGAGGACCACACTTTGAAATACTATGCTCTAAAAGGATCAAAATGAAGACTATGTTTCAAGTATGTTTATGTAAGTATGTTTCAGTTTTAATGTTCTTCTAAAATTACAGAACCAATTCCATTTACATGCTTATTTTAAGTATTTTCACTACAGTTTTTCATAAAATCTTCGCTGTTTGTCTCATATTAACAGTAAAAGCATGCCACGGTAGTGGAAAAGCAGAAAGCTTAGAGAGAAATCAGTTATCTGCAAATTAAGAACAGAAAGATATCAGACTGAATCAAATGCTAAGATAAATCAATAATCAAAATCAAAACTATAAAATATAAAGCCAACTTTCTAAAATCAAACTGCAACTAAAGAAATAACAGTTTGAATCTTAGTCAACCTACAGGCATGTCTAATCCTAATTTATACAGTGTTCAGGGCTAAAGTCATATCACATAAAAGGACTGAAAATAAAATGCCTTCTGTAGCCTAATTTCTACACGTTTAAGATTGTTCTAGGACTGCTCAGCTGCTGGACTATGTTTGAAACATTTCAAATATCTTTGTTCATGTTTCACTAGAAAAACAATCCCCCTAAAAATATGGGATTTAAAGATGTCTGTCATATATGTATATATACATATATACATACTACATACACATATATGCTTTTTTTTTTTTTTTGAGAGACAGAGTCTTGTCTTGTTGCCCAGGCTGGAGTGCAGTGGTGTGATCTTGGCTAAGTCTGCCTCCTAGGTTTAAGCGATTCTCCTGCCTCAGCCTCCTGAACAGCTGGGATTACAGGTGTGCGCCACCACACCCAGCTAAATTTGGATTTTTAGGAGAGACAGGTTTTCACCATATTGGCCAAGCTGGTCTCAAACTCCTGACCTCAAGTGATCCACCCGCCTCAGCCTCCCAAAGTGCTGGGATTATAGGCATGAGCCACTGCATCCCGCCCAGATGTCACTATATTTTCATATCTTGTCTTAGAATTGTAATTTTTGTTCTGTTAGAACAAGTAATATAACCAGTCTTTTATACAATGGATTAGTTGAGAGGCTGAGAATATACATGTTTGCCACATAATTTTTAATATATACAAAAGAAACAACTTTTTAGGAGGGTGTCTAACTGAAGGCTAGATACTACAGACACTGGGTTTAGAGAGAAATTAGTATACCACCTACACTTCTATTTGCCAACATCAGTAAATGAGTAAAGTAGAAAGTCTGCTTTGGAACCAATCAAATTTGGGCTTGAACTCCTGCCCCCTGCTCATTATCATGAACAAATTATTTAACTTCTATGAGACTCTGCCAAATAAGGATAATTCATTTTTAATATCAAGATAACATGTGTGAAATGCCCTAGTATAGAGTTTAGTATACATTAGGCAAAAATATTTTTAATATATAGGTGCCCTTCTTTTCTCCTCTCTGCCCATTAATCCTCTTGCTCATTAGTTCAGACCACAGAAAACATTTTTTTCCTTTAAACTTTATGTTATAAAATAAAACAAAGATACAGAAAGTCACATCAAAAAAAAGAAGAGTATTGCTTAATGAGTTTAATGAGTTGTTATAAGGCAACCACTTATGTATCCACCATCCAGGTTAATAGGTCACTTTTGACAGTCACCCCAGCAGCAACTTTAATACCCAGCCCCAGCCTTGACCCCCTCCTTCCCTCCAAAAGTAACCACTCTCTTGACTTTTACAGAATTACTTCCTTATGCTTACATTCAAGTATATATTCTTAAACACTATAGTTTACAGTTGCCTATTTAAAACAAAAAATCTTTGTCTTCCAAATCTCTGTTAATCCACAGGTTTCTCTCTGCATCCCTTTATTTTCCTTAGAGTTGATCTGCTGGAGAACCTAGAGCATCTTGACCCATACGCAGAATTTCCCATAGTAGCAGTCTTGCTAGTTACATTCTCATCAGGAAAATCGTGTCTCTCCATCCTTGGTGTTTCCCACAGATAGGCAGCTGGATCCCAAGGCTTGATCAGACTCACGTTAGATTCCTTTTATCAGGAGCTCATAATGCCTGCTTGCCTTTCTTTCTGTGATGTTAACAGTTGTTGATGTTCAATACCTAGATGCATTAATTCACTGGGAGTTGCAAAATGGTAATATTCTAATTTTATCATTTTTATGCAAAAATTCATTTTATTCCCATGTGCCAGCAGCCAATAAATAGAAAATGAAACTCAAAGAGTAATACCATTTATAGCAGCATCAAAACAAGCACCAAATGCCCAGAGAGAAAGGCAACAAAATATGTAAAAGACTTTCCACCTTTAAAAACCACGAAGGATAACTGAGAGAAGTTTTAAAATGGTCAAATAATTGGTGGGATATACCAGTTATGAAAAAATTCATAACTGCAAATATATAATTTCTCCAAAAATTGAACCACAGAATCAACACAACCACAAAATCCCAGCAGGTCTTTCCTGTATGCAAGGAAATTCTTCTTTTATGTATTTCTTTTTTCCTTTAAGTTTATTCTCATTTGATAACTTCACAAAATGAAATTCATTCATCCTAAAGCTTCCTTATTTAAAATAAAAATTTTCTTCAAAATACTGCCTTTGCTACATCTCTTAAATATTATGTAGTGTTTTTATTGTCATTACTTCTAGGTATTTTTAATTTACATTAATCATTTTGCAGTATTTTCAAATTTTCAAACTACCTGGGGAATTTTTAAGATTTTCATCTTTTGGATTAACTTCTAATTTCATTGTGTTATAGTCAAAGATTATTCTATCTCTTTTTGAAATGTGTTGATGTGTCCTCTATTCATATTAATTTTTATGAATGGTCCACAGATATTTGAGAAACTGTGTATTCCTAAATTGTTAAACATAAAAATCTGTATGTCCAAAAGGTCAAGTAACAAGCTTTTAAATTTTGGCTTTCAGATCACCTATACTGTTGATTTTCTGTCTTCTTGATCTATCAATATTAAATTTCTCAATAATAATAAAGGATGCTAGAAAATAGAAGCAGTACTTTTCTAAATTTTGAAGAAAAATTATTTTTAACCTAGAATTCTATACTCTACTAAACTGTCAATCAGGTGTATGGGTTAATAATTTCACTTCTGAATATCTAATTTCTCAGAAGATTCATCTCTTAGGAACCCTTTCTTTTAAAACTCCTGGAAAATATGCTCCTGTAGAATAAGGAAGTAAAGCTAAGCAAAAAAGAAAAAGCGGGATCCAAGAAAGCAGTGTTTAAAAAAAGTGCCCCAGTGTAGGGCTGAGGGCCCCACAGGGTCATGAGGTGAGCCTTATGCTGTGCTGAGGCACAGGATCCGAGAAATAAAGAGACAGGACACAGAAGTACAAGGAAAACGCAGCTGGGCTCAGGGGGCCACGCCACCTATAAGCCAAGTCAGGCGAGGCCCCAGATGTCCAGAAGCATGAGTATTTATTGTGCATAGGTTAGGGGGCAAGGCAGTGAGTGAAATCATCTTTAAGGACAGTGACAGGGTCATGAGCAATAAAACATGGGGTCCACCCCCATTAGGTCACCTAGGCCAGGAGGTGGACAGCGCACAGCAAGGGGCCCGTTCCCAAGAAGGCAAGGGCCGTGTACAGTAAGGGGTCCACCCCCATTAGGTCACCGAGGCTTAAAGGTGGGCCGTGTGCAGTGAAGAGGGTGCAGTGTGCAATACTTCTATTTATGGGCAAACTACTTCTAAGAAGATTTATAGGAGGATGTTTTAAGTCACATAGCAGTGACAGAGCTGTCAAGGTTACCGCCACCTTCTGGCAGCTTCCAATGGGTTCTATGGGAAGATGCTTTTTAAGCAGCACAGTAGCAAGAGCTGATAAAAGTTCACAGTCACCAAGGTGGATTGTCATTCTGAGGGCAACCTTCCACAAGAACTGGAGCAAGGTCCTACAACTCCTTTATCAGGAGGACTGGCTCTTGCCCCAAGCCTGCCATACAGCGGGTATCTTTATGATACTGAATGCTGCCGCCTGGGCCATGGATTCTTATCTTGGTATAACTGTTTTCCCTTCAATCATGCTCTGCACTGTGTCTGCTCCAGGCATTCCTCCGATTATAAGCCGCTTATTCCTTAATTCATGCTCTGTACTGTGTCCACTCTAGGCATTCCTCCAATTATGAACTAAGATATAACTATAGGTATATATGTAGGGAAATATTCTTTAGGCACTCATACTATCAACTATTATATGATTATATATAGAGGATTATATAAAGGGATTCTTCAAGCCCTATTTCTATAAACTAATATATGATCATGTAAAGGATTATATAAAAGGAAATAGCTGAGTAGTAACACTATAAAGTGAGATATTCCTCAAGCCCTAACTGTGCCAGGGTACTGCTTAGCTCTCATTCCTCAGTGCCTATACGGGGGGTTACCCACACCCCAGGATGCAGTAATCCTAGATAGCAAATTGCCCAGATTAAAATAGGGTACAGGGTTCCCGAGGGAGTCCTCTGGGCAGGGGATGGGAGAGCGGAGAATTTGTAGATTTTTCAGATAATGTTAGTAATTGGTTGTTAATACAATTACTTTTGCTCCTCCCCAGATTCTCTTGGCTTTACTCACTCTGCCTTCAGCGGCCACCAAAGTGATTCTATATGGACTCATGTAGTTACACCTTCTAAGCCAACCGGCTATACACCCCAAGCGTCTGGCTCCTCCCACAACTCCTAGATTCAGATGAAGTGCCATAATGTAGGATCTTGCTTCCTTCAAAATTGCAAAGGGCAAATCTGATGATGCAACCCGGAAGCATAGAGAGGAGGGTTATTCTTCATGGGCAAATTTTAACCAATGGGAGACAGAATATGAGGGGGAATCAACAGATAAAGCCCTTTCCCTCTTTCTCATGGACTGTTGTAAGACTTTTCAGGATAGCCCACATGGAAATGTCTTGGGTGGGTAGATAGGTATACCTGGCCAAATGACTAGCTGTTAATCTCTTCATGGCCTGTTGTAAAGCAGCGGCACCTGTGGTAAGGCATCACCTTGCATTTGCTTCCTGTCCTTCCTGCCTCACTCCCCTTTACCATCATTCTTGCTGCCCTGGGATTGCATCTCCCAGTAAAGGATTAGCATTTAATGTTTGCTTCAAGCTCTGTTATCTAAGGAACATGAACCAAGTCACAGGTATATGATGGATTCTGATAAAACAATATGAAAAATTTTAATTGAGGTTTGCAAAAATTATTTTAATTATATTTTTAATTAATTGAGGTTTACAAAAAATTTAATATTATTAATTAAACTTAATTATTTTAAATTATTTGATTGAGGCACAAAAAATTTAAATTGAGGTTTACAAAAATTATTCTCAATTTAATTGAGAGTTATAAAAATTTTCATGTAAAAAACATGAGAATACTATTAACTCCAGGGTGGAAAGTTCTGTATGGTAAACATTGTAATCATAGTAAGCATGTCACTTAGCTCTGCAGAAAGAAACATGCATGATTATAATGTAAACACTGATATAAGTACAAATTGTAGAATAATTACGTTTGATGGATGGAGTGTAGAGGGGGCTATGAGAGGTAAGGGTACATTTATGGGTAATGAGAAAGAAGGATCAATCAATCAGAATCTTATTTTCAGCTCTAAAGTACAATGTGTAATCTTAGATGAGTTGTTTAATTTACCTTTGTGTCAGTTTCTTCATTTATCAAATGGGAATAATATCTACCATGCCTTTGCTGTAGGGTTGTTATAAAGGTAAAATGAAAAAAACATGTGTGGAAATATGTCAAAAAACCAAAAGGTCATCTTTCAGAAGAGGTATCAGAACCAGAAACAAGTTCAAAGCAGCATGTTTGGGTCACAGGAAGATAAGTAGGATGTGAGTTCAAATCTCCTAATTTAACATTTCTCCGATGGCTAAACTGCCGGGGCAATGCCAAGAGTTTCAAGAATGTTATGATGCTTTGACCTAAAAAAACCCTTTTTTTCCCTCTTTGTATAAAGGAAGGAGACATGATCAGGGCTGGCTCCTATGGGTGATCTTGATTACAACAACCTCCTGACTTGTTTTCTTGCCTTTAGTCTCTCCTCCTACCAATCCAACTAACTAGCTTAACACTCATAACCTAATTTTTTATTATGTTATCCACAGATCAGGACTCTACAATGGTGCCAGATTCTTCAATTTAGGTTCTATTCCTTTTCCATACATTTGTATTTATTTCCCTGGTCCGAACAATTTTGATTATTCTCGCCCAATTCTAACAGTCAATTTAATTTTTTTCTTGTAAGTGTAGCCAACAATTAAGTCTTAACACTTGATAAATTCTACTCTATCTTTATAAGTCTTGAGTTCCTCAGGCACTGCATTAATTTTGGAGAACAGCAAACATGTCTTTTACTTTTCCTAAGTGCTTAAGCACAACTCTAATCAGGCAGTAGGTATAAAAAAAAGAAAAGAAATATGAATAGAACAGAGGTTACTTACTTACCCTCGTTAAAATTCTAGTTTCTTTTCTGCAAAATCTGAATAATCTTTACAGAGATACTGAGACTTAAAAAAATATATATATAGCAGAGAGTCTAGCACAATGCTAGCATTCAATAAACGTTTCCTGAATCTAACTACTAAAATGTGGATAATATCAATCCCATATGATTGTTGTAAGGGCTAAATAAAGATGTGTCAAAAATGCTCTAAAACCAAAACATTTGTCAAAGGTGAGTAATTTTTATCATTAAAAAGTACAAAATAAAGAAACTGAATGAAAGAAAAAACTAGCAGGGAGCCAACTAGGAGGCAGCAGCCCACACGGGAAATACACAGTAAATTTAGTCAGATTGGAGAAGCTGAATAAATACCTGGGAAACCTTCTATCTGAAGGAATGAGATCCTAACACCTCAGGCACACACAGGCCTTGAAGCAGATGTTCTTATGCAATGTGTTCCAAAGAACATTCTTGACAACTGACCCATTTAAGGAATATTCCCTCTGGTCCAGAAAAGATCTTTAATAAGCTATTTCCAAGTGGGCTGATACAGAAACAAGCCTCAGAGTTCAGTTCCAGAGACTTCAGATCTACTTGAAGCTTGGAGAGTAGCTCAGAACTAAAAGAACTTCATAAAATGAAGGGGGCAGACTATGGGATCTCTAAGACCTTTCAGTTCTGCCATTTGAGGATTCACACGTGCTAAAAAAAAACAAAAACAAAAAACAAAAAACAAACAAACAAACAAACAAACTTTAGGGGCAGCGCTGGGGAACATACCACTACCACCCAAAACTAGAAGACCAGAAGTAGCTCTGGAAGACATATTATTATTCCCTGTGCCTCTGCCAGAGATGTACAACAATGTAGCAGCTCATATTTAAGCAAAATACTCTCTGCTTTACATTAAAAAAAAAAAAAAGCCACCAGGGAACTTAAAAAAATTGACAACATATTTTCCTTTGCCACAGTTTCATAAGGTCATCTTAAATTCTGTTCATTTAGAAAGCTGTAATTTTTTGATAAAAATATTGTGCAGAATGTATTACTTATTTTATCCTCATAATTTCAACTGTCTTTATTGAGAGGACAAAAAGAATCAGATAGGTCCATTGTTACATACTAAGCATTTGCCTGCAATTCAAAAGATCTGGATTCCTATACAGAATTTTCTAATGAATTTCTGTACTCCCATTGACAAGGCATTAATTCTTTTGCTATTCTACTTTTGGGTCTCTGTTTTCTCTGCATTTAAAAAAAGAAAGAAAGATGAGATGATTCCAAAGATCTTTCCAAGTCTACAAACCTTAAAAATCATTCCAAACTGGAGCCATCCCTGAGTCAAGGAACCAACACTAAATGAAAGGTATAACTTAAGGATTTACTCTGATAAGTTCTAACATTCCAAGAATCTTGCAGAGAATTATAATCATTAACAGTCTAAGAACTGTTGAGGCCAGATGCGGTGGCTCACTCCTGTAATCCCAGCATTTTGGGAGGCCGAGATGGGTGTACTGCCTGAAGTCAGGAGTTTGAGACCAGCCTAACCAACATGGTGAAACACATCTCTACTAAAAATACAAAAAATTAGCTGGGTGTGGTGATGGGTGCCTGTAATCCCAGCTACTTGGGAGGCTGGGTGGAAGAATCACTTGAACCCAGGAGGCGGAGGTCGTTCCACTGCACTTCAGCCTGAGCAACAACAGCAAGACTCTGCCTCAAAAAAAAAAAAAAAAAAAAGTGTCGAGATGGCTTTGTGCTCCGCTGTTCTGGTGCCTGCTTAGAGCTCTCCAAGGTGCTGATTTTATCTCTGGCAGATTTCTGCTCTTCCATTCTTCTGAATGCAAGCCATGTTTCCAAATCTGTCAACCACCCAGGCAGATGTGGCACAAACATAATGTATCATCCAATGGATATATAAATGAATAAAAAAGACTTCCATAGCAGAGAACATCACAAGACTGCAAAACAAAATGAGTTCCAATCCCTGCTTTTCAATCAACATGTACTAGCCACTTTATAGGAACTTACTATATCATTTCCTATATAACTCCCAGGCCATCTATAGCACTCTGATGCTAGACTAGTACATAGTTCTCTCATCTTTCAATCTAATGTTTTCTGTTGTTCTTGTTTTTTGTTTTGTTTGTTTTGAGATGGAGTCTCACTCTGTCACTCAGGCTGGAGTGCAGTGGCGCAATCTTGGCTCACTGCAGCCTCCACCTCCCAGCTTCCAGCAATTCTCCTGCCTCAGTCCTCCCAGATAGCTGGGATTACAGGCATGCACCACCACACCCGGCTAATTTTTGTATTTTTAGTAGTTGGTCTCGAATTCCTGACCTCAGGTGATCCACCCGCCTTGGCCTCCCAGTGTTGGGATTACAGGCATGAGCTACCGCACCCGTTCCCTAATGTTCTTTCTACAACTCCTCTCAGCTGCTCTTTTGAGCCCAATGTTAACTTTCCCAAAGTTATGCTAAACTAATAAGCATTCAGACTATCTTACTAACCTAAAAAATCATTCCAAACTGGAGCCATCCCTGGCATAATGGCCTGGCATACCCTAAGTGTTCAATAGCATTTGTTCAATCAATTAGAAAGATGGGTCCATATACATTCCCAAACTTCAAGAGCTAATTTCACTATGTCTCGCCTACATATTCACAAAACCCTGACAATCTCATCTTACACAGAACTCAAAAGACTGACACATAGGTTCCTAGGGTTTAGGTCTGCAAGTGATTGTAAAATTCATAAACCAATGACATAATGAATAAAGTAGTCAACGCTGTATTGACTGGTGCAATTTCAGTACAATGATTATCAGCAGGGGTCCAGAATTGGACAAACTTAGATTTGAACCCCAGCTGTCATTTACTGCTGCATGACCTGGGAATATTACAAATCTTTCCTAAGTCTCAATTTACATACTTTTTAAGTGGGGGAAATACAGTAGATACCCTCATACAACTGCTGAGAGGATTAAATGAGATACTATATCTTATCCACTATCTACCTGGCACAATGTCTGGCACACAATAAGTGTTCAATGAAGGCTAGCTATCATCATCATCTTTATAATAAATCACTTAGTTCTACAACTGAAATGTAGACTTTTTATATGGCAAACAGTCTTAAAAGAACTCAGAATTTTGCATTTAAAGAAAATAAAATCTCAGAATGGCACAGTGGCTCATACCTGGAATCCCACCACTCCAGGAGGGCTTTGGGAGACCAAAGCAGGTGGGTCACTTGAGCTCAGGAGTTCAAGAACAGCCTGGCCAAAACAGCAAAACCTTGTCTCTATAAAAAATACAAAAATTAGCCAGGATGGTGGTACACACCCATAGTCCCAGCTACTCAGGAGGCTGAGGGGGGAGGATCACTTGAGCCCAATGGCTGCAGTGAGTCGTGATCATACCACTACACTCCAGCCTGGGTGACAGGGAAAGACTCTGTCTCAAAAAATAATAAAATCCAATAATATCCCCTTGGGAAAGTAAAATGTAGCAAACATGAAATGTGTCATCTTAATAAGGCATAGAGGGGCTAAATCTTTCACTTAGGGTTTCAGAAAATGCTCAACATCCTAGAAACAAAAAATGGGCATTTTTTTGTCTGTAAGTCAGAAGCAAAAAGTTGGAATACACAACATATGTAACTTGTAGAGGGTCTCACAATCAGGTGGAAACCAAAGCACTCTCATATCCAGAGTTAATTGCTGATTTACTGCACCATCTTAAATCTGAATGGTTTACAGCAAATTCTTTCTTCAAATTAAACATAACATTCACATGCTGCCTCCTTACACCTCCAACAACTAAAGAGAAAAGCATCAAAACATTGTTTCCTGTTTTACAAATGAAAGTGATCTGTTTTAACAAACCCTTCAGATAATGCTAATATACACTAAAGTTTGAGAATCACTCTCCCAATCCATCACTTGCCTCTCTATCCAACTTAGATGCCATGATCTAGTATTTCAATAATCTAAACTTCCTTTCCCTTTCATCCTCTCCATCTGAGAAAAATCTCAAAAACCCTTAATAAGCTCAAGTATCCACTTTCTGTGTCACCGAGCTGAAGAATGCCAGAAAGAAATAACATAATAGAACAGACGGTGACCTCAACAAGGCCTTCAACTCTCACTAAATCTTGAGTTTGTCTGGTCAAAAGATGATGATTTAGAATCTTATTCACTTCCTTCAAATAGTATCCCTTCCATCATCTTTTCTTCTTCTCAGTAGATGACCTAGCCTCCTACTTAACAGAAAAATTAGAAGCCACCAGATGGATATATCCTCAACTTCCCACCATCCAATGTACACACCCTTCTGTATTTTCACCCACATTCACCTCCATCCCTTCTGCTAAAATAATAGATCAGGTGTCTCTCCTCTTCTCTAAGACCAAAAACACCTGAAAACACCTGTGAGCTAGACATCAATTCCTCCTTCTCTTAAAGGAAACACTACTAAGTATTCTTCTGTTTTCATATAACTTACCTTTTCCTTAAGTTA
This sequence comes from Cebus imitator, assembly GCF_001604975.1. NCBI lineage: Eukaryota > Metazoa > Chordata > Mammalia > Primates > Cebidae > Cebus > Cebus imitator. Next base: position 927,843 of record NW_016107596.1, read on the forward strand.
ATTATGGCACACAATTGGTACCTTAGTATATACAATGAAATACCATTCAATCATGAAAAAATTAAGGTGGTTCTTTCCATCTTGACATGAACAGTCATAGAGTACAATATGCTTTGCTGAAGTTCAAACCCATATACCCTACTTCCCATAATCATTCTCTACTTTGTTGTCCCATAGGCACTTCAATTACAACATATCTAAAATAATATTCATCATCTCCCCCTAAAATCTATCCTTCAGGTTCCTTCAATTTTCCTCATATCAGTAAATGGCATCTCCATCCACCCAGCTGTGCAGTCAGAAACCCAGTGGTCATAATTTGACCCTTCCTTAATTCCTCGTCCAATCAATTAACAAGTTTTTACGATCTAGTAAATATTTCTTATATTATTCTACTTCTCTTCATCTCCACGTTCGCTACTTTTGTTCAAGCCACGATCATCTCTCACCAGGCTTTTTGCAATAGCCTTTAAATAATTTCCAAGCATCCACTCTTCCCTTCCTCCAATCCAGTTTCCACTAGATGGCAGCCAGAGCAGTCATTTCAAAATATCAAAAGGAACATCTAATCATGGCTCTCTTCCATCAGAACTGTTAGCTTCCTATTTCTACAGTATGAGAATAAAGTGTAAAATCCTTAGCAAAGCCTATAAGCCTCTGCATGTTCTAACCTCTGTTTACTCTAGCCTCATCTCACACATTCTCCCCCTCTCTACATTCCAGTCACAAAGAAATGTCTTTCTTTAAACTATGCTCTTTCCCTTTCATAAGCATAATATTCTTTCTCCCAGGATGTTGTTCCCCTTATTTACCTAACCAACTCCTATTCATCCTTCAGGTCTCATTTTAAATTTAATATACTCACTAAAGCCTTTCCCAACTCCTCAGATTTGGTTAGTTCCATCCACCCAATTTACCAGACATTCATTCATTTATTCAGTCAAGAAATGTTGACTGAACAACTAATTCATACTAGTTGTTGTATTAGGTACAGAGAATAAAACAATACTAACAGTCTCTTTCCTAATTAAACTTATATCCTAGTTGAAAGCATAAACACTAAACAAATAATTATTAGAGTTGTAATAAGTACTATAAAGGAGAAATATGAGGTCCTTTGAGAATGAATGAATGTCTGGTAAATGAAAGAAGAAAGTTATTTAAATTCAGATTTGCTGACTCCAAATCCCATGCTTTTTGCCCACTACACTATGCTGTAAATTCAAGCCTCATTTTTTTAAGGCATAACTGATTTTAGCTTTTCTTAACTCCACCAGATTCAAATTCTATATAGTACTCTCCTGTGCTTCTTCTGGGAGGTATTCCTGAGCCCCTCACCACTCAAAGTTGAAATACTCCAACTCCACAGGGCACATAAATCAGCTCGCCATGAGCACTGTGGTAGAGATTGCAGTCGCAAATGGATTCAGTACAATACAGGGTATGTGCAGAGGACTATGGAAATGCAAGATATTGGAAGATTAATTGTCTAGGGGCTACAGCATAAGTGAAAGTACTTTGTAAAATGTAAAGCACTACTCAAATGATTGTTATTAGTGATAGCAATAGCAGGGATACTCTAAGTAACGGAATCCCCCATACTACAAGGAGGGAAAAACACCTGTTCAAATTGTAAAACAGTAGAGGCATTTATTTAACCCAGAAAAAAACTGAAATGCCTTTCTCCTCCTTCATTCTTACCATCTCATTTTAACTCATTCTACATTTTACAAACAAAACTCCAACTTGTACCAAAGAACAATCTATTTCACCTTTTATCTACTCCCTTTTACTGCATCAGAAAAACTTCAAAAGTCTGACAGTTCTCATATATTATAATCACATCTCAGTCATTAAGCAGTTGATGAAGTTTAAAAAAAAAACACCACTAAAATACTAAATGCAGTAACCCCCCACTTAAAACCTCATTTTTATGGTATACCACATGTACAGCCCCCTGGTGGTGGTACAGCAGAATGAGACAGGGTTGGAACTTAACTAAATTACCAGATGCCTGGAGAGTCCAGGTTAGAAACCTCTGGATCACATCATCTTTAAGGCATACAATCAGATATTCTAATGATTCCAGCACCACTACTTCTTAGCTGCATGACCTTAGGTATATTTCCTAACCTCTCTAATGTTCAATTTTCTGATTCATAATATAGAAATAAGTTTATTTCTTCAGGTAATTGTGAAAATTAAATATATATAAAGAGATTAGCACAGTATATAGCACACAGTTAGTACTCCATAAATACTTGATATCTTATTCTTGTCTCTCTCAGTTCTGAAGTCCTATGATTCTATAAACCCAATGCTATAGAGCACAATTAAAAAACCCATACTATAGGTATTTTTCTTATTCCCCAATAGCAAGAATATACTATATAGTTCACAGCACATGTAGACTTACCAAGCAGACTTATTATGAAGAGGGATGCTAACTGCTTGTCTAAAAATAGTGCCTCCATACACTCCTATAAAAGTAAATAACCAAGACTCAAGATAAAAGGATTTCTCCTGGTTTTTTGGTTTTTTTTTTTTTTTTTTCATTCTTTTTTGCTTTTGCTCATACTATTCATGTTCATATCTTACTAACATCTCCACACCTGAATCCTCCTCACACCTCTATGTGTGTGTGTGGGTGTGTTTGTGTAAGAGAGAGACAGAGAGAGAAGGAATGGAGCAGGGCAATCACTTCAGAATAGAATAAATTGACAGAAGACAATGCCCAAAGAGGGTGTAGGGTACACCATGAAGGCTAATGATGTCACTAAGAAGGAAGGCAGGAAGAAACCAAAGACGAACTTTGCCTTCTAAAGGTTGACACTGGAACCTGGAAAGTGGGGAAGAGGGAGAAGAGGAAAATAGAAATTCAACAATTAATTAACTAACAGATGTTTGGGAAAGAATTTCTGGTAGGCAATATGGAAGATATAAAAATGAACAAAACAAGAGCTCCATCCTCATGAGACCTACAATATAGCTGGGCAAATGGGACAAGGCAGAAATCACAAAATACAAGGTAGGCTGCAATGAGTACAATAAAATGGAAGTAGATAAATTGCTATGGAGGTTCAGATGAGAGAGAGAGAAACAGAGAAAATATTAGGCAGAGAAATCTAGAAAAGTTTAATAAAGAAAATTTGACTATATGGTAGGTAAGAAATAGGTACAGGCATGGGGGAAGACAGATGCTGAGACACTTCCAGAGGAAAGGTCATATTATACTTCTGGCCCTCTTTTTACTAATCCACATTGCATGTCTTTAACCAATCCAGTAGGGGATGGACAACACAATTTAATGCCCAGTCATTCTGAGGGCCACATAATAAATTTCTCAAGCAATCAACAGAAGAAAGTAAATAGCTGAAAACAAAATGAGAGAATATTCCTAAAACACAAGCTTATCTTTCTGAGCCTTATTTTTCTGATCTGTAAAATATGGATAAATAATGCCTACTCATATAAAGTTGTTGGGAGGTAAAATAACACATTAAGGTAACTAGAATATGTCTGGTTATATAGGAGACCCAGAAGTAAATGTTATTTTTCTTCTCTTCTATACTGGTATCCTCTAAGGCTGTCATAACAAATTACCACAAATTTGGTGGCTTTAAAAAAGTGAAATTAGGAGGGGGTGGGGAGGAAGGAAGCAGGCTGGATGCCAGTAGCTCACACCTGTAAAACCAGTGCTTTGAGAGGTTTGTTTGACGGGAGGATCACTTGAGGTCAGGAGCTCAAGGCCAGTCTGGGCAACACAGAGATAATCCATCTCCATAAAATTTTTAAAAAATTAGCTGGGCATAACAATGCTTACCAGTAGTCCCACCTACTTTGGAGGCCAAGGTGGGAGGATCACCTAAGTTCAGGAATTTAAGGCTGCAATGAGCTGTGATCACACCATTGCACTCCAGCCTGGGTGACAGAGCAAGACTCTGTCTCAAAATAAAAGGTGGGGGGTGGGGGTGGAATTATTCTCTCAGTTTTGGAAGCTAGAAGTCTAAAATCAAGGTGTGTTGGCTGGGCTACGTTCCCTCCAAAGTCTGTAGGGTCCATCCAATCTTTGCCTCTTCCAGCCTCTAGTGGTTACAAGCAATCCTTGCCATTCTCTAGCTTGCAGTTGCCTAGCTGCAATCTCTGCCTTCATCTTCACATGGCCTTCTCCTCTCTATACTGCTCTCAGTGTACTCTCTTCTCTTATAAAGACATCAGTCACTGGATTTAAGATCTACCTTATATTTGAAATGATTTCATCTCAAGATCCTTAGGAAATTATAGCTACAAAGACACTATTTCCAAATAAGTCACATTCTGAGGTGAACCTGAATTGGGGGAGGAGGAGGGCCAGGGAGAAAGGAACATTATTCAACCTACTACACTCTCCTTCTTTAGATCCATTTGGAGCTGAAACATTCTCAGGCCTCCTTTAACTGTCTAGTTCACAGGAAGACATTACCTCTTCATTGAGCTCCCAGGATATTTCCATAGTATTGAACAACAATATCTATAAATCCCTTAAAGAAAACAGATTTCAAGAAAACCCAAAGCAAGTCAGCATTTTCAACAGACCCAAAACTTGGGCTCTAGTCCTATCTAGAGCAGTTATCAACTGTGAGCTCTTGGGCAAATTATTTTAACTTTTTAAGATGCAATTTCTTCATCTTCAAATAGAAGTATCACAAAATTTGGGGGAGAATTAAGAAATATAAATGTGAGAGAAGAAATATAAATGTGAGAGCATTTTGTGAACTCTAAAATGATATGCAAATATCAGTTATTATTTACAATACTTTAATTGTTTAATTATTTAACAAAATATACTGATACGTGCCAGGCACTATCTTAAATTCCACAGAGAAATAAGAGAAGGAAACATGTTCCATGACTTCAAAAGACTTAACGATGAACACTAACATACGAAAAGTACAAAACAATTTGTCACTAAATTATTTGGAAACTACTATATATGTCTGATAGAGCAGAGGAGACAGTAACCAATGCTAGCAGTGAAGGAAGACGAAATCAGCAGGATTTAGCTAGAGAAGAAAGGAATGTTCTGAGCAAGGGATATAGTGGAAATGAATATTATATCTTGGAGGACAGAGAGAAAACCAGCCTGTCAGGTGCAGATGGTGAATGCTGGAGAGGAAGATCAGACATAAGGCCAGATGTAACAAATTTCAAACCTAAATACTATGCCTAGACCTGATGCACAGGAATGGCAACTAGAGGTACCTGAATGGAAAGTGCCATGATGAAAGCAGGGTTTTAGGGAAAAAAGCCTGGCAGCATTTACACCCTAGATTGGCAAGAGAGAGACTAAAGGCAAGGACACGAACTAAAAGGCTTTGGCTATAATCCAAAAGATGCTCATCTTCACTGGCTGCTAAAATCGTGACTGGCAGAGAGATCTGAAGTCTCTGGAAAGCTGCTTACTTCTTAAACAAGAATTCTATGTCTTTCTCAGGGTTTTTTCCTGTGTTGACCTCACTAAAGCAATCACCCGATTGTATAGAATCTTCCAGTTCATATTTCTCAGGCCAGAAAAACAGCTTGGAGGACACATAGGCAAGCTCTATTTTAATGTAAAAGTCATCTCTAAAACAACATAGACTGGGAAAGTCACATGTCTCTGAAAAAAACACTTCAGTCTAAGAAATGTCCATTTCACCAAAGCCACCATCCCAGCAAGCAATCAAGGTCAAACATATCAGCTCTTTGTAAGAACACTTGGTCAGCCTGAGTCCTGGACAGCTCTTCCTCTGGGAAGGTTGGAGTTCTTCATTGCTATAGTAGAAGGAGGGATAACACGATCTTGCAGCTTTTGACAGAGATTCAAGCCATACCCCAGTAGTGGCTGGCTGCAGGGAGGCAGGTCTGAGTCAGTCTGTCAAGCAATGAAATCCTCACTCCATCTGCTCTAAGGGAGTTGTCTGCCAAGTTTGATGCCTGGACACATAAGCTCTCACTCCTACACCCATCCCTTATTCTCTGAGAAGCAGAAACAAAATCTGTTTCAAAGCTTCATCTTTTCTCCTCTTCCCAATCCAGCTCTAAGAAAGTACCACTCAGTTATAGGTTACAGAAGAGAACAGAGAAGCACATATTCCCCTAATAACTTCAAACGGGCAAGAAGAATATAATACAATCTACATTAAGCAAAGGCTGTCTGGCTTTTCTATCATTAACACATTAGTTCTTCACTGAGACTTGATCTTCTTCCACTATCTATCTTTCTTTGATCCTGTTTTGAATCAAATATTTGATATATTTTTCAAATGTGATATATATGGAAGTTATAAAGCCTAGTAATAAAAAGAACACTCATGGCCTTACTATGCTCATTTTAAGAAACAGAACTTGCCAATACCACTGACACTGTCTACCATACCCTCCTGCCTCACTCTGGCTTCCATAAGTAATCCCTATGCAGGATTTTGTGTTTACCATTCTCTCCTGTTCATCAGAAGTAGATTAATCCAAAGACCGCCTGCCTCCTATTTCCACTCCAACATCCACGTGGATTCATCGCCTTCTCTGTCTGCAACTACATAGTTTCCAGCCCATCTTTCATCAGATTACAGCCATCTTGGGGAAGATGAATCCTCACTAAATCCTAGTTCATGAAAATTCAACAACTGCTGATAACCCATGGAGTCTCTCCTCATCAAACATGGACACAAATCTCCCAAATCACCAATTTATGTTCCAAATCAGCATACTTTGTACTTTAATCATTCTGTAATTTATAATCACTAAGTAAACAATGAGTATTCCAGGCTCCCCCAACACCAATGCCCACAGGACTAAAGTGGGCCATTGTACAAATGCAAGCTGTGCAGTGCCCAGAACCTCACTGTCCAACTTGCATTTCATTCATACTAGACCATCAACTACTTAAAGGCAGGTAACATGTCTTAAAAGGATTCTCATTTAGGAATTAAGACCTGATTTTATCTGATCTCAGAGAAAGGGTGGCTACATCCTTCTTTTAGGAAAAAGTTGAGTTTCTTCCTCCCTATCCTTAACTCCTGACCTGATACAAGATCTCTAGACTATGATCATATCCATGAGAGGACCAATTCTGTTACTACATACATAAAGCTAGCTTTATCACAAATAACTCACTGCACACCTTCAGAAAAAGAGAAGTCAAGTGCTTAATGACAAAAAAAAAAAAATCTTTGCTTCTTTGTTTTCTCATCTGCAGGATAGCAATACTCATCTAGTATATAGTAAAAAATGTAGTGACCTCTACCTAGCAGTAAGGCAGAATTTAAACAAAATAACATATGTAAGACCTGTGGCATGGTGGTAGCTCATAGCAGTTGGTGAAATAATATGAGGCACCTTCCGTTTCCCTCTACACAATGTCATAAAATCTACTAAAAACACTTTGCAGAAAGACCCAGCTACAAAGAAAATGCTAGCAAGCCAAACCTGGCAATAGATAAAGGATTATATAACATGACTAAGTCAGATTTATTCCAAAAATTCAATGTTGGTTCAACATAGGAACATCAGTCAATGTAATATATATCATATTAATAGAACAAAAAACAAAAACTACATAATCATCTCAATAGACAAAGAAAAAGCATTTCATAAAATCCAACACTCTTTCATCATAAAAACACTCAGCAACCTAGAAATCAAAGGAAACGTCCTAAACCTAATATAGAGCATCTATAAAAAACCACAATTAACATTATAATAGCAAAAGGCTGAAAGCTTTCCCCAAAAATGAGGAATAAAACAAGGATATCCATTCTCTCAACTTCTACTCAACATTATACCAAAGATCCTAGCCAGGACAATTAGGCAGGAGAAAGAAATAAAAGGCATGCAAATTGGAAAAGAAGAAGTAAAATTTCTATTTGCATATGACATGATCTTATATACTGAAAATTCTAAGGAATGCACACACACACACATACACACACTCTCTCTCTCTCTCAGAGCTAATAAATGAGTTTGGCAAGGTTGCAATATACACAATCAATAAAGAAAAATCAATTGTATTGCTATATACTACCAATAAATAATCCAAAAATGAAAAAAGAGAACAATTTAATTTACAATAGCATCAAAAAAAATTGCTGGGAATAAAAATTTTAAAAGAAGTACAAGACTTATACACAGAAACTAGAAAACATTGCTGAAAGAAATCAAAGAAAAACAAAATAATGGACAAAATAAATGAAAAAAAAGATGTAATAAATGCCAATAATCTCCAAATTATCAACGAAATCCCTATCAAAATTTCAACTGCCTTTTTTGCAGAAATTGACAAGTTGATCCTAAAATCCATACAACAATTCAAAGCACTCAAAGTGTAGCCAAAAAAAGGGAGATTTTTTGAAAAACAACAAAGTTGGATGACTCACACTTTCCAATTTCAAAACTTGCTACAAAGGTACAGTAATGAAGACCTAAGTGTAAGAGATAAAACTATAAAACCCTTAGGAGAAAATATGGGTGTAAGTCTTTGTGATCTTGGATCAGGCAATGGTTTCTTTAGATATAAAAAAAAAAAAAACACAAGCCACAAACGATAAAACAGAAAAACCGGGCTTCATCAAAATTAAAAACTTGTGCTCCAAAGAACACTACCAAAAGTGAAAAGATAAATCCACAGAATGGGAGAAAATATTTGCAAATCATATATCTGGTGAGGTATTTGCTATGGTTTGAGTGTGTCCCCCAGAGTTCATATGCTGAAAACTTCATCCCCATCACAACAGTGTTATGAGGTGGGACCTTTAAGAGATGATTAGGTCATCAGGGCTCTATCCTCATGAATGGATTAATGCTGTTATCATGGAAGAAGGTTAGTTGTTTCAGCAGTAGGTTCTTGATAAAAGATGAGTTGGACCCTCTTCCACTTGAGCCTGCTCACTCTCTTGCTCTCACTCACTCTCATTCTCACACTCTCTGTCACCATGTGATGTTTTACTCCATGTTATGATGTAGCAAGGAGTCCCTCACCAGATATAGCCTCTTGGTCTTGGACTTCCTAGCCTTTAAAACTATGAGAAATAAATGTTTGTATATATTATCCAGTCTGTAGTATTCTGTTACAGCAATACAAAACAGACTAAGATAAAAATTGGTGTGAAGAAGTAGGGCTATTGCTATAACAAATACCTCAAAATGTGGATGCAGCTTTAAAAATGGGTAATAGAAGAATCTGGAGAAGCAGGCTAGAAAAAGGCTAAATTGCCATTACTAGAGCCTTAAGGGCAATTCTGGTAAGAGGTCAGAAAAAGATGAGAGCTGCAGGAAGAGCCTAAATCTTTTTAGGGATTACCTAAGTGGCCATAATCAGAATGTTGGTAGATATACAGACAGTAAAGGCAATTCTGATGATGAGGTCTCAGATGGAAATAAGGAACAAGGTATTAGAAACTGGAGCAAAGTCTATTCTTGTTACACAGTTGCAAGGAACTTGGTGGAATTGTGTTCATGTCCTAGGACTTGGTGGAATGCAAAATTTAAGAGTGATGAACTAGGATATCTGGCAGGAGGAACACCTAAGCAGCAAAGTGTTCAAGAGGCTTCATGACTTCTTTTGGCCACCTACAGTAAAGTGAAAGAAAAGAGAAATTACTTAGACATAATTTATAATGAAAAGAGAAGGATAAAAAAAGATCTAAAAAACTCTCAGCCTGGACAGGCCAAGAATAAAAACATGTATTCAGGAGAGAATACTAAGGATGTAGCCAACTGACAGTTTGTTAAAGTGAGTAGTACAGCTAGAAGGAAGCCAGGTGCTCTTCATCAAGAAAATGAGCGAATGACCCTGAAGGCATTTCAGATCTTTGAGATTGTGACCCTTCCATCACAGGCCCAGAGCTCTAGGAGGGCAGAATGGTTTTCATCAATAAGTGTGGGGCACCCTCCATGGGCTTACTGCCAAAGGTTTCATCAGGACACTGCTCCCTGCATGCCAGTACAATGTTTCTCAGACACCCCAGCTGTGGCTCAAATGGCCCTGGGTGTAGCTCAGGCTGCAGCTCCAGAGGGCATGAACGGTAAGCCTTGGTGGTATGCATATGATGTTGAAGCTGCTAATATGCAGAATGCAAGAACTGTGGAGTCATTGCAACTTCCTCCTAGATTTCAAAGGATGTTGCAGACATCCTGGGGGCCAACACAGAAACTTGTCATAGGAACAGAGCCACCACAGCTAGTGTGCTGCACCCCCACCGCAATTAGGGCAATGCCTAGTAAAGCCACAGGAATGAGTCCACCACAGACAGTCTCCACCACAGCAATGCCTAGTGAAGCCATGTGAGTGGGTCAGCTTAAGGTGAAGCAGGTACCCCTCTTAGGGGTCTGCTGGGCCCCACTCCAAGCATAGAAATAAAGGAAAATCTTTAATTCCTTCGAGGAAAATTCCAGGTACCTAATGAGCTCTAAAAACCGAAGAGCAGCCTGATAAAAGAAGTTAATAATAGCTTAAAACAATAGCAAGGAAGTTAGAACCCCAAAATGTTTGATTCCCTATTGAAGCTAAAGATATCTTAACATATGTCCCGTAGCTGTTTTCAGAAACCTGGACCCTCACCAATAGAAAATGCCATCCTCTCACATGCAGACCTCAGACAAAGAGGAACTGAGGACTGAACTCTGTCTTCCACCATTCCTCTCAGGAAGGTTCTAAGTTCCTTCCTGAGAGGCCTGGCAGAACTTTACCCTCACAAGCCAGAGATAAGCATTCCTTTCTACTGACCCCAAGTTTTCAGACAAAGCTTTATTTTCTTCTCCAATTACAAATCAGAACATCTTTGAATCCACCTACAACTTGCAGGCCCCCACTTTGAGATTTGCCACCTTTTTAGGTCAAACCAGTATATGATAGCCTCCATATATCAATTTATGACTTTGCCTATAAGCCTCTGCCTCCCCACCTTTAAAAACCCTTACATTTAAGGGTTCCGGTATTAACCATTAGCTGTCAATTCTCACTGCTTGGTGCCTTGCAATAAATGCCTCACTTTCTCTCGCTGCAAATCCAATGTCAGTGTTTGGTTTTGCGGTGCCAGGTTGGTGGATCTAAGTTTGGTTCAGTAATAAGCCCCCTAAAACCACAGAACTGTAGAACTACCAGTGTGCAACTCTGGCCTAAGAGAGCTGCAGGCATGAGACTCCAACCTGTAAGAGCTGCTGCATTAACTGAGTCCAGCAAAGCCACAAGGACAGGGCTGCTTGAGGCCTTGTGGGCCTAGTCCTTGACCCAGAGTGCCCAGAAGATGGGGACATAAAGTTAAGGAAGATTATTCTGGAGCTTTAAGACTTAATATTGTTCATGCTGTTAGGTTTTGGACTTACTTGGGACCAGTCACCCTTTTTCTTGCCAATTTCTCCCTTTTGTAATAGGAACGTCTAACCTATGCCTGTCCCACCATTATATTTTGGAAACAACTTGTTTTGAATTCACAGGCTCACAGCTGCAAGGAGACTTATCTCCGGATGAATTGTGCCTTGAGTCTCACCCATATCTGATTTAGATAAGACTCTGGGCTTCAGACTTTTGAGTTGATGGTAGAAGTTAAAATTTTGAGGCCACTGGCATTGAATGAATGTATTTTGCATGTGAGAAGGGGGCTGGTGCTGGGGTACAATGCTATGGTTTGAGTGTGTCTTCTTCAAAATTCATGTATTGGAAACTTAATCCCCAATGCAACAGTGTTATGAGGTGGGACCTAATGAAAGCTCTGCCTTCATAAATGGACTAATGCTGTTATCCTGGGAGTGACTGAGTTGTAGCTGTAGGTTCCTGATAGAGGATAAGCTTGGCCCTCTAACCCTCACTCCTGTGCAATGTAATGCCATGTCATGCCTTCTACCATGTTATGATGCAGCCAGAGGCTTTCATCAGATACAGCCCCTTGATCTTAGACTTCCTAGCCTCCAGAATTGTGAGAAACATGTATTTTTTTTAATAAGTTACTCAGTCTGTAATATCCTGTTATAGCAACACAAAACAGACTAAGGCAGTATTTGTATCCAGAACATATAAAGAACTCTTACAGCTCAACAACAAAAAGTCTCAATTAAATTAACCAATTAGCCTGATCAAAAAATGGGAAAAGGAATTGAATAGACATATCTCCAGAGAAGATACACAAATAGCTAATAAGCACATGGAAAGATGGTTGACATCATTAATCATTAGGTAAATGCAAACCAAAACCACAATGAGATACTACTTCACAAAGTGTAGGATGACTATTTAAAAAAAAAAAAAAAAAAAACAGACAATACCAACTGTCACTGAGGATGTAAAGCAAGTGGAACCATCATAAATTGCTGGTGGGAATGTAAAATGGTGCAGCCACTTTGGAAACAGTCTGCAGTACCTCAAAAAATTAAAAACAGAATTACTATATTACCCAGGATTTCCACTTGTAAGTGTATATACCTAAGAGAACTGAAAGCACATGTTCACACAACAACTTGTACATAAATATTCATAGCAGCTTTATTTATAATTACACAGAAGTGAAAATAACCCAAATGTCCATCAACTATAAGTAAATGGATAAGTAAAATGTGGTATATCTATCTATAAAGGAAATACTGTGTTAAGTAGGAAATACTGTGTAAGTAGGAATAAAATTCCATAAAAAGGAATGAAGTACTGATACATGCTACAGTGTGGATGAATCTTGAAAATATTATGCTAAGGAGAAAAAAGCTAGACACAAAAGGCCATATATTTTATGGTTCCGTTTATATGACATGTTTATAATAAGCAAATCTATAGGAACAGAAGGTACATTAGTGGTTGCTTGGGGCTGCTTAAGAAAGGAATGGGAAATACTGCTAACATATATGTGGTTTGTTTTGGAAGTGATGAAGACATTCTGGAATAAGATAGTGGTGGTGGTTATGTAACCTTGTGAATATACTAAAATCAATGAATTGTATTATTTTAAAGGGGTGAATTTTATGGTATGCAAATAATATCTCAATTTGGGGAAAAAAAAAACAGTCCCAGCTACATATTGTATTAGACTCTTGTATTCTAGAGTCTGCCTCACACCTGGAGATTATCTAAACTCACCACTCGTCACAGCACAGTCTGTTTCATTCCCAAAGTAGAGAAAGTACAAGAATTGCTTATAACCTCTTTCCTCTATATGTCATGAAGGTAACTCTTCCGATTAAGTGCTAATTCTCCAAAACCCCTTTCCTGACATTGATGCCGAAGGTCCTCCCTCTAAACTTTTTTCCACTGAGCTATGAAATATTAATAGCACAATCACTCTGCTCTCAGAGGCATGAATCAAAAGAAACATGGGTTTTGAATTCAGACAAAAATTCAAATCCTCATTCGCCACTTTCTAGCTGTATGCATTTTTGGGGAAGTTACTTAACCATCTGCTCATATGTTAAATGGAGATATCTCTTTGAAGGCATGAGAATTCAATGAGATAATATACGTAAAGTGCCTAGTCACAGCAACGTTTCCACCAATGTCAGTATACTCTACTCAGTGTTTTGTAAAATGGATGAAGCTGACATTAGCCACAGCTGATCAGGTACTGTGCCCCAATCTGAAATCTTTCATCGACTAGGACAGGAATCTCATAGGGTCTGGGACATCTCAAGATCACAAATGATAAAAAGGGGGCCAACGGGTGCAACATCTTTCATATGTGTTTAATTAGAAGCCTGATTTCCAACCTAATGTAATTCACAAGCTCATTATATCAGGCTCTGAAGCTCTCTAGGCAGGGAGATGGGTTTTTGACAGGAGACTGAAAAGGCACGCCACTCCAATTACCACGAACTAAATGTATTACAAATAAACATATGTTTCCAGGAACAGAATGAGGAGATCCTTTATGCAGAAGAGCTGGGAAGGCTGAGCCATGAGGCTGACTCTAATTTTTCACACAGGAGGCAAAGTTACAATCTTGCCACATTCACCTCTGATGATGAGTTTAAAATGGCAAGAATACCACTGAGTGTATTGCAGTCTGAGACTTGCTGCCTATCAGCAGAGCCTCCCCCACTCTCCTACCCTTTTATTTTATGCAAGCATTACACATATATCTAATACCCTGAGCCAATTAAGAAGAGGAAATTAGTGTAAACCCCAGGTCACCAAGGCTCTAACTGGAATCACTTCTGAGTTTGTGGGCATTGCCATTGCCTTAGTTAATATCCAAACACTGCTGTGTGGATCAGGGGTCCTGAGTTGAGGAGAGTTTAACATGCAGTTGCAGATTAACAACTATGCAATTCTAATCGAAACAATATTTAACATTCTTCATTATTCCCCACTACTGTACCATTCAAATCTCTTTACAAAGTGGCTCAGTGACCCTTCCAGCCTCATCTCCTAGCATTCCCCATTCTTTCCCTTTTCATCACACACAGTATCCTCACCAAGAACACGTTTCCAAAACAGCAATGTCTTTTCATACCTTCCTGCCTCACTCCTCTAAGAGGCCTTACTCCCCCAATCTCCTACTCCACCTAGTGAACTTCTACTCTTCCTTTAAGTGCAACTCAGATGCCTCCTTTGTTGTTAATCCTTCCCTAGCCTCCTATGCTAGGCAAATTAATTATAGCCCCTTCTATTTTCTCATGGTGATCAGAGGGTAGCATGAAGGCCTTGTATACATATTTTTTAAAAGGTTAAGGGTAAAAATTTTGCTCATTTTAGTTTTGCCAGTCATGATCTTTCACAAAGTTGATAGGACCGTTGGTAGAGATCATCTAGTATTGTCTAGTATAGTGGATTTCAAGCATGTATTTGTCATATAATTATTTGCTTTAACTGAAATCTCAGGAGAAAGCTCAGTGCATATTCAACAAATGAAACCAGAGCTGCACTGGTTGTAATAATACCCAAAGGATCCAAAGTATTTCCCAATTGGCTTTTCCCACCATAGGCCATGAGTAGGGTCCATGGAAACACTAACCCTAACCTAACACTCTCTTATAAATTAGGAAATCTCGTCCAAGACAAGGAAAATGTGGTACTCAAGGTCATACAACAATTTAATAATAGCACCTGTAAGCTCTTTCTATTACATGTCCTTCCTGCCTTCCCATTTTTAGGAGGGGGGGGAAGCTACATGAATAAAACTGGTGAAAGAAACAAGAGGCTTGGCTAGTCTTTAAAATTCAATTGAAGCTTCTTCCGTCAGCTTGCCAGTTGTAGGAGACGATGTGTCCGTATAATATCTACCTTGAGACAGTCTTAATGGCTGGCTGCTAAGAGATTTAGTGAGGAGGCAGAAAGGGCACAGCGTAGGGGGAGGTGCTGGTTGGGAGGCTGCCGTTGCAGGACAAGCAAGGCACTATGTCTCAGAAGGGGACCACTTATTTGATGAACTTTCAGGGTCATCAGAAAGAGCCCTCTCCCCCATCCACCAAAACAAAACAAAACAAAACAAAACAAAACAAAACAAAACAAAACAAAAAACACACACACATCTCACTGGCAACTGTAGTTTCTATGTAACGTGATTGGTTTAGACTCCAGCAGATCTAGGCTGGATTCTGGATGGTAATTACAAGCTGCCTGACTAACCAGTAGCCTCAGCTTTCTGGCTTATAAAATCAACCTAACACTGATCTCAAAATTTACATGAGCTCACCTTGATTAAATGAGACAATATTAGGAAAAGCACTTAGGCAATATCTTATAAATAGCAGGCATTCAATAAACAATAGCCCCTTTCTTCCTTTATGTTAGGTATAGCCTTCTCTATTCAAGTTTCCTATAGCATAAAAGCCTTTGAAATTTAAAATACTGAAAATACCACGTTGCTATGGACTGAATGTTTGTGTCTCTCCCAAACACATATGTTAAAGCCCTAATCCCCAATTGTGATGACATTTGGAGGTGGAACCTTTGGGAAGTAATTAGTGTAGATGAAGTCAAGAGAAAAGAGCCCCCATGATGGGAATGGTGCCCTTAAAAAGGGATGAAGAGACCAGGGCTCTCTCTCTTCCCCATGTGAGGACATAGCAAGCAGGTGCTGTCTACAAGCCAGAAAGAGGGCCCTCACCAGAAACTAATCACGCTGGCACCCTGATCTCAGACTTCCAACCTCCAGAACTGTGAGAAATAAATTTCTGTTGTTTAAGCCTCCCAGTCCAAGGTCTTTGTTATAGCAGCCTGAGCTGACAAGACAGTTTTGGTGAGGAACTCTCATATCCTGCTGGTGGGAGGGTAAACTGGTACAATCAGTTCTGTAAAACTGTTTGTTAGTATCTACTAAAAGCTAAATATACATATGCCCTATAACCCAGCAAATGCCACTCCTGGGTACACACTCATCAGGAATAAGAGCTTATATTCACCAAAATCATGTATAAGAACTGTTCATATCACCATTATTCACAGTAGCCCCAAACTGGGAACAGCTTAAGTATCCATCATAGCAGAATGGATAAACTGATATATTCACACAATGGAATACAAATCAGCAATGAAAAAGAATGAACTAATGCTATCTACAAGAAAACAAATAAATCTCATGAACATAATATCAAACAAAAGAAGCCAGACACAAAAACAGATTTACCGTAGGATTCCATTTATATAAAGCTCAAAAGCAGGAAAAATTAACATATGCTGAAGGAAGCAAAATAATGGTTACCTGTCCAGGGAGAAGTAGTAAAGACTGAAAGAATTAATGATGGCTAGAAGTTTAACAGGTGCTGGTAATGTCACATATCTCAACTTGGGTCATACTTTATAATTTTACACTAAAAACTAAATGAACTACAAACTTACTATTTCTGCCCTTTTATATATGTCAGTTTTATACTTTAATTTTTTAAAAGCCTACAGAGAAAACAAACATTTGGAAGCAATAACAGATTGAAAGTCATAAATTCCCCAAAGCTCTTTTATCCCAGGACTATACTCTCTGACACCCTTGTATCCATTCCTTCTCCTCCTCTGCTATGGTTATAGTTCAAACATCCAGTACCTCACAGACAGACAATCAAAACATGCTCCTAGTTGGTCTCCAGGACTGTACAAGTTCTCCCCTGCCGCACTTGCCCATTTTCTACACTGTCTTCAGATACACCTTCCCAAGTACAGCACTGATCAACTCACTCCCCTGATCAAAACCTTCACACTTTCTACTGACTACAAGATAAAGAAAATATATCTGAGCTTTGCATTCAAGATTCTCCTTAGCAGATTCCAACCTACTATTCAAGGATTAACTCATGATTCCTCTTCTTCTTGTCCCATTGCTTCAATCAAATAAAACACTGCCTCTGAACATGATCCACACTGTGCCTTCCTCTTTTCACCATCCTCTCAGACAAAGACTTGTGCAGAAAGAAGCTATTCATTTGCTAACATGATAGAACGCGAGCAAAGTCTTACACTCCCCAAAGCTACCTCCCCACCCTCTATCCTTCTCCACTTCTGTTTCCTTGGGGTAGGGGAAATACTATTTTAGAAACTTCAATTTCACCTTCAAATGATAAAGACTGGCTAAAAATATTAATAAATCTAGCTCCTGAAAAAATAAAAAGTAATTTTACCCATTTTCCATAGCTTTCTACATGATGGTGATGACAATAATGATTTTTTTTTTTAATTTATAAAGCACTTTTGAGGTTACAGAGCACCTTCACAACCTACTTTATTTAAATTAAGTCTCACAATAAACCTGGAAAATAGGCATTCTCATCCACATTTAACATATAAGACACCAAGGTTCAGGTGAATACTAAGATTACTTGCCAGTTCTCATATTCCTGGGATTCTGTGCAAGAAATGAAGCTGGTATTTCTGACAGCTTCCTACTACTCTCATGGGCATTTCTCTACTCCTCCGCCACCAGGTATGCATTCTACATTCTACCCCTGCAGAATGTTGCTCTCATATTGCAGGCATATTCTCAGGTATATGTTACCTGAGACCACCACATGCATCCTCCTATAGGTATTAATAATTTCCTTGGCCAGGCATGGTGGTTCACACCTGTCATTCCAGCACTTTGAGAGGCTGAGGCAAGATCACTTGAGACCAGAAGTTTGAGAGTGGCCTGAGCAACATAGCAAGACTCTGACTCTACAAAAAATTTAAAAAACTAGCTGGGCATGGCGGCTTGTG
>NW_016107596.1:945976-962417 GCF_001604975.1 Cebus imitator
AAAAAAAAAAAAAAAAAAAAAAAAAAAAAAAAATTTAAAGTATAATAATTTCCTAGAGGTCTCCAAGATTACAAAGATTTTCAATCTTTAAAATCCAAAGAATGAAATGAAACCTAAATAGTGAAACTTTAGGCAATATAAGAAGATGCAGAAGTGACATTTGGAGGAGACTATCCAGTGTCCCAAGAACTTAAAATTTCTTCAACATTTTTTTGAGGCCTACCATCATCCAGGTTGCTAAAGGCTGAGGCAAAGAACAAAACATCACCTTTGCCCCGATGGAACTCACAGTATAGTATAGACCCCACAGGTGTCAGTCCTTTATGTAGTATGGTTTTAGCTTAAAGAATCTGATTTTTTTTTTTTTTTTTTTGACACAGAGTCTTGCAATCTTGCTCTGTCACCCAGGTTGGAGTCAGGTAGCATGATCTCAGCTCACTGCAACCTCTGCCCTCCAGGCTCAAGCAATTCTTGTGCCTCAACCTCCCAAGTAGCTGGGATTACAGGCACATACCACCATCCCTGGCTAATTTTCTTTTCATATTTTTAGTAGAAATGAGGTTTCGCCATGCTGGCCAAGCTGGTGTTGAACTCCTGAGCTTGGGTGATCTGCCCACCTCAGCCTCACTAAGTGCTGGGATTATAGGCATGAGCCACTGTGCTGAGCCAAGAATCTGATTCATATCTTTACAATCACAGATGTCTTTTGCCAAGTTGGAACAAACATCCAAGAAGCCACTCTAGCTGCTGCTACCCATCCTTATCATTAACAATGAATATTCCATTTAAAATCAAACCACCAAGTAAACAAATAAACTGCCAAAAGACAAGAACTGATGTTTCACATTTTAAAAATTTTATTTATTTATTTTTAGAAACAAGGTGTTGCTATTTTGCCCAGGCTGGTCACAGGGCTCAAGGGGTCCACCTACCTCAGCCTTCAGAGTAGCATGATGCTTCACATGTTTTTAAACAAACATTGGGAAAACATTTACTCTTACCTGGTGTACGCACAGAAATATGTGTTAAAATAGTCAAATATTGCTTTACAGATATTATATTAACACTAAAAAAGATAATATGTGTTGGGAAGTGAGGTAAAAATGGTTGATATACTGCAAATATAATAGAAAAAAAACCTTTCATAGAATCTTTTATACATATTGCAATATAGTAACATTGCCAAAAGTCACAGATATAATAATCTTTCATCAAGTAGTTGCTCTCCTGAAAATTGAGAATGCCTATTGTTGTACTATGTAATAATGGTGAAAAATTGGAAGTCAACACAGTTCTTTAACAGATATATAAATTGAAGAAATCATGGTATATCGGCCATGAAAAAATACAATTGTTAAGGCTATGTAACAGTATATCAAAATTATAAGTGGAAAAAATATGAAGTTATAGCTAGAGTACAATCATGATTATGTAAAAATGTTTGCATATGGAAAATATTAGAAGGGAATACAAAAAACAGGAAAGCAGCCTCTCTATTGTTATGGTAAAATGAGAGAAATGTTTTCTATTTAAAGTATCCTTTAATCATGCTGACATAACAATAAATCGCACATTATTACATTAATAATAATGTAATAGCCTGTCTCCTCCACTAAACTATAAGCTTTGTGAAGACAGGGCAATGTTTCTTGTGCTTGCATTATAGCACCAATTCCTACTGAATAATTCACGAAAGGATAAATGAAATACATGGGAAACCACAAAATAAATACCCCGAAGAAGGGGAGAAAAGGTGAATCATAAAAAACAAAAAGTTTATCTCTAAGTCCTGTTTCTAAGATCTATCTAGGGGAAAAACTAGATCAGCACTGAACAATCTCTGGAGAGTCTTTTTTCCTTCAAAGCTGCTACCCAGATATTTCTCCTAAGGGTCTGTGGGGAAACAGCAGGGTCCTGGGAAGTGGGCATAGCAGCAGGGAACTCCCAAGACTTTCAGATAGTACCTCGAGTCAGAGGGCCAGGCACTTCATATCCTTTACCTATTCCAAAACCCACTGCCCTTGGACTCCAGGAACCTTCCATACAACTACAGCTGGAATCAACTGGGGGGACAGGAGAAGAGGAGGATTAACTATGAGGGGGGAAAGAGGGACTAACTATGAGGGGGAAAAAAAGAGGACAGGAAAAATAACAGAACAGCAGAGAATAGTCTTTTTAATAGGAACTTAAGGCTGAGGCCACTCTGAGCTCTGGCTAAGAAATAAATTTCCAGGTACAAAGAAAAATAAGAAGCTTTAAAAGAACTGAGCTCTGCAGTGAAAATCCTCTTTCCTGACAACTCAAAATCAGTCTGAAATATACCAGAAGGACTCTAAGTCATAAAAGTATTATAAGCATTAACAAAAACACATAGGGAAAGGAGACAATCTTTAAGCTATTTTCAACCAACCTACGCAACACCTGTCACAAACCATACAGGCTCTTGCCAGCTTAAGCAATTTTTTAAAATCTATCCCTGGTGCTTCTAAGCAAAAGCATCATCAATTGACTAATGCAGGTATCAGAAAGAAGCTTAGCTGCACAGGGAAAGAGTAAGAAGTGTATTGATTTTAGACACAGCTTTATTTCGGTGTTATGACTTTAATCAAAATCACAATCTCTCTGAGCCTTGGGTTCCTAATCTAAGCAGGAAATGAACACCAATTTATCTCACAAGGTCAAGGTGACAATTAAATGTGATGACACATACAAGTTAAAGTACATAAATCGTAAAGTTTTACTTAAATATATGACCTTAATACAGAATCACAAATACTACAATTTCCTTCCAAGCGTCACAGTTAAGTTGAGTGCGTTTTTTTTTTTCAACCAAACCTGACTGCATACGTCATACAGAGGCGAAAATTAGTACGAAAATTAGTCTCATCCCATTTTGCCAAGTTAACTGATATTTCATTCTTTCAAAGAGTAGGCTTTTCATGTAGGTGGGTGGCAATAAAGACTACTTTTCCTTTTCCCTTGATCTTAGTGCTGAAATTCCACTATTCATGACTTAGTGTCAGAGAAGTTTTTCTATCTCCCAGCTCCTTCTGTGAAAATACAAAAACCTGAAAAAGGGTTGCCAGTAGCCATTAACAACTCATAGAAGAGCTAAGATGACCTCCGCCTATTGAAAACTAAGGTCTAGGAGATAGGGATGCCAACAACAATTTGCCCTAAATGTCCCAAGAACTTGATGAGTTCACATTTTCAGTCTTGTAGTCTCCAACCACCAAAATTCCCTCCAAATTCCCACATTTCAGCATCTAAAAATCTCCCAGACTATTTCTTGCACTGGAAAATAAGACTTCATGTCCCAATTTTGATTCAGAAAATATGTTCATGTCTGGAATGAGTCCCAGATGATAAGACATATGTCCATGGATGGAGAATAAGAGGCATCACTTCTTCTGGAGAGAGAAGGCATCAAAAAGAAAAAAAATCCACTACCTCCACAGTTCTAACTAGACTCAGCAGCCCTGATACTTGAGAAAATCTATTTCCTCCCCTAAATTCTTACTCCCATAACTAGAAAAAATGCCCATGACAATACCTAAAAGGAAACTAAGTGGGGAACTCTTCCTCATACCTACCTACTCTCAATCCCACCTATTGCTAGAGTTTCAAACAATACATATTGACATCTGTTATTTTTGTTACAGTTTGCAAAGTCCTCCCATAGATATTAACTCATGAAGAAAGCAGGGTACATACAAGTATTCCAATTTTAAGGATGAGATACAGAGAAGAAGAATAGCAAATTGTTATGGCATGAATTAAACTTGTCTCAATCTTCCCATCACTACTCTTTATGGCACTGTTCATTGGCCTTTTGTGTCAGAATCTAGATGTTTCTGCAAGATAATTCCAAGCTAGCACCAAAGGGAAATCATTAAGTAAATGCCCCTGGAAAACAAGTTTATTAAATAGCTGGAAGAACTGATATTTTTGCCCACAAAGTTTCCAACCAGATTAGCTAACCACCTAGCTCTATGACACCTGGCCCTCAGTCTAGGAAGCCTTGACAAATATAGAGAGGATCCAAAGTGACTCTGCTTATCCAAACTTCTATCCTTCCTTTCCCTACCCTGAAGCCTTTATGCCAACTAGTCTACATCTGCTCTACAAACTTCTTTCCCATTACTGTTATTAAAATTTTATTCTGTCTCTTCCTTTTAACTGAAATGCCTCTTTCCTTCCTAAACTAAATCTCACTCATCTTTCAAAGATCAACTCGTATCTGTTCCTTCTGTAGAACATTCTCTTCTCTAGGCACAGAATCTATAGGACCCACAAATCTGGGTTCTAGACCTGACTCTATCACTTCCTGGCTACTCGAGCTTAGGTAATCATCGTAACCTACTTAGATCTTAATTCCTTCATATGTAAAACGAGAATAATATTAAGTACTGTACCACGGATTCTATGGTGTAGAGAATTAAATGACACATGAATGTGATAGTGCTCAATAAGTCAGGTTAAAAATATCTTCCCCAGAGACTATTTCAAAACAGCACTAATCAATGTTTTCCAAACTATGTACAACAAATTACTCCAACCAAAATGAAGGAATATTCATCTAGGTTTGTTCTATTTTTCTAAATCATTTTTTAGTGTCATGAAAACCTGTCCACAAATGACAGGCTCCTATAATCATTTGAAGGCTCCTATAAATACTCATGTAGTAAGCTGTTGTCTTAAAGCTGCTATGAAAATCTGCTTGTCATGGTGGAACATTTACTGAACATCTCTCAAGTGTCATATTGTTAGACATTTTTAAAGTTTATTTCAATTAGTTTGAAATATACTTTATCTTCTCTTTTTAGATGAAGCGAAGTTCAGAGAGTAAGAAATTCTTCAAGGTCAAACATGTATCTGTGTCACTGAGAAAAAGAAATACCAGGTGTTTAGTGAAGGAGAAATCTGGAACATTGTTATCCAGTAATCACAGAGCATGATGGCTAGGAGCACAGAAGCATGAACTCTGGAGCTGGACTCCCTGGATTCAAATTCTGAATTCACTGTGAGCTATAGTTTCCTAATTTGTAAAATTAGGATAATGTAGTAAATCTATTTGATAACCTAGTAAATGAGTTAATACATCTACTTAGAACAGTGCCTGCCTGCCACAAAATACATGCCCAATACATTACGTATTATCATTTCTCCCACCTTGTTTAGCCAAGCCTTTCCCTTTTCCCTGACCTGAAACCTTTATGTCAGCTAGCCTACATCTGCACTATATACATCTTACTCATTACTGATGTTATGCTTGTGCTCTCTCTTACTCTTTTTGTTTGTTGTTTGTTTGAGACAGAGTCTTGCTCTGTCGCCAGGCTGGAGGGCAATGGTGCAATCCCGGCTCACTGCAACCTCTGCCTCCTGGGTTCAAGCGATTCTTCCGCCTCAGCCTCCCAAGTAGCTGGGACCACAGGCGTGTGCCACCATGCCTGGCTAATTTTTGTATTTTTAGTAGAGATGGGGTTTCACCATGTTGGCTGGGATGGTCTCGATCTCTTGACCTCGTGATCTGCCCACCTCGGCCTCCCAAAGTGCTGGGATTACAGGCATGAGCCACTGCAGCCGGCCTCTCTCTTACTCTTAAATGAAATGCCTCTCTCTCTCCTCACTAATCTAAATCCCAGTCTTCCATCCAAACCCAGCTCAGATCTGCGACTTCTGTGAAACATTTTCTAACTTCTATGGTTCACTCTAAAGACTGTTGTATTGTGTGACAATATAAACAACTCTTTATACTGTCCAACAATCCAACCTTTAGAAATCATTTGATTTCTAGAGATTGCTTGATTATATAAGGGCCTCTGAAGATAGATGATTTAGCCTATATCCCTAATTTTGTTGCTGTTGAAATGTAGTCTCTGTCACCCAAAGCTGGAGTGCAGTACACGATCTCATCTCACAGCCACCTCCACCTCCTGGGTTCCAGCAATTCTCCTGCCTCAGCCTCCTGAGTAGGTGGGATTACAGGTACCTGCCACCACGCCCAGCTAATTTTTGTATTTTTAGTAGAGATGAAGTTTCACCATGTTGGCCAGACTGGTCTCAAACTCCTGACCTTAGTGATCTGCCTGCCTCGGCCTCTCAAAAGTGCTGGGATTACAGGCATGAGCCATCAAACCCAGCCTATATCCCTAAATTTTGAAACAGAAATTGAGGCTTAAAGAGCTAAACTGCCTATGGTGACACAAAAAGTTAGTTGGCAGAGCACAGACTTTTGAACCCAGGTGTTTTAAGTGTCTGCAATGCTCTTTCCATTACACTATCCTAATTTTGTCTTCCTTGAGATTCCATATGAATTCTCAAAACTGAAAGCATATATTCTATAATGACTTCATTCCAATTATTTTACTGGTTTCATAGCCTTCATGGCAACTAACACATTCAAGTTAGTAGCTATTTGCTAATTATTTCACCCATCTTTTATTCGTGCCCTTTTATCAACAGTTAAAATGTTAGTGAACACAAGACTCTAGAATTTAAATTCTCACCATTAGCTATTCATCAGGGGAAGAGAGCGACAAAAGAGGTAAATATATATTCATATGTATTGCTATATTTGGATTACAAGGTCCAATGAAAAAAGATTCACATTGTATCACTGGAATCTAGAAATATAAAAGCAAAAGTTTTCAGCTGTGTTATTATTATTAATGTTGGGGCCCTCCAAAGATTCAGTCCACGATAGAGAAAGGGGATCTCAATTTCCTCTCACGAAGCCCAAGCCTCTTTGTACAGGATTAAATCAGGCTGAAATTATTGTCTGAAGTTGTTAGGCCCCTTGAACAGAGAAAGAGATAAGAGGTATATATCCTGTAAAAGGGATTATAATTGTCCTTGAAAGGACAGGAATGGAAGAACAGTCCTAGATAGGAAGAAGAAAAGAACAAACCCTAGAACTTAAGAAAAGCTCAAGGAAACAAAGGCAGCTTAGTGTCTAGGCTGATGGAAGAGAAGCAGAGAGCACAACAGCTATTCTTCAGAAAAAAAGCATGGGGTGTTTATGCATATCAGAGAAAGGTGAATGAGGGACAGGCATAATCAGCATTATGTAAGGGAAGGTATAGCAAATTCTAATCCAGTAACAGTAATTGATGCTTCTATAGCACTTTACACTTTATAAAAAGATTTTATACATACCACCACTTGCTGAGTAGTCACTTCAGTTAATGCAGCTGTCATTTGCTTATATTTACAGGGAACCAGTGAGTTGATTTTGCTCATCATTGATATTTTTATAGTTTTTTTCCGTAAGTCATTGATTAGTTCAATAAATAATTACTGAAAACTTTCTTCATCCTGGAGATACTAAAACAAAAGTTATAGTCATTGCCTTCAAGGGGATCTCAGTGTTGTTATAAAGTGAGGTGGTGGAAAAGACAGACACATATACCCTGATTATAATACAGTGGGCTGATTGCTATGACAAGTAATCAAGGATATTGCCGTTTCTAACACAAATGGAAAGAATTTAAGGAAGGATTAAGTCCTGATGCTAGACAAGGCAACAAGTGAGCTGAGTCTTGAAGATTATCCAGGTAAAGACACAGGAGAAGAAAGGCTTTCAGGAAGCAGGAGTAGTACAAATAAAGACACAGGGGCATGGCACATTCAATTAACTCTATGTAATGTCTCATGGCTACATCAATGTATGTGAGGAATCAAAGAAAGGCAAGGCAGAAGTAAGCAGAGTCAGATCATGAAAGCTTGCTGTGTACCTTCAACATTTTCCAATCACAATGATGTTTTGGTTCTCCAAATCTCTATTCTACCACTATACTGTTTACAATTCAAGCTGTTTTATTTTCAAGAAAACAAATATATTGTTTTTGATAGTTCTGAAAAGCCCTTAGAATGGGGAAGTTAAACCATTCCCACACTCCCACTTTGCAGTTGAGAAAACAGGAAGTCTCAAAAAAGCTGTGTGGACAAAGGCACACAAAACTCTGATAAAGGTATACAGACAAAGCAACAGCCCAGAGGAACATGTTCACTAAAGAGAAAGAAACAGGCAGCTTGGGTAGCCTGAGGTTGGAACTTCACACTGAGGAAAAGTTCTCTGGATACGGCAAGAAGGCGGCATTTTCAGAAAAATGGTTCCTTGAGAGCCAAGTGTTAATATACAGTAAGTAAGAGAAATTTGGCCCTTAATTTTATGCCATTTGCCTTTGCTCTGCTCAGAGCTGCCATGGATAGATAATACTTTCCAGTATTGTGGGCTGCTATGGCTCTCTCATTCAGAGCTAAATCTCTAAAGATTTATGAAGTGGTATGGTTGAGAATTCATAATTAATTTACATTTCACAAGACATAAGAGTGAAAGCATTCTAAAGCTTACATTTGGAGAGAGTAAGGATGACTTCCAACATATTAACATATACTTCTAATCCTAGGATACTTCCCTCTCTTCATTGCTATCCCTTATCTCATCCTTTGACTCTTGCTGCTCAACTCAGTATCTCAAAGATTTACTGACCTCAATCCACATGTCAGGCCCTATGCTGGATGCTAAGGATGAAAAAAGAATGAAACATTCAGCTTGTCCTCAGAGAACCCACTACGTAATGGAGAAGAAGACACATAAACAGATCATTCTGTTGCGTCCAGAGATAAAGATGCTTGCAGTATTGAAAGAGGGTATAGAGGGGGCATAGATGCTCAATACAATCTAAAGAGTTAGAGAAGAGTTTCTGGAAAAGGAAATACTTGATTCAGTCTCAAAAAGATGAATATGAGTTTAGTCAAGAAAAGGAAAAAGGAGAAGGGCAATTGTAGTAGTAATAGACAACAAAGACGAGGAGGAGGAATGCAACAATATGTGTATGGAACTGCAAACAGTTCAGTATTACTGGAAAAGGAAGTTTGGGCATGAAAATAATTAGAGGCAGCAGGGGAGGAAAGTGGGGGTCAAATCATAGGAGGGCCATCAACTACCTATAGGATATGAGAAGCCCCTGAAAAACTTTAAGCAAAGGAATGAAAAGGTCAAATTTGCATTTTAAGTAGAACATTCAGGCTACTAAGTGGAAATCATGAAGAGACTTGCAGAAGTTCTAGGTGAAAGTTAATGAGAACTTGAAATAGGCGACCACTGGCATCCCACTTAAGACAGAGAATACAAGAGCTGGAATAGAGAGGAAAAATATGGATTTCAACACTGGATCAAATGACCCTTAACCACCCAGATGGAGATGTTCACAGGCAGCTGAACATATGTCTAAAGATGAGAACAAAGTTTTGGACTAAAGGTTATGATTAGGGAACTGATTCTATTTAGAAGGTAACTGACACCTTGAGAGTAGATAGACCAGGGAGAATATGCAGTATAAAAAAAGGAGTAGGCAGGAAAAAGGGGCCCAGAGGAACATCTACATTTAATGAGGTAGACAAAGAAAAAGGACAAGAAGAGTGAAAAGAAACTTTGATAAAACAAGTATGAAGAGAACAAGAGGCTGGAGGTAGTGGTTCAGGCCTGTAATCCTGACACTTTGGGAGGCTGAGGCAGGAGGATCGCTTGGGGCCAAGACTTCGGGACTTGCTGAGGCAACATAGCAAGATCTTGTCTCTACAAAACTAAAATATTTAAAACTTTTAAAAAAGAAAAAGGAACAAAAAATGCAGTGTCTAGAGGCCAAGGGACTTCCAAAGGGAAAATATATAGTATCAAACACATCAGTGAGGGTTTGACATCTTCCTCTGGATTTATCAGTTAGGTTCCCTAGCAAGAATAGTATCAATATTGCAGAGAAGGCAGAAGGCCAGTGTCAGTGGAAAAGGGCAAATAACTGGATAAGAGAGGAAAGAGTGAGATTTATCTTTCATGTTTGGAAGAGTGATTAGGAAAGTAAGGAGCAGTTTTTCATTTGTTCCTTTATTTAAAAGAATGGAGCAAGCCATAGAAGCAGCAATCAGTAGGAAATAAGAGTCTGAACGGAAGGAAAAAAAGATGAAATCTGGAGCAAGGTCATGCAGAAGACAAGAGAGGATGAGTCTTTTTCAACAACAGGCAATGCCTTTATCCTCGGAGAATGGAATAAATAAAATCAACGTTAAGGTAAGAGAGAACCAGTACAAGGGCATTCTAAAGAATGGCAGCTGTGCAATCATACCATCAGGTCTTGAAAGTCCAGCATGTGTGCAGGAAGAGAGTAATCCAGAGTACAGCAAAATTTAGGATTGACGGGACAGTGGGAAATGAGTCTGAAAAGCTGGAGGCAAGCTGTAAATAAGCATAATGAGCAACTTCCCACTTAGAGAAGAATGTTAAGAAAGAAGCTAACTTTCTAAGATCTATGAATGCTTTTGTTTTGCTTAAAAATATTCTGAAAGCAATGTTCTAGGCTTCAATTGGATAGGGAAACAAATACAGGCACCACCTTCTAAAGGCTTTCTGTGTATTTCTGTCTTCCTTTATTTTCCTCTATAGCCATCCTTCCTTCATTAGTCACAAGTAAAACTGTAGGAGAGCTGATTTAGAATTCACTTATTAAATGAAATTAAGATTTATGTGGCCCTGTCCCTAATTATTAAATATGGCTGATTTAATGGGTAATGTTCCTGTCATAAAAAAAAAAACACTAAGTTATATTGCTTTTTGAAAAATACAAAAGCAAACCTTAGATGATACTGTCTTTGAGCCAGTGGCCCTCAGTTAAAAAAAAAGTGTGCAAAATAAACTGAAGTTTGCAAAATAAATCATCATTTGCATAACAAAATTTTGGGAACTGAAAAAAAAGGAACTAAGGTAGATCAGATACCTGTGCTGGAAACAGGGAAAGATGCACAACAGTAACTAGCTTTTACAAAATGCTTTTACAGTACCTTATTTATCAAAACAATGGTATCAGAAATACATAAAATTATCTCCACTTTACATATAAGGAAACTAATTTTTGTCTGTTATTCTACAGCCTTGAACAGTGCCTGATATATAGCAGACCCCCAGTGGAAATTTGTCAAATAGATGGAAGAGAGGCTCAAGGAGATTATGTAACTCTGATAAGCTATATGGTTAACAGTGGAGCCAGATCTCAATTTGAAGTCTTTTGACCCTCAATCACCTGTATCTTCGCATTATTTCATGCTGCTGAAAAGGAAGAAAGGGCAGGGTGACTGAATCTATTTTACAACCTTACATGAACTGGTTAAAATTTCTGAAATGCCTGCTGTCAAGCAACAAACACCAAGGCCCATGTACATTCTCCTATCTTACTCATGCAGCACAGACATCCTTAGAGTTCAGGGACCTGTGGTATCTGCTCACTTTGTTCTCTCCATAAGTCATTGCCCTATTAAAAACTATGTATTGAAGCAGTGACTGCAGAACAAAAAAGGCTTCCAGATCATCCTCTCCTTTCTCTAAAGAGGTATCGTATCCTTCTGATATCCAATTGCTTCTATGTGGAAAGCTAAAAAAAAATTAGGTAACAATTTTTTCTTATAAAAAAGGCAACTTTTCTTGCAAAAGATTTTCCACAATTCATTTAAATAGTAAGCACTCCACTGCTTTTCAAATTATTCAATTTACAAAAACTCAATACACACAGTTTTTTCAGGATCCTATCCACCAACTAGAGTGAAGTCACGGTTAAATGCAATGGCCTCAAAACAGAGTTGCATCTTAGTTTTTCTGTGTGTTTAGTGGCACTCCCACTATATGTACACCTGTAAATCTCATTTTTATATATTTATATATATATATATATATTTTTTTTTTTTAATTGCATTTTAGGTTCTGGGGTACAGGTGCAGAACATGCGGGATTGTTGCACAGGTACATACATGGCAATGTAGTTTGCTGCCTCCATCACCATCACCTATATCTGGAATTTCTCCCCAAATTAGCCCTCCCAACTCCCTACCCCCTGCTGTCTCTCCTAGTACCCCCCAAGAGAACCCAGTGTCTGATGCTCCGCTCCCTGTGTCCATGTGTTCTCATCGATCAACACTCGCCTATGAGTGACAACGTGCAGTATTTGATTTTCTGTTCTTGTGTCACTCTGCTGAGAATTATGGTTTCCAGATTCATCCAAGTCCCTACAAAGGACACAAACTCATCATTTTTTATGGCTGCATTGTATTCCACAGTGTATTATGTGCCCCATTTTCCTTGTCCAGTCTATCATAAATGGGCATTTGGGTTGGTTCCAGGTCTTTGCGATTATAAACAGTGCCACAATGAACATACATGTTCATGCATCTTTAAAACAGAATAATTTACAATCCTTTGGATATATACCTAGTAATGAGATTGCTGGGTCAAATGGAATTTCTATTTCTAGGTCCTTGAGGAATCGCCACACTGTCTTCCACAATGGTTGAGCTAATTTACACTCCCATACTCCACATCCTCTCCAGCATCTGTTGTCTCCTGATTTTTTAATGATCACCACTCTAACTGGCACGAGATGGTATCTCAGTGTGGTTTTGATTTGCATTTCTCTAATGACCAGCAATGATGAGCATTTTTTCATATGTTTGTTGGCCTCATATATGTCTTCTTTTGAAAAGAGTCTGTTCGTATTCTTCGCCCACTTTTGGATGGGTTTGTTTGTTTTTCTTGTGAATCTGTTTTAGTTCTTTGTAGATTCTGGATTTTAGCCCTTTGTCAAATGGGTAGATTGCAAAATTTTTTTCTCATTCTGTTGGTTGCCAGTTCATTCTAATGATTGTTTCTTCTGCTGCACAGAAGCTCTGAAGTTTAATTAGGTCCCATTTGTCCATTTTGACTTTTGTTGTCTATGCTTTTGGTGTTTCAGTCATAAAGTCCTTACCTATGCCTATGTCCTGAGTGGTTTTGCCTAGGTTTTCTTCTAGGGTTTTTATGGTGTTAGGTCTTAAGTCTTTAATCCATCTGAATTTTAGTGTAAGTTGTCAGGAAGGGGTCCAGTTTCTGCTTCCTGCACATAGCTATCCAGTTTTCCCAACACCATTTATTAAACAGGGAATCATTTCCCCATTGCTTGTTTTTGTCAATATCAAAACAAAGGTTTGTTAAATATCAGATAGTTGGTGTGGCGTTGCCTCCGAGGCCTCTGTTCTGTTCCATTGTCTCTATCTCTGTTGTGGTGTCACTACCATGCTGTTTTGATTACTGTAGCCTTGCAGTATAGTTTGAAGTCAGGTAGCATGATGTCTCTAGCTTTGTTCCTTTTGCTTACAACTGACTTGCCTATGCAGGCTCTCTTTTGGTTCCATATGAAGTTTAAGGTGGTTTTTTCCAGTTCTGTGAAGAGGGTCATAGGTGGCTTGATGGTGATAGCGTTGAATCTATAAATTACTTTGGGCAGTATGGCCATTTTCACAATATTGATTTTTCCTAACCCTGAGCACGGAATGTTTTTCCATCAGTTTGTGCCTTCACTTATTTCCTTAAGCAGTGGTTTGTAGTTCTCCTTGAAGAGGTCCTTTACATCCTTTGTTAGTTGTATTCCCAGGTATTTTATTCTCTTTGTAGCAATTATGAATGGCAATTCATTCTTGATTTGAGTCTCTTTAACTCTGTTATTGATGTACAGGAATGCTTGTGATTTCTGCACATTGATTTTATATCCTGAGACTTTGCTAAAGTTGCTTATCAGTTTCAGGAGATTTTGGGCTGACACAATGGGGTCTTCTAAATATACAATCATGTCGTCTGCAGATAGAGACAATTTGACTTCCTCAGTTCCTAATTGAATACTCTTTATTTCTTTTTCTTGCCTGATTGTTCTAGCTAGAACATCCAATACTATATTGAATAGGAGTGGTGACAGCGGGCATCCTTGTCTAGTGCCAGATTTCAAAGGGAATGCTTCCAGTTTTTGCCCATGCAGTATGATATTGGCTGTGAGTTTGTCGTAAATAGCTTTTATTATTTTGAGATACATTCCATCAATTCCTAGTTTATTGAGAGTTTTTAGCATAAAGGACTGGTGAATTTTGTCAAAGGCCTTCTCTACATCTATTGAGATAATCATGTGGTTTTCAGCTTTGGTTCTGTTTACGTGGTGGTTTACATTTATAGACTTGCGTATATTGAACCAGCCTTGCGTCCCCGGGATGAAATCTAATTCATCGTGCTGGATAAGCTTTTTGATGTGCTTTTGCAATCGGTTTGCCAGTATTTTACTGAAGATTTTTGCATATATGTTCATCATGGATACTGACCTGAAGTTTTCTTTTTTTGTTGAGTCTCTGCCAGGTTTTGGTATCAGGATGATGTTGGTCTCATAAAATGATTTGGGAAGGATTCCCTCTTTTTGGATTGTTTGGAATAGTTTAAGAAGGAGTGGTACCAACTCCTCTTCCTATGTCTGGTAGAATTCAGCTGTGAGCCCATCTGGACCTGGGCTTTTGTTGGTTGGGAGGCTATTAATTGCTGCCTCAACTTCAGCCCTTGTTATTGGTCTATTCAGGGTTTTGACTTCTCCCTGGTTTAGGATTGGGAGGGTACAAGTGTACAGGAATTTATCCATTTCTTCCATGTTTACTGGTTTATGTGCATAGAGTTCTTTGTTGTAATATCTGATCATAGTTTGTATCTCTGCGGAATCGGTGGTGATGTCCCCTTTATCATTTTTTATTGCATCTATTTGATTCTTCTTTTTTTATTAATCTGGCTAGTGGTCTATTTTGTTGATCTTTAAAAAAAAATGCTCCTGGATTTATTGATTTTTTGAAGGCTTTTTGTGTCTCTATCTCCTTCAGTTCTGCTCTCATCTTAGTTACTTCTCGTTTTCTGCTAGCTTCTGAGTTTTTTGATCTTGTTAGCTCTTTCAATTTTGATGATAGGATGTCAATTTTAGATCTTTCCTTGCTTCTCATGAGGGCATTTATTGCTAGAAATTTTCCTCTAGACACTGCTTTAAAAGTGTCCCAGAGATTCTGGTACATCGTGTCTTTGTTCTCATTGGTTTTGAAGAACATCTTTATTTCTGCCTCCATTTCACTGTTTATCCACTCAACATTCAAGAGCCAGTTCTTCAGTTTCCATGAAGTTGTTTGGTTCTGAGTTAGTTTCTTAATCCTGAGTTCTAATTTGATTGCACTGTGGTCTGAGAGACTGTTTGTTATGATTTCTGTTCTTTTGCATTTGCCGAGGAGTGATTTACTTCCAATTATGTGGTCAATTTTAGAGTAGGTGTGATATGGTGCTGAGAAGAATGTATATTCTGTGGATTTGGGGTGGAGAGTTCTGTAGATGTCCATTAGGTTTGCTTGGCCCAGATCTGAGTTCAAGTCCTGGATATCCTTGTTAATTGTCTCGGTGATCTGTCTAATATTGACAGTGGAGTGTTAAAGTCTCCCACTATCATTGTGTGGGAGTCTAAGAAGTCTCTTTGTAGGTCATTAAGAACTTGCTTTATGTATCTGGGTGCACCTGTATTGGTTGTGTATATATTTAAGATTGTTAGCTCTTCCTGTTGCATCGATCCTTTTATCATTATGTAATGCCCTTGTCTCTTTTGATCTTTGTTGGTTTAAAGTCTATCACAGACTAGGACTGCAACTCCTGCTTTTTTTGCTCTCCATTTGCTTGGTAAATCTTCCTCCATCCCTTTATTTTGAGCCTGCGTGTGTCCTTGCATGTGAGATGGGTTTCCTGCATACAGCACACAGATGGGTTTTGACCGTTTATGCAATTTGCCAGTCTGTGTCTTTTGATTGGGGCACTGAGCTCATTTACATTTAAGATTAATATTGTTATGTGTGAATTTGATCCTGCCATTTTCATGCTAGCTGGTTGTTTTGCCCATTAGCTGACGCAGTTTCTTCATTGTGCCGATGCTCTTTACCATTTGGTACATGTTTGGAGTGGCTGGTACTGGTTGTTCCTTTCTATGTTTAGTGCTTCTTTCAGGAGCTCTTGTAAGGCAGGCCTGGTGGTGATGAAATCTCTGAGCAACTGCTTGTTCATAAAGGATTTTATTTCTCCTTCGCTTATGAAGCTTAGTTTGGCTGGATATGAAATTCTAGGTTGAAAGTTCTTTTCTTTAAGGATGTTAAATATGGGCCCCCACTCTCTTCTGGCTTATAGGGTTTCTGCCAAGAGATCCGCTGTGAGTCTGATGGGCTTCCCTTTGTGGGTAACCCGACCTTTCCTCCAGCTGCCCTCAGCATTTTTTCCTTCATTTCGACCCTGGTGAATCTGACGATTATGTGCCTTGGGGTTGCTCTTCTTGAGGAATATCTTTGTGGCGTTCTCCGTATTTCCTGGACTGGAATATTGGCCTGCCTTGTTAGGTTGGGGAAGTTCTCCTGGATATATCCTGAAGAGTGTTTTCCAGCTTGGTTTCATTCTCTCCGTCACATTCAGGTATACCTATCAAACATAGATTACTCTTTTTTCTCTAATCTTGCCTTCTAGTTTTATTTCATTGAGTTGATCTTTAATCTCTGATATCCTTTCTTCTGCTTTGTCGATTCAGCTGTTGAAATTTGT
>NW_016107596.1:962446-972137 GCF_001604975.1 Cebus imitator
GTTTTCGTGTTGTTTTTCAGCTCCATCAATTCATTTATATTCTTCTCTAAGTTGTTTATTCTCGTTAGCATTTCGTCAAACCTTTTCTCAAGGTTCTCAGTTTCTTTGCACTGGGTTAGAATATGGTCTTTTAGCTCAAAGAAGTTTGTTATTACCCACTTTGTGAAGCCTGTTTCTGTCAATTCATCAGACTCATTCTCTATCCAGCCTTGTTCCCTTGTTGGTGATGAGTTGTGATCCCTTGGAGGAGGAGAAGTGTTCTGGTTTTGGGTGTTTTCATCCTTTTTGCGCTGGTTTCTTCCTATCTTTGTGGATTTATCTACCTGTGGTCTTTGCAGTCAGTCACTTTCAGATAGGGTCTCTGAGTGGATGTCCTTTTTGTTGATGATTCAGTTATTTCTTTCTGTTTTTCAGTTTTCCTTCTAACAGTCAGCCCCTCTGCTATAGGACCACTGGAGGTCCACTCCAGACCCTGCTTGCCTGGGGATCACCTGCAGCAACATCTGCGTTCTTGCTGGGAATGCACTCCAGAGAGAGCTGTTTCTATTTGGCCATCTTGGATCCACACCTGTAAATCTTGTAAGACCTTCTGCAAGCTTAGCAGGTGGCACTGTCATCTTTTGTTTTCAATTCCACATAGATTTAGCTACAAGTCCCAATTCCCATCATTGATGAGGAAATATACACAGCAGGCATTATAGGATTAGCCCCTTTTTTTCAGGATAACATGTGGTAGCAATACTGTAAGAAGGAGGTACTAAATGAAGATCATTCAAAAGTGACCTTTCCATTCCAGGAAATATTTAGTCATTTATTGACATATTGTCTCTGCTTTCAAAGATTTACAGGCATATAGAAAAAAATGTGTGCTAATGCTTTTGAAAGAAAATGGCACAAAAACTGAACCATGGAAATAATATAGTGCTGGAAAGGATCTTGGAGAATATATTTCAATCTTCTCATTTGACAAATTTTAGAGAATCAAAGTCCAAAGATGCGAAGTGGTTTATCTAAGAGTACCTGGTGGCATATTTTAATGGAACACTTCTAACTACAACATCTTCATTCCCCAGGATAAGCTACCTCTGTGTTCCCACAGCATCCTATGCATACTAATTACCATACAATATTAAAATCCTCTTTAAATCCCCATCCTCCCCCATTGGACTGGGAGATTCCAATGGACAAGGCCTGTGTTCAACTCATCTTTATTATCACCAGCACTTGGCTTGTGTCAGATGTTCAACTGTGCTGAACCATATCCCAGTTTAAATCGTTTTGTAAATCTGAGGGAAAGGTATGCACATCTGGAAAACTTCCTATTTAGGCCTCCATTCCTTTTTGCTTAGCAAGATATTAAAAATAAGGTTATACGGTGGCTCAAGCCTGTAATCCCAGCACTTTGGGAGGCCGAGGTGGGTGGATCACGAGGTCAAGAGATCGAGACCATCCTGGTCAACATGGTGAAACCTCGTCTCTACTAAAAATACAAAAAAAAAATTAGCTGGGCATGGTGGCGTGTGCCTGTAATCCCAGCTACTCAGGAGGCTGAGGCAGGAGAATTGCCTGAACCCGGGAGGCGGAGGTTGCGGTGAGCCAAGATCGCGCCGTTGCACTCCAGCCTGGGTAACAAGGCCGAAACTCCGTCTCAAAAAAAAAAATAAATAAAAAATAAGGTTATTACAGATGTGAACTTGGGTACAAAAAGACAGTAAACAATCTTAGGTAGATAGGAACACTAATGTAAGAATGGGTTCCTGGAGGGATAGTCAGCATTACAGCACGGTCCTGTCAACTTTATTAGACTGATAGATTTTGATGACTAGGTCTCCAAGAGATTTTATTTTATCTATTTTATGTTATTTATTTATTTATTTTGGATATGACGTCTCACTCTGTCACCCAGGCTAGAGTGCAGTGGTACGATCTTGGCTCACTGCAACCTCCATCTCCCGGGTTCAAAGAATTCTCTTGCCTCAGCCTCCCAAGTAGCTGGGATTATAGGCACACACCACGCCTGGCTAATTTTTTGTACTTTAGTAGAGATGGGGTTTCACCATGTTGTTGGTCTTGAACTCCTCAGCTCAGGCAATCCGCCTGCCTCAGCCTCCCAAAGTGCTAGGATTACAGGCATGAGCCACCACATCCGGCCTTCTTCAACCATTTTAGAATGAACTTTGCTGAAACAACAATAACACAACACAAACAAGGAATAGTGTAATTGCTGGTGTGGCTAATAGTGTAAGTGTGCTTATATGGTCTTTTTAAGCACTAACAGCTCCATGATGAGTCTTTAAAAGAAGTGACACGAACAGTATTTTTCAGGAGAAAAAAAAATTTGAGAAATCTCCTGAAAGAGCGAC
The DNA here is from genome assembly GCF_001604975.1 of Cebus imitator. NCBI lineage: Eukaryota > Metazoa > Chordata > Mammalia > Primates > Cebidae > Cebus > Cebus imitator. Next base: position 964,810 of record NW_016107596.1, read on the forward strand.
TTAAGAGTAAAAAGAAACTCGAGTTGGAGTCAGAAGACGTGAGTTCTTGTTCCCATTCTCCCATTAACTTCTTATTTGACCTTGGGCAAAACATTCCATTTCTCTAAGCTAGATGATCATTCAGGTTCCTTCAAGTTTAAATGCTATCATTATGAGATTAAAAGTCCTCACCAGTCCTTGAGATAGTAAGGGATAGAAAAATATAAAAGTTAAAAGTAGAAAACAGTAAAAATGGAGGGATACTGTGGTAGAGTGGGGGAAAAAAGCAGCTTGGCAAAGATATTAAAGTTCTAGATTCTAGTTCTGGTTCTGCCATTAACTAGGTGAGTAACCTTGAACAAGCTACTTCCCCTCTTGAGATCAAGATGTCCCCATTTATAAAATAACTCAGATGATCTTTCAGCTCTAATATTCTAGCAATCTAAAGTACAGGCAACTGCTGCTATGAACAATCAAGTTCTGTGCAATGAGTATATTTATGTTAGAAATAAGATACATAAAGTATTTAACAGAGAGAAGCCCCAAACCTCATTTGAATGTTCTCTCAAGTTCAATTATTTTTTTTAGAGCCACTCACAAGCACTGGTTCAAGCAGACTGCTGTACTTTGAATTCCTCTATTCTTAATGAAATGCTGAAAGGCTGGGTAGAAAAGAATGGAAACAGGTGCTGCCTAATAACACATCAATCCAGTATCTTTGTTGTCCCCTCTTTTCTGCTGTTGTACTTTCCTTATGCTATCCACCATCTGGGCTGAGATGAATCTATCTCTTTTGATTCAAATTCTTCAGAGTTCAGTTAAAATCTCACTTCTTCCAAGAAACCTTCCATCCCTCTCTAGCCCAGATCCATCTCTTAACTCTTTTAAGCTTCTACAGTATTACATTGGTATTATAAAGAGTAAATAAATGAGATTGGTATAGAGCTTAGTACATCTGGCATATGTTGTTCAATAAATGACAGTAGTTGGTGATGTTGCCACACCCTTAGCACTAATGGCCTATCCTTTAGCTCAGTGCATCTAAAATTTAATGTGATTATCAATCGCCTGGGGATCTTATTCAAATGCAAATTCTTAGTAGGTGTGAGGTGAGACCTTAGATTCTGCAGTTCAAAAAGCTCCTGGTTGATGCCAATGCTATTAATCCAAAGGCCATACTTTGACTAAAAGGGGTATACTTTAGTAAATTGTTTTTAAAAAGTATTTATCTTATCTACCCATCTGGACAATAAGCTCTTAGATGGCAGATACTGTGTCTCATTTTTCTTAGCAAATATCCCTTATACAGAGAAGGTGCTTCATAAATATCTGTTGACTTATATCCGCAGTCTAGATACTCAAGAATACCTGTGCTATACTGACTCAAACACTGAGACATCATGCCAGAATGAAAAGCTCACTTGTTCACTGGGGTCACAATCTCCGGAACAGAGGCAGGGCAGAATCTGAGAGAAAACTTACCTCTTCACTAGCAAGTATAACACACAGAAGAAACAACATAAACACCTGTTCCTTGTTTAAGCACAATCATTAAAGTACAATCTTAATTGCATTTCAAATTTAGCCATGAACCTTAAAAGACGACATCCATTTTCTGACAATATTAAAAAAAAAACCTAATAATAAATAATAATAAGGTACACAAAGAGCTTGGGTTCATTTTTTTAATGGCATAGATATATTTTTCAATTATCTTTTAGTGTGCAATTAATCTAAAGATCTCAAACAACCAATGGAAACATTTCCAGCAAAAGAAAAACATCTTCCAATTTTCCCATCAACCTGGTAAGAGGTGGGGTCTCCAACTGCCCACCATTATAATGATAGAAATTCAAAGGAAACTGCTGTGTATTAAGGATGCTCTGAGAGGCTGCTTATTTTAAGCCCTTCTTTTACATCTCTTGTTATTTAAATACTTGTTCAAACCCTTTTTATTTTAGCATTCTATAATTCAGAGGGGACCAATATTCTTAAGTTCTACTGAGACTACCCTCTGACTTCACCAGGAAAATAATACAGGGCATATACGATATCACTCACTGAATACTATCTAGGTAGCTTAAACTGTGAGACAATTTTACTAAAATCAGCCTTCAGTGCAAAAACACCTGTGCATGTCACTGTGCTTGTCATAGCAAGCACCTGCTCCTTAACTCGTAGAGACCTTTCAATAAAACCACTCATCAATGTTTACATGAGATGTTTTTGACAAATTTAGACCCATGTGAGAAGAGCAATTCTGGAAATTGCTATTAAGCACAGAAACACAGGAGCACAGAACTACTGTCAAGCACTAGCCTTGAACGGGGCTTATGAGTTTTAATAAATCAATGTTATTACTTCAGAGAAAATAGGAAAACAGTTGGGAGTTAGTCCATAGAAAAGTGGCTTCTATTACTTCCATCAGAGGTTTCTAGTCTCCAGGGCAAAGCAAATTCTCTGGTTTATGCCAAATAGTCTTCCTAGAGAATACTATCCAAAGAGAGTTTCAAATCTTAAGCCACAGAAGCATTTATAACTAAACAGAAATCTGCAGCAGCTTCATCATACCCATACAAATGAGTATCAGCACCTATCTATGGATACCTAACTGGTAGAAAGAACCAAAACAAGTGCCTTTAATAGGATAAGAAATCGAGACCAGGTACAGAAAGGTCAGATTCCTGCATAGAAAAATAAAGCACAAATGTCATTCTCATTTCTCCCTCTCCTTTTCTTGGCCTTTCTACAAGATTCATCTTTTATGAAGCTTTCGCCAACAACTCTGGCTCTCACTAATGACTCCATTTGTTGACTGCCTGAAACAGTAGCCTCAACCAGTAATTGTAGATTTCTTTTTGTTAACGGTTTAATGCATCCATTTTGTGCCCCAAATTTGAGTGAGTTCTCTTAAAAGGCCCCCACACTGCTTAGAGGGAGCTTGTTATTAATATTGCTAACGGTATATTAATAGTGAGACAATATAACATAGTGGAGAGAAAGCAGTGGAATCAAATAGACCTAAATTCAAATCCTGCTTCTACCACTTGCTGGCTATGTGACTATAAACTTATTACTTACCTTTCCTAAGCCTCAGTTTTGTGAAGAAAACACAATGAGATATCATACTGCGAGCACAGCGTTTGGCATATAATGGATGCTCTGACTGAGCATCTTTACTAGCTTGGTTACCTTCCTTTCTTCCTTAATAAGCACTTGTTGATTTGAACTGAGTCAGAGTAATTCTCCTAAAGAGGGCTGCCAGTGGCACTATCTATGCATTTACACTTTCCCCATTACCCTCTTCCACGTGCCTTTGTCATTTCCTGGCAAAAGTCCTTTCGGATTTTCAACTCTACTGTCTTGAAAAGGCCAACCACATAAGTCACCCAAAAGACTATTCAGAATGATGACATTAGCAGCCAGCAGGAGGGCATCTCCACATCTGCATCTCATTTCCACCACACCCACCCGCCAGCATGCCTTCCCTCCGAGTCTCCCAAAGAGAGAACGAATGCTAGAGTGAGAAAGCAGGGAAGCAGCCAAAAGAGGAAATGGAGAGAAATAGCTCTGTGGTCTCTGTGTGCACCCCTACAGGGAAAAACACTCAAGTTCAGTCTCCAGCCTCAACCCCTGCGTGAAAAAAAACAAAAACCTTTGCTCATATGCCTGGAGAAAAAGCATCCCAGATTCTTGGCCTCTTCATTTCCCCAAGCCCTTCACCTGTCAATTTCACCATCCCACCATTCCCTAGGCTAACTATAAAACAGAACCGCTTTTAACTAATTTGTCTTTAATGGACCTCATTCGTACTTTTACCAACCAGCAGCCTTCACCATTCTAAGTTGGAAACATGCTACCTATCCCTTTAAAAGAAAAAAATAAAAAATTGAAGTTTCTCATCCACTATATTAAGGCAGGTCTCCCATTTGTGCCCTTTTAATGATCCAGAATATTTTACTAAGGTCTTCATCTTTCAGTTACAAAAAGCCACCCTTCACTTCCACCCCGCCACCACCACGCACATCTCAGAAAAACAAGCAACCAAAAAAACCCACAAAACACACACACACACACACACACACACACACACCCTCCCTGCTGCACAAAATACAACAATTTTATTATTCATAAAGGGACTTCAGCCATGCTCCGAGAAACAAGCCCGTGTACACCTGGGCCACCCCATCTGTGATTTAATCAATTTGATGTCAATGCTTGATATGAAGCCTTCATGGGTCCAGGTTAAAAAAACCCACCACCACCCTCTCCCTCCAAAATACCAATTTGCATTCCAAATTCACTCCGTGCTTCACGAAGTTGAACCTTTTTTACTGGCCCTAAACGTTCCTTCGGCCCCCTGGGACTATTTCACCTCACATTTTCTGTCTCTAAGCTGACGACAAGTCGGTCCCCTCCTCTCCCCCCAAAAAACTATTTCCTAAGAGCCTTTCCTGTTGCATAAAGTAGCTCCTTCGTGTATGTGTCCTGGAGGACCTGAGGCAATTAAGGGGTGTTTTAGCTTAGGGTTCGCCTTTCCGGGCTGAACGATGCCCTCCCTCGCCCCGCAAACACGCGCGCGCTCAGCCCCCGCCTCCTCCCCGCGGGACCTCGCGGACCCTTCTTTTTATTGGTCTGAAACGTTTCCTCGGCGACCTGCGGCAGTCCTCCCCAGGCCTGCGGCTGCCGGCAAACCCCGACCCCCGAGGGCGGCAGCGCCCCACATACCAGTCGGCGTGTGGCTCGTCGACCACCAGCAGCACCTTGGCCTTTCTGGCGGCGGGCGCGGGCGCGGGAGCGTCCACCAGGCCCGCTGAGGCGGCAGTCTGCTTCACGGCTTGAGACAGCGAGCTGAAGAAGCTGCTGCCCACCGACGGCGTCGGCGCGGGCTGCGGCGCAGGCTGCTGCGCGGGCGCCGAGGCAGGCGGCGGCCTCCGCTCCGGGCCGGGCGAGGCGGCCGTGGGCGCCGCTGAGGCCGAGGGCGAGGCCGCGCCCGGGCCGGGGGGCGGCGGCGGCTGCTGGGGCTCGGGCCGCTGCAGGTCGGTCATGTAGCCGTTGGGCAGGTTGGCGATGAAGCTGCTGTCCGACAGCCGGCGCCTCAGGAAGTTCATCATCTGGCTTGAAGGGCTGGGGGCGTGGGGAGCGACGGGGTCTGGAGGCGCGGAGGGAGGGTGAGGGCCGAAGGCGAGGCTGAGGAGGCTGAGGCGGCGGCTGAAGCGACACAGGCTCGGCCCGCTGAGCCCGACCCCACAGACAGCCGTGGCTGACTAGACCTGGCGAGCCGAGCTGCGCGAGGCTCGCTGAGAGAGAGCGGGCGGGGGAGGGGCGGGGCCAAGATAGCCCAGCCCCGCGCCGCAGAGGCGGCTCCGCCCCCGTCACGGAGGGCACCTGGCCGCACGCCTTGCTACCCTCAGGGCTTGCAAGAGGGGGCGAGCCAGACCTCCTGCAACCTGAGCGTGACTATGAGGGGACGGCGTGGGAACCAGGCCTTCTCCCCAGGAGAGGGAAAAGGAACCAGTGTCCCCACCATCTTTTTGGTTGGAGAGAGAAAGAGTCGTGTCCCAGCTGAGATGGAGGCGAAGGAAACCAACCTCACACCTTTTGGAAGAATAAGAGGTGTCAGCCTCCCTACCCTGAGGTGAGAACGAAAGGAGTCATCCCAATCACGCGCGCACTCACGCACACACGCAGGAACACCCTGTAGTGAGAAGGAAAAGAACCACCTCCTTTCCCAGCGCTGGAGTGAAAGGTGATATCTCCCCAGCGCCCAGATAAGGGGGAAGGGAATAATCCACTCTCACTAACACACACACCCTATGGTGAGACAAAAAAGAAATACCTCTTCTAGGGAGGAAGACATCCTCCTTACCCCAAGGTGAGGGAAGGGAAAGGGGAGGAACAGATTCTCTCCACTCTGTCTTGGAAGGAGGTGTGGGGTTTGTTTTCATTCCTGAGCGTCTAGGGACGGCAATAGCATGTATTTCTCTCCCCCTCCTCACTGACCAGTGAGAGGAAACCAGGAGAAGACTGGAGACACTGTCCCCACCCAGAGGACCTCCAAGAGGGATATCTAAGGATCCCCCAACCCTGCTGTGTTTCTTCCCTAGTGCATCGAGTGCTATATCAAGAAAGACATCTCTTCAAGATCTTTCCATATATTTTTTCCATTTTGTTCATTGCCTTGACCTCTGTGAAGACATTTCTGATGGCCACCTTCCCATATGCACTCTCTAAATCTTGCTTGACTCTTGGACCTTTGGTTTTCACCTCTCATTAGATATACTTTCCCCTCTGTTGTATTAGAGCAGGACACAGCAGATACACTTTGCAGCAGACCACCCTGGGTGATATATGACCCTGGATAAATAACCCCTGTGAGCCTCTCTCCTTAGCTGATAAAAGGGAATAAATAACCGTTTTCAGAGTTGTTACATGGAGTAAATGAGATGATGTATGTAAAGCATCTGGTACACAGCAGTAGGTATTCCAGTAGTAGTGCCTGAATTCTTTTTCGAATTGGTTCTCAGTAAGTATGTACTGGGCTGAATGGAGTCAGAGGGTGGCTTGTCACTAATATTGGCAGGCAGTTCTTGCTTCCTACACGCCAGCTGACATTCAACTCAGGGCCTAGAGATACACAATCCAGCTCTGAGTTAGTGCTATCAGAGAGGTCTCCAGTCAACTACAATAACGCAGTGGTCTTCCTATCTACCATATGCCTGGCACAGTGGTAAGAGCTGGAAAGGCTGAAATGAATGGGAAGTAGCCCTTGTCTATTGCAAGTTCATGATCTATGTGGGCTGGGGGATGGGGGAAGAATAGGCACAGGAACCACAATAAGATGTGAGAGATGCTATCATGCAGTTAGTCAAAGACGTTTAGGATCACTAAGGAGGGAGGGACTCATTCTGCCTCTGAGGCTTAGAAATGCCTCTCAGAGGAGGTATCATTTGGGGTGGATCTTGAGGAAGCTGTGTTTACCAGTAGAAAAGTGAAGAAGGCAGGCAGGTAGAGAAGGCATGAAGAAGGTATGTAAGTTGATGGCTCCCCCAGGAAGCCTTTCCTCAATCCTCCAGGGTAGGCTAAGTGTTTCATATCCTGTGCTTGGCTTTGTCATAGACTCCAAAGAAACTACCATACAGTATTCTGGTGACTAGAATGTAAGCTTTGCTAGGGTAGGATTGTGTCTTAGTTACCAAACGTAGGACCTGGCATATAGTAAGGACTTGGTTGTTTGAGAAGTAAACTGTTATCTTACCCAATTCAGTTTTTGTGTCTATTGGAGAAGAAAACTGAAAAGTCACTAATAACATAATAAACTTAATTATTGCCCTTAAAAATATTTTTAA
>NW_016107596.1:972200-981472 GCF_001604975.1 Cebus imitator
TTTTTGAGATGGAGTTTTGCTCTTGTTGCCCAGGCTGGAGTGCAACGGTGTGATCTTGGCTCACCACCACAACCTCTGCCTCCCAGACTCAAGTAAATCTCCTGCCTCAGCCTCCCGAACAGCTGGGATTACAGGCATGCACCACCATGGCTGGCTAATCTTGTATTTTTAGTAGAGGCAGGGTTTCTCCATGTTGGTCAGGCTGGTCTCAAACTCCCAACCCACAGATGATCCACCCACTTCGGCCTCCCAAAGTGTTGGAATTACAAGTGTGAGCCACCATGCCGGGCCATCAAAGGCATGTATCTCTAATGGAGGGATTTCAGACACTGTGTCACTTCAGTTTGGAGGGTTATAGGGTTTTTTTAAAATAATATTTCACTAAGTAATTTCCCCAACCATTAAGCTTATAGTATATGCATATATTTTAAAAATCAATCAATTAACTGACATGTTTTCATGCCTAATACATGCAAAGCATTATGGTAGGGACGGGAGGGTAAAGGAGATTCAAGAATGAATAAAACCCAAGTTCTTAAGAAGACAGCTCATAAACAGGTGAACGCATAACTAGCAATAGCAGAGCAGCCTGTGAGTGACCGGAAACTGGAGCAGGGAGTGGGTATTAAAGGAGCCAGAGGAAGAAGAGATCTCAGGGACAGGAATTTAAACAGAGAAAGAAAGTCTCGGGCCTTATAAGATGGGTGGAATTCAGACAGGCAGGAGAGAGTGGATGGAGAAGGCAACCAAAATAAAAGGGATAGTCAGAGCAAAGGCTATCCCTTTGAACTTCTTGAATCTCCTCCTTGAAGGCAAAAACCTTGTCTGTGTTGTTTATCACTGTCTTCCTTGAGCCTTTCATGGCACTGGTGTTTGCATTCCAGTGTTTGTAGAGGTGGCTCTGAGAGGCTGTACTTATGTCTATGTTTATGTTGCTAGTGTCTATCCAGCTTCTCTTTTTAGATTGCAAGCCCCTCAAGGTGAGGGAGTTCTATCTTCTCATTTTCTCAGAGTGATCTACGAAGCCTCTAACACATAGTAAGTGACCCAGTTGTGGGAGCTAGATCAGAATGTTCTCTAAAATGTTATTTTAGAGTCCTTTATAGAAACCATGGAGGCCTACAAGATCATTTAAAAATATTTATCAAATATTCCATGAATTTATTACATTGTTTTCTGGTAGGTTTTAATAAGAATATTATTCTTGCGGAAGAACAGACTGTTTTCTTATAATTGGGCATAAGTGATCATTAATCAGTTGTGTATGATCAGAAGTTTTCATTAGTTACTACAACTGTAAATCATATCTGCTTAAATCAGTATCTTCTGGCTTGCACTGAGTCCTTGCCAAGAAGTGTTTTTGCATGCTGCAGAAACATGCAGTGCATAGTGTCTTATTATAAATAGGCTGTAATGACAATCACTTGCTTATCCTTATCTGTGGATCTGGGTTCCCAATGCAGGTGGAACATAGCACTATTACTCTATTTGTGTCTTACCTTTTACCCGGACTTGAAGGGAGAACTGGATTTGGACTCAGGAATGTCTACAAAATATGAAATTTTCTCCCTATCTCCCTCTTGAGACCAAGCAGCCTTTTCCCATTATCTCCAGGTAGAAGGCATTTCTCCCAGTGCAGTGGGAGGTCTCTCCCACTTTTCTTCATCCTTCAGTGGCTGAGGAATGTGAAAGAGGTCTCTCCCACCTTTCTTCATCCCTCAGTGGCCAAGTCAACTGGGAGAATCTCAGAGGTCTCTTCCAGTTCTAGAAGCCCAGGGTTCTTTGATGTTCTTCCTTGTGTAATCTTTATCTTCCCACTGAATTTTGAACACAATTAAGCATCTGGCAACTGCAGATGAAAGAATCCTGCTAAAATCAAGAACCAATTTAAATGCTTTATCGCCTCTCTGAATTCTCTCTTCCCTTGAGCAACAGTGCAGCTGAGATAGCTCACAGAGAGAGAGTGGCTGGGTACATGACTGAGGAGCAATTTTGTCTCTGTAGGCAGAGTTCAAAAAACTAGCTTAAAGGAAAGCCTGGTGCATGGAGCCACCTGGCAAAATGCTTGTTGTCTGGGTTTTCTCCCAAAGAAAGGAAACCATGACATCCTTGGCTCCTGCTCACTATCCAGGGTCAGGGATCCCATTTAGACTTGCCTGCTCTAGATGGAAGTAGAAAGAATCTGGAATTCAGAAATGGTGCATCCTAGTCCTGCTCCATCACTAACTGGCATTGCAATTTTCCAAAAGTTGCTCTTGTCTATGCCTCATATGCAAATGGAAAGTGAAAGTGTCTGCCTGTCTTGGGCCTCTCATAAAATAATCTGGAAAGCACTTTGAAAGGGACAAAACTGTACCAGAAGAGGCATCATTATTGCCTTCTACATCATCTTGTTACAGGGTCATTTTGGAGACCCCGATGATGAGAGTTTGTCATCTCCATTTAGATGGTCCCTCCTGACAATGCTGATAGCAGCCTATGGATACCTTCTTCTTCTATCTCTGTATAGAGTTAGCAGAGGACAACTATGCCCTGACATTAATTCTCAAAATGTGGCCATGTCAGCTGGACCAGCTTGCTAAAATTAGTAATCACACAAATATAAGTTCAATTTCCCCTAAATCTGCCTCATGTTAACTGTATGACTTTGATCAAGTCATTTTTAGCCTTAGTTTCCTCATCTGTAAAAGATTGATGATAATTATCAAAACTACTTTGAAGGACTATTGGACTAAAGAAGATCAAGTATATGAGTATAAGCTGTAAAGTCCTGTGCAAATGTTAGCTATTAATATTTCCGACTCCCAGGGAACCACAGAGTTCACTGGCACTACAACTAAAATACAAGAAAGGATTCTCCACACACATACACTTATCCCAACACTAAACACCCAAAAGAACTCAGAAAGGTGTAAGTTTGACCCTCTTGCAGGAACTCTCAGGCTTAGTCATACTTGCTAAAATAAAATAAAATACTTGCTAAAATAAACTGCCACTTCAATGAATGGATTCTACCTTCCTGGGTGACCTTGAACAAGGCACTTTACTTTTCTCTCCCAGCTTCTATTATCTGGTCTGGAAAATGAAGCAGAGGGAGATGAGCTAGGTGATCCCCAAGGGGATGCCAGATTCTCTGGGCGGAGCCCCGCAAGGGGAAACAAGCACCTGGTATCACCAGGCTGAACCAGGGAATACATGGGCAGGCTCTGTCGAACAAACGCTGACAGATGGTTTTGGAGAGAGAAAGAGAGATAAACAGGGGTGCCCAAGGAGCCATGGATGACTTGAATTCTAATTCCAAGTCTACCCTGACTTAAGGGAGTCAGAAATGGTCCCCTTGCCAAGTCACTATTTTTCTGACATTGTTAAGACACAGTAAGAACTGCAACTGCTTAGATGCTGATGCATGACAGAAACTGCCCATTTGATTTAATCCCCCAAGAAGATGTTACATATCCCCTTTTTACCAGTGAAGCAATTTAGACTCAGAGAGGGTACACCAACTAACATAAGATCTTAGAACTAAAACGTTGCAGAGGTAAAGGCAGGTCTGGCTGTCTGCAAAGCCCATGAGATTTTGTATTAGGATGTATGGACCCCTAAGAAAGTTGCCATTCATCATCAGCTTGCCTAATAAACACATTTATCAGAAGCTGTAGGAGAAATAACATGCCCTCCCTGTAAGCTTTCCTGCCATCTCCCTCTGCCCATAGTCCTGCAGTCATCGAACGCTAGCAAGGACCTTTGTATAAACATTTCTGCCCAAGAAACAAGCTAGCCTCTAGCAAGAAGAATCTAGCTGGCCAGGAGGGGCAGTGGCTTACACCTGTAATCCCAGCACTTTGGGATGTTGAGGCAGAGGATTACTGAGGCCAGGAGTTCAAGACTAGCCTGGCCAACGTGGTGAAACTGTCTCTATTAAAAATACAAAAAAAAATAGCTGGACTTGGTGGCGGACACCTGTAATCCCAGCTGCTTTAGGAGGCAGAGGCAGGAGAATCACTTGAAACCGGGAGGCAGAGATTTAAGTGAGCCAAGATCATGCCATTGCACTGCAGCCTGGGCAACAAGAATGAAACTGCCACACAAACACACACACACACACACACACACACACACGCACAAATCTGATGAGACACCACTCCCCTGTGGTATACCCCATTCCTACTCCCACCCAGTTAGGACCACAGCTCCCCACAGAGAAGCTCTGGCCTCTTGCAGGATGTGAGTGTATTGGCTGTTGCCATGGTGATGGAGGAGCATGTCTGTTACGCACACGTGAGCAGCACAGAGTGGGCTTCCCCCACCTGGGAAACTGAGAGGATTCATCAGAGGTTGTTTTTCAGCAGCATCTTCAAACCACTTCAAGGATGAGTGAAAGAACAGCCCTTTCACTTACCATTCAATCCACCCCAGAGACAGTGCTGGGCCTCTGTACAAAGTCCATTCAGAAGGCAACCCTTTCCCTCTACTCCCAGTACAGTTTCTATTCAATGGAGGTATCTTCCAGGTAGTAGGAAAAGATACTTACAGGATGTGAGTGAATGAGCTGCTGTATTTACAGGCAATATGCAGCCCCTGACCCCTCAGTCCTGCCTAGCCATTCCTAGATTATGGACCAATTAGATTTTTAGAGTCAGACCCATGTGGGTTTATCTCCTGCCTCAGCCACTTAGCAAAGCAATCTCATGCAATGTCTTTTTTTTTTTTTTTTTTTTTTTGAGACAGAGTCTCTTTCTGTCACCCAGGCTGAAATGCAGTGGCATGATCTTGGCTCCCTGCAGCCTCCGCCTCCTGGGTTCAAGCGATTCTTTTGCCTCAGCCTCCTAAGTAGCTGGGATTACAGGTGTGCATCACCACGCCTGGCTAATTTTTGTATTTTTAGTAGAGACAGGGCTTCACTATGTTGGTCAGGCTGGTCTCAAACTCCTGACCCTGTGATCTGCCTGCCTTGGCCTCCCAAAGTGCTGGGATTACAGGTGTGAGTTATCATGCCTGGCACGAAATTTCTTTAATAAGACTCAGTTTATTTATCTGTTAAATGAGATTAGTCATTCTTTGCAGAGTTGTTGCAGATAATTAAATGAGATAATATATAAATAGTGCCCATGTTTACGATAGCAAAGACCTGGAACCAACCCAAATGCCCATCAATGATAGACTGAACAAAGAAAATGTGGCACATATACACCATGGAATACTAGGCAGCCATAAAAAATGAGAGTTTATGTCCTTTGTAGGGACATGGATGAATCTGGAAACCATCATTCTCAGCAAACTAACACAAGAACAGAAAACCAAACACTGCATGTTCTCACTCATAGTGGGGTGTTGAACAATGAGAACACATGGGCACAGGGAGGGGAATATCACACACTGGGGTATGTTGGGCTAGGGGAGGGACATCAGGGGAAGGGGAGGCTGGGGAGGGATAACACTGGGAGAAATGCCTCATGTAGGCGACAGGAGGATGGAGACAGCAAACCACCATGGCGTGTGTGTACCTATGCAACAATCCTGCAAGATCTGCACATGTACCCCAGAACTTAAAGTACAATAAAAAAATTGGGGGCCAGAAAAAAAAATAGTGCCCAATACAGAGTCTGGCAGTATTCATGAGAGCAGTTACTTTACAGAAAGAAAGATAATGAGACATGTTCTGATTTGGAAACAGATATGTCTGAATTCCTGGTTCATCACTTATAGTCTAATATGTAATATTCTGGAGAATATTTTCTTTTGAGTCTCAGTTTCTTCATATATAAAATGAAGAGGTTGGTCCCAGCTACTCAGGAGGCTTGGGTAGGAGGATCACTTGAGGTTGAGAGGTCAAGGCTGCAGTGAACTGTGATCATGCCCCTGTACTCCAGCCTGGGTGACAAAAGTGAGATCTCTTCTCAGAAAAAAAAAAAAAAAAAAAAAAAAAAAGGTTATGATGACCTCTGAGGTTCTATGTGCAGATTTTGTTGTGAAGGTATAGGTATAGCATCTCTCCTGGGAATCTGAGGATTTGTTTTTTAAAAAAAGATGCCTTCCTCTGTACTGGTGAGATGGCATAAGATCATGGTAATAACCACTGTTATTGAGCATCCTCTATGTGCTAAGCACTGACATGTGCTACACATTTGCTCTCTCATCTAATCCTGGCAACAGCCCTATGACATAGGCATCATTTTGCCAAATTTGCAGTAGAGAAGGATGGGCAACCTGTTAGTATGTTGAAAAATAGAAATGAACAAATCCTAATCTTGCCCTTACCGTATCTGTACATTGAGAAGAAATTTTCCTCACCACCACCCCCCATGACACCACATTGTATGAGTTTGTGCACTGGTGTCCCCGGAGAAAGGTTCCTTAGCACCAGGGCTAGCTCTGAGCAGATGGCCCCATTTCTTCTCTTGAAAATAGCCAGCTCCAGGAATCTCAGAAAACAGAGTCGTAGTCCAAGGTCTCGCACTTGACTGTTGTCTCAATGGGTATGATTCTGCCAGGGTGCCTATGAGCACTTTCTCCCATCCCTTCCACTTCACCTGCATGTTTGCAGGATCTGCCAGCATGCAGGAGTGCTGGAGATACCTGACTGGCTTGCCTGCCCTCTGTTCCTGCCTCTGATCAGAAGTGAATCAGTATTCCTATATCCTGATTTTTATCTTCTCCCTGCACTGCCAGTGTCAAGAGAATGTCTTTTTTCATCTCCAAAATAGCATCTGGTCCATTTGAAGCAGGCTGGCAGTAGGCTGTCTGCCAGCACCCTCATTTCTTGGCGGATAGAAGGCATCCCCCATCCAATTATCTAAAAGTCTCCTTGCCTAATGATTCAGCCAACCCCTCCATCATGAACCCATCCTGGGAATCCTAAAGTCACCTTGAACAGATCAATAATAATGATGAATGCATATATTGCCTTGAATTCTTAAATCATTTATGCAAGATATGGATCATACTGTCATTTAAACAAATGAGGAAACAAGGCCACACAGCCAATGACAAAACAGCTGAGATTCAAACTCTAATTCTCAAGTTTAAGAGGAAGAGTTGAACACTCTCTGGCAACTTGCTTTTCCAACAGGCTGTAGTGAGCACTTGGAAAGTGCTGGAGATTAGAAAGCATGACAGCCAAGGGTTCCAGAAAATCAGCCCCTATGTCATCTCTAGTGTACCTCCACGCCTTTGACCAGGCTCTTCCTTCTGCTTGGGGTAACCTTCCCCTGACTTGCAGCATGGTGTAATGGAACAACCACAGAGCTGTTTTGGAATCCTGATTGTACCACCCACAGCTTTACACTCAGGAAATTCATCTCATTTCCCTGAGGTTTTTTGCCTCCTCTGTAAAACAGGGCTATCCACTTCACAGTGTTGTCATGAGGATTTGAGCTCAAAGGGCCTAGCATTGTGCCTGACCATTAGCAGGTGCTCATGATTTTAACTCATCCTCCCAAATGCAGCTCAGACACCATTACCTCTGGGAAGCCCTCCTGACTGCCTCCCTCCTCTGGCCCGACATTCGTTCTTTTTTTTTTCTTCATTCAACATAAATAACTCAGTCATACTACTCAGCATGCAATGTTGTGACTGTTGGGTCATGTTCTGTTTCCCCCACTAAATTGGGCTCTTTCTGAGGTCAGAGATTTTGTCTGAATCATCCCTGAATTTTGAATGCTTAGTCCAGGGTATGGCAGGAGGAAGAAAGAGAGAAAGACAAGAAAAGAAAAGGAAAAGACAGAATAAAAGTGGGGGAAAAAAAGGCAGAAGGAAAAAACAAGACACAGGAAAACCTGCTTCAAAAATGTATCACCTCTCTGTACCCAGGCAGACAGAAAATCACCTGGTTCTTGCCCTCTTTCCTCTACAAATACCTCCCAATTTCTCCATTGACAGCAGCCAACAAGACAGGAATATCAACGACCGCCTGAATAGGAAGCCTCAGATGAGCCCCACACCCCGCGTGGGGACAGGCAAGTGATGAGTGGTAGGCACAGCTGCAGAAAGGAAAATTCCGTCTGTGCAGCTGATGGGGATAGAGTGCAGCCCCAGGCCTGGTAACAGTGTGTGCAAGCTGTTGGCTGACCGAGCTCCACCCACCTCCAGCAACAGCAACTGCAGCCCCAGCAACAGCTCAGCCTAGCAGGTGATGAAGGCAGCTGCAGACGCAGCAGGAAGGCAGGTAGCTCGCCCAGGTGTGGACCTGAGCCCCAGAGCTCCACAGAACTGGAAACTGGAGCTCCAAGCCTTGGTCAAAAGCAGTAGGGAAAAGAAGTTCTTTGTCCTAACTCTCCAGACAGTGCTCCTGCCACTACTGAACCATGTGAGGGACTTTTAAAAAGTCTATTCTAATCCCTCCAACTCCGTAGAGAAAAATGCCACTTCTTAGCAAGGCATTCATGATTCTCCATACTGCCTTTCTAGCTCATCCCCTGGCCTTCCTTAAACTGCTCTTCAGCCATATTCACCTTCTTTCTAGTCCCAAACAAGGCATCCTCTGTCAGATGTCTGTGCCTTCGCAGATGCTCTTCCCTCTTCCTGGCATGCACTCTGTCCATGCCCTGCTGTCAGATTCAGTTTCCTAGAAGCAGACTCTAAGACCAGGATTTGAGTGCAAACACAGACATACCTTGTTTTATGTGCTTCACTGTATTGTGCTTTGCAGATATTGCATTTATTATTAATTGAAGGTTTTATGGCAACCCTGTGTTGAGCAAGTCTGTTGGTGCCATTTTTCCAACAGCATGTGCTCACTTCATGTCCCTGTGTCACATTTTGGTAATTTTCACATTATTTCAAACTTTTTCGTTGTTATTATATCTATTATGGTGATCTGTGATCAGTGATCTTTTTAAAAAATACATTCCACAGTTCAGGAGGTCCTGAGAACATGTGACTCCATCAGTGATCTTTGATGTTACTATTGCAGTTGTTTTGGGGCACCACAAACTGCACCCATATAAGAAGATTAATCAATAAATGTTGTGTGTCTTTGACTGCTCCACTAACCATTCCTTCTTAGCCCATCTCTCTCCCTCTTCTCAGGCCTCTCTATTCCCTGAGACACAGCAATATTGAAATTACGTTGATAAATAACCCTACAATGGTCTCTAAGAGTGGAAGTGAAAGAAAGAGCATGAATTTCTCACTTTAAATCAAAAGATGGAAATGAGGCCGGGCGTGGTGGCTCATGCCTGTAATCCCAGCACTTTGGGAGGCCGAGGTGGGTGGATCACGAGGTCAAGAGATCGAGACCATCCTGGTCAACATGGTGAAACCCCGTCTCTACT
>NW_016107596.1:981635-996160 GCF_001604975.1 Cebus imitator
CCGAGATTGTGCCACTGCACTCCAGCCTGAGTGACAGAAGGAAACTCCGACTCAAAAAAAAAAAAAAGAGATGGAAATGATTAGGCTTAGTGAGGGTGGCATGTCAAAAGCTGAGACATGTCAAAAGCTAGACTTCTTCCACCAAATAGCCAAGTTGTTAATGCAATGGAAAAATTCTAGAAGGAAATTAAAAGTGCTACTCGCATGCATACAAGAATGATAAGAAAGTGAGACAACCTTATTGCTGGTATGAAGAATATTTAAGTGATCTGGATAGAAGATCAAACCAGCCACAACATTTCCTTAAACCAAAGCCTAGTCCAGAGTAAAATCCTATCTTCAATTCTATGAAGGCTGAGAGCGGTGAAGAAGCAGCAGAAGATAAGTTGAAAGCTAGCTGAAGTTGGTTAATGAGATTTAAGGAAAGAAGTCAACTCCAGGACATGAAAGTGCAAAGTGAAGTGGCAAATTTTGATGTACAAGCTACAGCAAGTTATCCAAACAGTCCAGCTAAGATAATTGGTGGAGGTGGCCACACTAAATATTTTTAATGTAGACAAAACAGCCTTCTACTGGAAGAAGATGCCATCTAGTACTTTCATAGTTAGAGAGAAGTCCATACCTGGCTCTAAAGTTTCAAAGGACAGGTTGACTCTGGTGTCCAGGAAGAATTCAGCTGGTGATATTAAGTTAAAGCCAATGCTTATTGACCATTCCAAAAATCCCAGGGCCCTTAATAATCATGCTAAATCCGCACTCTGTGCTCTACAAATGGAACACCACCACCTGGATGATAGCACATTTGTTTACAGCATGAGATGCTGAATATTTTAAGCTCACTGTTGAGACCTACCACTCAGAAAAAAAAAATGATTTCTTTCAAAATATTACTGCTAATTGACAACGCACCTGGCCATGCAAGAGCTGCAATGGAGATGTACAAGGGGATTAATGTTGTTTTCGAACCTGCTAACACAATGTCCATTCTGCAGTCAATGGATCAAGGAGTAATTTTGACTTTCAATTATTACTATTTAAGAAACACATTTTGTAAGACTCTACCTGCCATAGACAGTGACTTCTCTGATGGAGCTGGGCAAAGTAAATTGAACACCTTTTGGAAAGGATTCATCATTCTAGATGCCATTAAAAACATTCACGATTAATGGGAGTTAAGTAACATCAACATTAACAGGAGTTTGGAAGAAGTTGATTCCAGTCTTTATGGATGACTTTGAAGGCTTCACTTCAGTGGAGGAAGTAACTGCAGATGTGGTGGAAATAGCAAGAGAGCTAGAATTAGAAGTAGAGCCTGAAGATGTGAGTAAATTGCTGTAATCTCATGATCCAACTTGAATGGATGAGGAGTTGCTTTTTATGGATGAGCAAAGAGAGTGATTTCTTGAAATGGAATCTACTGGTGAAAAGGCTGTGAACATTGTTGAAATGACCACAAAGAATTTAGAATATTACATAAATTTAGTTGATGAAGCAGCAGCAGGGTTTGAGAAGATTGTTTACAATTTTGAAAGAAGTTCTACTGTGGGTAAAATGCTATCAAACAGCATCACATGCTACAGAGAAATCTTTTGTGAAAGAAGAGTCAATTGATGTGGCAAATGTCATTGTTTCCTTATTTTTAGTAATTGCCACAGCCACCCCAACCTTCAGTAACCACCACCTTGATCAGTCAGCAGCCATCAACGTGAAGGCAAGACCCTCCACCACAAAAAGATTACAACTTGCTGAAGTCTCAGATAATCATTAACATTTTTAGCAATATTTTAAAATTAAAGTATATACATTATTTTTTAGACATAATTCTATTGTACCTTAACAGACTACAGTATAATATAAACATAACTTTTATATGCACTGGGACTATTGCAGTGGTCTGAAACAGAACCCACAATACCTCTGAGATATACCTATTGTTTGCTTGGGAGGTAATCCCCAAAAGTGCCACTGGGATCATGGACAGGTGAGACAGGGAAGGAAAAAAAGCCAGGAAAATGTGCCTTAGTAAGCCAGTGACCACGTTGGGCAATTGGGGTCCAATCCCACTGAGAACCTTGGTAGATTTTGTAGGACACATCTTGGAGATAGCCCACCAAGGAATGAAAAAGCAAAGGCGTTTATCCACCAAATCTCCTTCAAGATTGCTTGAGAAGTGCTCTTAGGAACATTAAGTCCCCCAGCAGATGCGCTGTGCAAGAGCCAGGCACATCCCTGCACCACATCAAGTTCTCAACTAGAGAGTTACAGGGCATTAGTACCATCTGCTACTCTTGCTGATCTAGCTAACTCCCCCCGACCACCCCATCTTTTAAGGCCCAGCTCAAAAGTCAGTACTTCTAATCCCAAACAAATTTCACAGCCCCCTTCTCTGCATACCCAGAGCATGTTGAACACAATTCTATCCTAGGACATTATAGTGACTTTCAGTTTGCCTCACTGGACCATGAGCTCCTCTAGGGCAGGAAGTATGACTTTATCATTTTTGTGTCCTAGCTCCCAGCACAGGTTAGCACATAGATAGCAGGTGCTCATTAAATATAAATGATGGTTGAGAATGCTAACAAACATTAACCCTGGTACTAGCTGTAGAAGCAGTTAGAGGGGTTTTTGGAGGGGGGCCAAGATCCCATTTTTCTGGGAGGACACTGGATATCTCATTACCTTTCATGACTTGAGGAGAAAATAGTGCCACATCTTTAGAAGGTATAGTACTGAATGCTACCTGAATTTCCTCAAGGCCATCAATTTTCAGGACATCAAAGATAAGTCTATCCAAAGAGTCTCAGATTGAAGCAACATAAGATTTAATATGCCATCTTTTGCCCTGCTGTGGACACCTTGCCGTAGATGAAAAGGCATTAGATGCATACAGATTTGTAGTTGTTTATAATATACATAACATCAGCAACCTGTCTTAGTATCCATGGCACCATCTTAGAGGTGCCCTGGTATAATGGATAGAGCATCTCTGTTTCAAAGAGTCTGGTCTTTGCCTGCAAACTGGGGACAGGAACTGAAACCCAAGTCAAATCAGATGTGAAGTTTCCCAAGATAGCCTGAGGCAATGCAGCCAGAATGAAGACTAAATTTGTTGCCAAAACAACATCCAATTAGGAAATATGAGGGAGAGAAAAAATTCTTTATAATATCAATTTTAAAAGATGAATTATCCATCAATAAACTTAACAAGATGTGTGCAAATTCTTTTTGAGAAAAATTAACATTACTAAAGGACACCAAGGAAAATGAACAAAAAAAGGTATATCATGTTTTTGGGTAGAAAGACAACATCATAAAGATGTCATTTCTCCCTAAATTAATCTGGCAATTTAAAAAGAAAAAAAAAACACAGATTTTCTTTGTAGGGGAAGGGTTGGGGGAAAACTAGACAAATTGACTCTGAAATCTATACAGAAAAATAAAAAACTGGAAATAGAAAGGAGAATCTGAAAAGGAACAGTAGAAAGAGAGGTTCTGGCTTCACCAGTATTAAAACTGGTATTAAGCTACAGTAATTTAAAGTATACTTGTGCATCAAGAAACAGATCAATAAGTGGAAAGCTCAGAAATAAACCTAAATGTATCCCGAAATCTACTATAGAATAAATGTGTCATTTCAAATCAGTGGGGAACAAAATTATTCAATAAACATTGGAATAATTGAATAGTTACCATGGGAAAAACTTGTTATGTCCGTATCTCACGCATTACATTAAAAAAAAAATTCCAGATGGATCAAAACCAAACTAATTGAGGAAAATGTAAGGAATTTTGTTTTATAATCTCGGAATAAGGACTAGCTGTCTAAGAATGACATATCGCAGAAGTCATGAAATTTAAAAATGTATCAATTTGACTACCATAATGTTTCTCCACGGAAAAAAACCTTCACAAAATCAAAGGCAAAAGACAAAATAGGAAAAATACTTGCAATCTATACCACAGGCATAGGACAAATGATGTATTTTTAAATATATCCTTGATATATTAAAAAGCTTCTACATTTCTACATAAAAAGGAAAAACAGTGTTAAAAGAAAACAAAATGAAAAACAAATTAAATAGAGTTAAAGTTTAACAAATTAAACAGTTTAATTGAACAAAGAATGGCAAATTGGGTAGCACCTAGAACCAGAGTGACTCCGGGGATGCCACTGGTCAGATAATACTTATGAACAGAAAAAGGAATGTGAATTAGTACAGCAAAGAGAAGCGAGGTAGGAAAACAGCTGGATTGGGTATGGCTGGGTGTTTGCCTTATTTGAACTTGGTTTGAACAGTTGGCTGCCTGTGATTGGCTGAGACTGGGCTACTTGTTCCAAGAGTAGATTCCAGTCTGTTTATACATCCTGTTAGGGTACGGTTCCCTATGTACGGAGAAACCTTTAGGCCACGCTTAGAATATGTAAGAAGGCAGCCTTAGGCTAAACTTAATACCAACAATGTTATAACAAATAGGTAATGGACATGAAAGAAGGAAATACAAATGGCTTCTAAATCACTCATAATAAGAGAACTGGATGACTAAGGGAAATTTCCATATGCTCTTTCGAATTTCTAAACTTTGTATCATTTGCCTATACTTCCCAGTTTAAAACACACACACACGTACACACAGAGATACAAGCTCAATAAAAAAGAACAAACAAAACTGATTTTTAATAATAGTACAAGACAGGGTACTACCTGAAATGACAGCTGTGGGCATCTAAGGCATATGTGGAAAAGCAAGTAATAAAAGATGGTAACCGAGAGAGTTAAAAGAGTTAGAAGCAGGGTGGGGAGATGTCAATGAAGTAATTTACACAGGCTTTGGGTTCAAGTTCCAGATCCATTTTGTGCTAGCCGTGTGATCTTGGTAATTGCTTTCACTTCTGTAATCCTCAGTGTCCTTATCTGTGAAATGGGGACTAATCATTGTAATGACTTCATAGGGTTTCCTGAGGCCAAAAGAAGTGATATGTCAAAAGTGCTTAGCACAATTTTTGGCATACAGTAAGCACATGAAGGGCACCTTGAATGTGCTCAGAAAGGAGTGGGCCTGGTAGTTTAGTGACTATGCAGGATAATCACAGGGTCCTAGACCTCTGACTTCCCCAGCTTGACTGTGAGGCTACGTCTGCACCTCTTGTCTGGCAGTGACAAAGCCACCTCCTTTATCTCTGAAGGTCCGTGATAAATAGACACCTCAAATCCTCTTTTGCAGTCATTCTCTTTATTTCCCAAAGCCTCTGCTACCGAAGAATTAGCAGATTTTTGTTGACTTTCACAGGGCTCTCCTGCCCTGCCTTCTCCTGGAAAATTCCATTAAGGTTCCAAATATACTAATCTATAATTGTGGCTCTATTCAGCTTACAGTAAGAGTTCAGTGTGTGCATTTTGCACTCTGCCATGGCTGTTCCACCCTTTGTCCTGTCAACATGGCCATTCCACCCACTCATCAAATTCCTGCCAGACCTTAAAAGCCAATTATAAATGGTAGCTGATACCCAGGGCGATTCCTCAAGGCCAGTGGATCATCACTACTATCTGATCCTAAACTATCCCAATCGATCCTATCTCCCTGGTCTTAACTCCTGACTCCATTCCCTGACTTTGATCCCTACCTCTAGCTCCTTCTAAATTGTTGCATCTTGTCTTTCCTCTTAATATTTGGATCTCAGGGCTCCTGAATAATTTTTGATTTGCGTAACCATTGTAAAAGTTAGGCACTATATCTTTGCTCCCCATTAAGGAGGATTCAGATAAGGCTTGTCCCCAACAGAATTGTGGAGAAGATACAAGTTTGCCTCTACTGTTTTCCCATTCTCATTTCAGGGCCTCTAATCCAGAGTTGATGCTGCTGCCCCACATGGCACTATTCACGATGCTTTGCTCCTAGTTGACAACCACCAGTACCCTTAAGACACTAGCTAAGAAGGTTTAAGAATGATTTTCCCCATCCTCCTAAGGCTGTGGATTTTCCAAGGAGTTCTGAGAGCCAGCAATGCCTGCAAGACCTTGTAGAAATTTTTTATTGTATTGTCTAGCATCCTCTTCCCCAACCTTTTCTTGGGTAGTTTCTCTTATACTGCATTCACATGGCTGCTGTGTTTTGTGTTTTGTTCTATTTTGTGCCTTCCATTTTTTGAGGCAGAGTCTCGCTCTGTCACCCAGACCTAAGTACAATGGTGTGATCTCAGCTCACTGAAGCCTCAACATCCTGGGTTCAATTGATCCTCCCATCTCACCCTCCTGAGTAGCTGGGACTACAGGCAGGCACCACCACGCCCAGCTAAGTTTTGTATTTTTTGTAGAGACAGAATCTCACTATGTTTCTCATCCCAGCCTCAAACTCCTGGGCTCAAGGGATCCTCCCACCTCAGCCTCCCAAACTGCCAGCTGCCATGCTTTGATGTGACTCGCTATCTTGATAACAGTTAGTTGGTTCACCTGATCCAGCCCAACCCAATCAGTCTTTCCTTGAGAATTTTTTTAAAAGAAAACTAAAATAAAGAATAATTAGGAAAATATGTACATCTATTATGTATATATATATAAAGAATAATAATTTGTTGTTATGGTTGGGGGAGCTATAAGGTAAAAACACAAGACTTATTCACAACCCTTTTTACCACCTGTGTTGGTTCAGGTCTTTATTATTTGGTTTCCTTTGCCTCCATCTCAGCTGGGTCACGACTCTTTCTTTTTTAATTTTTATTTTATTAATTTTATTAATTTCTTATTTGTTTTGAGACAAGGTCTCACTCTGTCACTCAGACTATTATGCAGTGGCATGATCATGGTTCACTGTAGCCTTAATCTCCCAGGCTCAAGTGATCCCAATGCGTCAGCCTCCTGAGTAGCTGGGACCACAGATGTGCACCACCACACCCAAGTTTTTATTTTTTGTAGAGACAGAGTCTCACTATATTGCCCAGACTTGTTTCAAACTCCTGGACTCAAGCAGTCCTTCTACCTCGGCCTCCCAAAGTGTTGGGATTACAGGCATGAGCCACTGTGCCCAGCGAGTTCAGGTCTTTAGAGGAACAGGTGCCAAGGTGGTGTTAGACATAAAGATTTCTTAGGGAAACACCTTCAAAGGGTAAAGGGGAAGAAGCAGGAGAAAGGCAGGGAGAGAACCTCAGACTGTGATGCAGCTCTGACACCTGAAATGAGAGGGGAAAGGAAGGAATATTGGTTAGGAAGAGCCTCAGACTACAGCATAGTTTTAAGGAAGTTTTAGCCAGGTCTTGGAAAATTGCCAAGCCAGCATTGTCCATTCAGCCAGACTTGGTGGTGTGTCCCTATGGTCCCAGCTACTTGGGAGGTTGAGACCAGAGAATCACTTGAGCCCAGAAGTTCAAGACCAGCCTGGGCAACATAGCAAGACCCATCTTTTACAAAATGTGCATTAGAGGACTAGACCAGCAATAGACCCACAGCGTATTTCGTCATTAGCCAGAAAGAGTGTAGGGAAAATGTGTCCTCAACAAAATGCTAGTGTGAATCCAGTGGGGTACAGGTAGGCTTTTCAGCCCACTCTGCTTCCCACAGCAGGCTCTCTTAAAGGAGTCTAGTGGTCCAGTCATCCAAGAAGCAGACACCAAGACAGAACTCAGTGTGCAAAGATGCTATTAGGTGGAGAGAAAATGGGGAAAGGAGTCAGGAAAGGATGGGAGAACCATTGGACTGCAATGCAAGTTAAACCCCAGGTGAAACAAAGTGAGAAGGAGCATCCTGTACTACCATGTGTTCCAAGCAAGGCCTGACAATGCTACTGGGGAGTCCTCAAGCCAAAATCGGTCTTGAGAGGGTTCTGGGTCTTCCAGGAATGGGCCTGCCTTCCTATTTCTGAAGCACAGTTACTGGCTGGGAGCAGCACATGGAAAGCATCAGCACAAAAGCAGGCAATGAATTTCAGCAGCTGGGGAGGGAGGTCCATGAAACTCTGGTAGCTGCAGTTCCCTCAGGCTCAGGCACATTCTCATGGCCACCTCAAGGAGACCTGAGTGATGCATTTACATAGCCTCCTACACCGCCGTGCAGGGGGAAAGCTAGCCTGCCACAAGAATGACATCGACATATTGAGCAAAAGGATAGAGAAAGAATCCTGGCACCAAGCCCCGTATACCACTTCTTCCTGAAATCCAGTTTTGCCTGCCTGTTGTGTGGTTTAACTGTTCACATTTTCCTTACTGAGCCAATGAATTCCTCTTTTTGCTCACACTAGTTAAAGTTGGGTTTCTGTCATTTGCCCTCAGAAGAATCCTGATAAAGATAGACCTAAAGGAAAAAAAAAATGAATGGTGAAATTTTAGCATCATCATCAGCTATTAGGGAAAATATTTTTGGTCAGGGAATTCAAATCATGTCAACTAACAGGACCTAGATACTAGAAATACATAGACAAATGAGACTGACATGGCTGTTCCCTACAACAATTGTCAACTGAGGCCAGGCACAGTGGTTCATGCCTATAACCCTAACACTTTGGGAGGATGAGGTGGAAGGATCACTTGAAGCTAGGAGTTCAAGACCAGCCTGAACAACAAAGCCAGACCCGGTCTCTCCAAAATATTTTAAAATTAGTTGGGCATGGTGGTGCATGCCTGTAGTTCCAGCTACTTGGGAGGCTGAGACTGGAGGATTGATTAAGCCCAGGAGTTCAAAGCTGCAGTGAGCTCTGGTCGTGCCACTGCACTCCAGCCTAGGTGACAGAGTGAGACTCCAACTCAAAACAAAAACAAAAAAACCCAATTGTCAATTTAAATTGAATTTGATAGATAACTGGCTGCTTCTTTACTAAACTTTGAATTATTTAAGTGTAGGAACCACGTATTGTATCTCTGATATCTCCAGCATGTATAATGGCACATAGCACATAAGTCTCAATAATAGTTACTAGATAAATGAGATGGAGTCTCTGTCCTCAATGAGCTCCCAATCTAGCAGTAGAAACAGACATAAAACACAGCCTGTAATCCTACTGCTTTAGGGAGCTAAGGAGGGAGGATAATTTGATACCAGTCTTAGCAACATAGTGAGACTCCATCTCTACAAAATTAAATTTAAAAAAACAATTAGCCAGGTGTAGTGGTGCATGCCTGTGATTCCAGCTACTCAGGAGGCTGAGATGGAAGGATCCCTTGAGCCCAGGAGGCTGATGCTGCAGTAAGTCATGATTTCACCACTGCATTCCAGCCTGAGTCACAGAGTGAGACCCTGTCTCCAAAAAAAGAAAAAGAAGAAAATTTAAAAATAAAAACTCCAATACAAATAAGTGCCATAACAGAATTTTATCCAAGATACTATGGAATCAAAGAGCAAGGAGTATTTAGTTCTTCCTTGAAAGATCAGGAAGTATTTTGTAACCAAGCTGGACTATAAGTAATAAGAGTACAGCAACGAGAGAAGGGAAAAATGCTGTTCTAAGCAGCAGGAAGCATCTACAAAGATATCATAGAAGTATGAGGAAGTTTTAGAAACAGCAAAGAATTTGTCTACACCACAAGCTCCTGTGTCATATAAACTGAGCCATATTCATTAGTGGGTATCTAATACTTAGCAGCAAAGGCCCTGGAACACAGTAGGTGCTCAATACATTTTAAGAGTAGTATTTCAAAATAGCTGAAGCTTGGTGGTATGTGAAGACAGGTGGAGGGAGGCAAGGCAACAAACAAGTTGGAACCAGGTGGTGATTAATAATGATAAAAGAATAATAAATAGTATCAACAATAGCAAACATTAATCATGTGCTTGATATATACCAGTTTCTGTCCTGAAAACTTCCCATGTATCATCTCATTTAATCCTTCAACAATCGTACGAAATGGGCACTATTATAGTCCCTTTTCTACAGCTAGAAAATGCAGATGCTCGGCTAGGAGAGTGGCTTCACCGAAGTCAAACAAGGAGGCTGGGACAGAACTAGGATTCAAATCTGGGTCTAGCTAATTCCAGAGCCAGGGTCCTTCTGAGGGAATGTGGAGCCATTTAAGATCTGTGTGATACCCTCAAGTGGCGCTGCATCTACCACCCCTTTCTCCACCTCTCTGCTATGCAGAGTCTCAGAAGTGATCTCAGATATGGTCAGAGGAATATGACAACATTGGATGGGAGAGGCCAAGTCCATCAGGAATGAGATGGGGGTAGATGCCAGCCAGGAAATGGTCTTAAAGGCCACTCTCACACCCATATATTGAGGACTTGTTCTGCACCGGGCCCTGTGTTCAGCATCTCCGTTACATCCTTTTTATCCATTCTTCCTGTATGCAGTCCCACCAGTCACATGGGGGATTCTGACGCTCAGAGAAGCATAGGGTCTTGCTTAAGACCATTTAGTTAGTTAGCAGGAAAGCAAGAATTCTAACCCAGGTGTTTCTCTTTTTTTCTTTTCTTTTCTTTTTAACATGTTTCCCTTTATTATTGACCATTTCTATACATTCATCCATGCTGAGTGGATGACCTTCTCAAGCTTGAATTCCACTTTAGAAATTCAGATTTCTATTTCTGACTCTATAGGACAAGATCCCCGAATGTCCCATTGACTCCAACTTGACATTTCCTCCCAGTCCTGCCCCTGCTGCATCACCTTTCCTAGCTTATTCACACAGAACAGGGCTGAAGTGATGGATTCTGTGATCCCTTTAACATGCGCCCTAACTCCTATATTTCAGTTTCTCAGGGCCAGGAGGAAAGCATTTCATATTGCACTCGCCCAGGCCTTTTTCACTCTTAAACCCATGTTCTTCTCATAGTGGAAGACTGCTTTTCTGCAGTTTTTATTCAATCAACTTATTCTTCTATCCATTGTGGTCATAAAATGATAAGGGGATGTCTCCAAAGTTTGAGGGATTGTGTCAAACCCTAGGTTTTACCAACCACACAAATGCCTGCTAGTGGTCAGGGCTCTTCCCATTTTCTCAGGTTTTTCTCTGTCGTCACCTGAGTAGATAGGTCTGTTGCTCCTCCCCAAGCTGAGCCACAATATAAGTAAGTTGCTTTAAGAAGGATTTCATCCATAAGATTAATTGAGGAAATTCCCAAACATTAACATCTTTTACTAGTTTTCACAGAGGAGGAATCGCCTGCTTCCCAATCTGTGTCATCAGTGAAAAAGCACTCGTTTATCTCTGTTTTAAAACCTGAAGTTCTGTTTAAATGTGTTCTTTAAAGTTATGCTCTGATAAGCTTGGATCTATAAATGAAAGCTCTCTGAAAAAAATTTTTGGTAACAACTTCTAAGCTAGCTGTCACAAAATGTGGTAATTGGAGAAAAAAATGAGTTTGAGGCATCAGTGCAATCACACCATTATGTAAACTGTTTTTTTCTCCTTCTGCTTCATCCAGAAGTGGGAAAGGACCCCTTTAGGAGAGTGTAGCAGAGACCTCTCTTGCCAAACAAGAATGCTAAGAAGGACAACTGAGGCTCCTCACTAATGATCATCCTGTAGTGACTAATGAGAGGGGATGTGAATCAGAGAAGTCACTGGAGGTTGAGATGTCTCTGGAAGGACATTTAATGTCAACCAGTTTGAAGCATGTCAAGCATCGATAAGCTCTAGGAGGATTTAATGTTAGAATAAATTCAGAGCATTTCAAGAATATCATCTGCCCAGCAACCAAGTCGATTCTTAGTTCTGGCTCTTCCTGTCTTACCCCATCTGATAGAAGTTTATGTTAAAAGCTAAGGCTCAGTGGGGGAAAAATAACTTGCTCGAGGTCACAGAACAAGGAGGTGACAGACTGAGGGCTTATTCTCCAACCTGTTTGTAGCTGTTCTCCAAATCTACATTGTATTTGTAGATGTTCTTAAGGAGAAAAATTAGGTCTAGTTGATGTCATCTTTTGCTCTATACAAAACAAAAGTTTATCATTAACCCCAAGAGTCTCCCTTTAGTCTAAATCAGTTTTTCAGCAAAATAGTTAAAGAGATGGTTTGTCATTGAGGTTCTTAGATTTCCCTACCCCCACCCATCCCACTTTTTAATTTTACCTTTTTCCTCTTCCTCTTGCCCTAAAACTCATCTCAACCTGCTTCTGTTCTCTGGCCTCATTCCCTCTCTCCAATTAAAACGTACCTTCAGAAAAGGGTGCATATATCCACATTGAAATGCTTGAGCAACTACGTTTTAACAAGGCGACATGAATGGCTTAAGTTAGAGGAGTTAATATTTAATGGTAGAATTTGAGAAACTACCTAATGGTGAAAATAATATCTTAATAAAACAGTCTTCCCAGGGCACACAAAGTCGTTCCAACAAGGAACCACCTATATACATTATGAATCAGATCAATTTCACCAGCTTTATAGATTTGGGCCAGTTTCAGTAAGAGGCAGTACAGTGCATCAGAAACCGCACTGGCCCAGGAGTCATCTGAACTTTGTTTTTCTCATATGTAAGTATTAGAGGTTGTACCTTAGGGTCTCATGCTTAACATTGGTAGAATCCAGTGATAGATTTTTAAGGGTGATGACTCTGCAAGCAATCAAACCTGGATTAGGATACCTTCTCTGTCACTCATTCACCATTAGGGTGGCAGGGGGGAACTTGGCGAGTCACTGACCCTCACAAGTCTTATCTTCCTCATCTGTATAATGGGTATTACAAGTGCCTACCTTGGAATGTTGTGAGAAATTCAACAAGATGTATGTTGCATGAAAGGGCTTAATAAGTATTAGTTTTAATCATCCTTCAGTTAAAAGGTGATCAACTCTTCCTCAAGCAGCAGCCTGTCATCTGTTGGGTGAATATTCTTTCAATAAAATTGGAGAATGAACCTGTCAATAGTGTTACTGGATTCTCTAACCGAACTTCAGAGAGAAATTTATGTCCAAAACAATAGGAAGTCTATCATGAAGAAGGAAAATGATTTCTTTCTTAAACAAATGGAGCTTTAATATTCTAATTTTTCACCCTAGCATTTATGAGTCACTGAAATTAATTGGGCTCAGTATTGAAAGAAACATATTATCTGCAAGCTGTAGTTTTCATAATCAGCTCTCTGGAAAGTATTTTTAAAGAGAAATCAGTATGTCACACCTGGTCAGCATTATAACATAATTAGTTCTGAAATTAACAAAAAGAAAAAATACCACATTTTACTAAGCCTTCTTAGTAATAAAGTTGGATTCTAGTTAATGGCAATTCTAGTCCCCCTCACAGTTGGTGCAAATCACACCCAAGGAGCTATATAAAAATGATGTGTTTTGTTCACCAAAAGTTAAAATGTTTATCATATTTTGAAACATCCCTTTACTCACCTGAGCTCCTTGCAGCGTCATTGATTTCTTTTGTATCCCCTTTCTTTAATGTACAAGTAAATGCAGATTCTTTATCAAAAATACAGATCGGCAAAAGAAAAAAATTCCCCAAACTCTGCCATCTAGTTACCCAAACCAGATGCCTAGAAAGTATCCTTGATTTCTCTGCAAATCACAACACATTGGAGCAATCACCTAGTCTTGTTAGTTCCACTTCCTTAGTAACACTGGAATCTGGAATCTCTCCATCCTATGGCCTCCCTAACCTAGGTCAAGCATTTCTCCTGTCTCACCTAAATCCTTGCTCCTTGAAATGTGATCCATGGGCCAGCAGCATTGACATTAACTGATAACTTGTTAGAAACGCAAAGTTGCAGGCTCTTTCCCAAACATACTGAATCAGAATTTGTGTTTTATCAAGTTCTCTGGAGGTGATTCATATGTACCTTAAAATCTGAAATATGCTGCCCTAAACCATGTCAGTTCTAACAAGCTCCCAGGTGATAACCAATGCAGCTCTCCTCATTTATTTTCCTGCCTACGGCCTAGCCTTCTTCCAATCCAATCAATAGTTTGCCAAAAAAAGAATCTTTCTAAAGTGTATTTGACAGTATCACTTTCCAGCTTAAAACCCTGCAGCAGTCTCTGGAGTGGACATTTGTTTCACTAGCAGTAATAATAGTAGTTGTTTTTGTTTCTGTTGCTATTGATTTGGGTTTTCATTGCTTTGGAGTGGTGGTTTGGTTGGCATCCTTCCTAGTTAGGGAAATGCCTGTCCAACTCTTGATGGAAGGCAAAGCTGGCCTCCTCCCACACAGGACTGAAAAGCCTACAGATGCTCTCTTTGTCAGACCCTTTGGCAACCAGAGCCTTTACACATAACCTTGGTTTGGCCAAGCCGCTGCATCCTCTTGAGATTTTGAATCTGGAGTTGATGATGAAAAGAAACAAACAGAGGAGCAGCCCAACACCCAAATTGGGTGTTGACCCTATTTCTAGGAGCAGAAGTGACACGGGTATGCAGGGCTGGAGGTGTAGGCCATCCAAACCAGAACATACAGTGTGGAGGAGTGAGAGTGGTGGTATCCTCAGTATGGTTCTGAGCTTGGTTTTTACCTGTGATTCTGGCTGTTTACATTCCCTATGTTCCTGCCTATTTTCTAACCCTGGTTCTCTACTCTTGGTGGCAACTCAGTGACCTACCCAATGTGCTTATGCACTTGCTTTTTTTTTTTTTTTTTTTTTTTTTTTTTTTTTTTTTT
>NW_016107596.1:996926-1050851 GCF_001604975.1 Cebus imitator
AATATTATTTAAAATTAGGACTACAGTAGCCTAAAAAAAAAAAAAGGAAAGAAATATAACAGGAAAGAATAGAACAGCATGTATAAACACCCATGGTATTTGTTGCCCTATGGCCAGTCCTCCTTTCTCTGATGATAGCACCATCGTTTTCCTTTGGGGAGCCACGTTTCCCTGCTCTCAGCTCATGTGATTCAGGTGGAATCCATCCCAACCCCTGAATCACATCTAGCCAATCAGGTATTTCATCTCCTCAAACACAGTAAATAGCCTTAGATTTGGGAATGTGACCCAAGCCAACCAGTGGCTCAATGGTGAGACCTTCTTTGGAACTTCTAGACTCTCTGCCTGGCATGAAAGTGTAAGAATCGATGCGTGGGACCTCCAGCAGCCATGTTTCTATCATGAAGAAGGAGCTTGCCTGATGCTGACGCCAACGCAGAAGAAAAGTAGATCCAAGAAATAGAGACGCGTTCCTGACAACACTGAGCATCGGATCCAGCTAAGGCTGAAGCTATGTTATTTTTAGAGTCTGTGGATTCCTTTTCATTTAAGCCAATAGAAGTCATGTTTCTATCACTTATTTCCTGGAGTCTTAACTAATTGAGGCAAGACGTGTAACCGGGGAATCCAGAAAGCCAGTCCTTTGCTCACATTTATCTGTTTCTTTCTCCATCTGTCTAATTCTTTCTCTCTACACCTACAGAATGGCTTTTTTGCTATGTGTATACCATTAATAACCACCCCACAGCTGCCAAGTTTATGTCTTCATTTTGAGTGACCAGCAGAGACTATCTGTCTCTTAAATACAATTCCAAATTTGTGGGAGAGAGAATCTGAGTGATCCACCTCAGTTCAGCTATCCAATCTTGATCCATTCAGCTATGGCTTAGGGAGCTTTGGCAATTTATATAACTTTCTTGGGCCTCAGTTTTATAGTCAAAAAAATGAGAAAAATAATAGTACCTACCTTATAAGTTTGTGGGTGAGGAGTAAATGAGAATGTGCATGTAAAACTCTTAACATGGCAGGGCGTGATGGCGCACGCATGTAATCCCAGCACTTTGAGAGGCAGAGGCAGGCGAATCACCTGAGGTCAGGAGTTCGAGACCAGCCTGGCCAACATGGTGAAACCTGTCTCTACTAAAAACACAAAAGATTAGCCGGGCATGGTGGCAGATGCCTGTAATCCCAACTACTCCGGAGGCTGAGGCAGGAGAATCCCTTGAACCTGGGAGGTGAAGGCTGCAGTGAGCCGAGATCGTGGCACCGTACTCCAACCTGGGCAAGAAGAGTGAAATTCCATCTCAAAAAAAGAAAAACACTTAGCATTATATCTGGTGTGTAGTAAATAAACAACAAATGTAAGCCGTGAAATGGTATTTCATTGGTAACCATGGTATTTCTCTGTCCTCGGTCTCCTTAAATTCTGCCTGATGTTAGGAGTGGCTTTGAGCCTGCAGGGATGGGTGACAGTGATCTCAGCTGTGGGTATGAGAAGGATCTGGAGGCAGGAAGCAAGGCAGGTGATTGCAGTGATACAGGATTCCAGCCAGGAGCAGGTCTGTGTGTGCTGAAAGAGCAAGAGAGAATGCTTGATATTCAGCCAAAACATTCCTCCTTCTGGCTAATGGAGGCTCATTGAAATAAGCTCTTCTCTCCCAAACTGATGCTGCTATCTTCAGATAAATTCTCAAGCAGCTCAGCCCCATCATCTTGTTTTCCTTCAGGGTTATCTACACTGGTGAACAGAGTGGAGGATTCAGAAAAACTCATGATGGTAGAACTGGAATCATTGAATCTTTGCAACAGTACCCTGAAATAGATCTCTCCCCCACCCCCGTCTCCTTTAACAAATGAGAACACAGAGACTCAAAAGGATTAAGTGACTTGGCTGAGGTCTCAGAGCAAGTAAGTGGCAGAGCCATATGTGAACCCAGATCTGCTGGACTCCAATCCCATGTTCTTTCATTGAGCCATACCTTGATTTTATAGTTTCAAGATTCACCTCTAAACACTCCCCTGCTAAACAAAAAATCCACTACTGTCATGACCATTCTCATTTCTCTCTTCTCATACAAATGTTACAGGCCACAGGCCACCTGATGGAGCAGAGGGTAATTGTGGAGAAATTGGACAAAGGAGGTAAGTTCAGGAAAGGCAGCAGGGGCTGGATTTAAGGAGTTGGCCTCCAGGCTGCAGTCAGAGCTCATCCATCTTTTACCACCAGCTGGAGAAATCTTATGTGGTCTTGTCCCTTCATTTCTGGGTGGTCAAGAACAGGGGCTTTGGAGACAGATTGCCCAGATTCACATCTCTTCCTGCTATTACTGGTTATATTGCCTTAGCAAGTGACTCAGTTTCCTCATGTGTAAAATGGGGGTTGTAGTGGATTGCATGGTGACCCTCAAAAAGATATGTCCACATCCTAAACCCCAGAGCCCATGAATGTGATCTTATTTGAAAAAGAGGTCTTCATAGATGTAATTAAGTTGAGGAACTTAGGATA
Source organism: Cebus imitator (assembly GCF_001604975.1). Taxonomy (NCBI): domain Eukaryota; kingdom Metazoa; phylum Chordata; class Mammalia; order Primates; family Cebidae; genus Cebus; species Cebus imitator. The sequence continues at coordinate 999,433 of NW_016107596.1, forward strand.
AGATAATCCTGGATTAACCAGTGGACTCTAAATCCAATGACATGTCAGAATCAATTGACCATAAAAATAAGGGTTTATTTCCAGATTCCCAATTCTGTTCCATTGATCTGTAAGTCTGTCTTTATGTGAATTATTTTTATTGAGATATAATTCACATACCATAAAATTCATCCTTTTAAAGTATATAATCAATAGTTAGTATATTCACAAAATTGCACAACATGCAACCATCACCACTGTCTAACCAGAACACTTTTATCATTTGAAGTTCTTTTTTGATCCTTCCTTTCAGACAGTAGGTTTGGGTGATGGATGGGCTTTAGCTCCCCATGTTGCTCTTCCCTTGTCGCTGGGATGACTGCCTCATCTTGGTCTGTGTGGGACATTCCTGGTTTTAAAACTGAAAGTCCCACATCCCAGGGCCCTCCTTAGTACTGGGCACACTGAGACAGTTGTCATCTGGAGCACACATTGTCAACCTTCCTTGCCACTGGGTGTGTTCCACCTTCCTGCTACCAATACCTGCGTCTCTGTGTCTCAGGGCTTTTTCCAAAGCCATGAGAGCCTACTCTACTACTCTACTCAGAACAGCAGGCTGGGATTAACCCTGCTTCACTGGCACATTCCTCATAGCAACAGAAGTACGAATATCCCAGCTTTTTCAACTCTTGGGTGAGATAAGTCTGAGGCAAAGGTTTTACACTGACTTCTGTAGTTTCCCCATAGGGATAAGCTTCCCTCTCCCACAGTGTTAGCTGGCTTGATGGTGTACCCTTTATGGCTGCCTTCCTTTGCTTGTCTCACTTCCCCATCCCCAAATCTTTGTCTCAGAGTCCGCTTCTGGTCAAATCTAAACTAAGCCTTTACTCCTGGATCTTTGAAACTAACGACAAATGCTTTCTCAAGCATATGTCAAATGTTAGGCAAATGGAACCTCTAATTCCTTCTTCCAACCAGATTGCTGCTTATAAAGCCCCTGTAGAGAAATTCTAGAACTGCCACCATGTTGCTGGACAGATCTTGATATCCCCTCCAGCAGCACACACATTCCCTCACCCAGGGTCAGACCCACCTTCAGTCTTTAGGCTCCTCTTGGGCACAGGGAAGGCCTACTTCAAAATAGGAAACTTTCTAGTCATGGCTGGCTGGGCTCCATCTGATGGCACAGAAGCAGACCAGCACTTTTATTGCTGTTTATTGTCAATGTCAGGTCCTCTTGGCAGCAGGATCACACCCCTGCCTATCAGCGGTGAGGGCTGTCTGAGCCTTCTGAGAAAAATGGATTACAAAACAACTGCAGCATAAATGCAGAGAAAAGCAGGATTCTGAATGCAGGCTGCCAGAGAACAACCCCAGGAGCAATGGGGTCTCATCGGGGCCACACCAAGAGGAGCCTCCACTGCCCAAAAATCTATTCATGACTTGTGCATGAAATCCCACTATTAGAGAATTGTGCCAGATTGTATTTTCCAAAGATGACTGCAAAAATATCCATCCCACAAGTTCTTTGTTGTTTTTTTGGTTCTGTGTGTGTGTATGTGTGTGTGTGTGTGTGTGTGTGTGTGTGTGTGTGTGTGTGTGTGTTTCGAGATGGAGCCTTGCTCTGTTGCCCAGGCTGGAGTGCAGTGGTGTGATTTTGGCTCACTGAAACCTCTGCCTCCTGGGTTCAAGCAATTCTCCTGCCTCGGCCTCCTGAGTAGCTGGGATTACCGGTGCCTACCACCATCCCGGCCTAATTTTTGTATTTTTAGTAGAGATGGAGTTTCATCATGTTGGCCAGGCTGGTCTTAAAGTCCTGACCTCATGATCTGCCTGCCTCAGCCTCCCAAAGTGCTGGGATTACAGGCGTGAGCCACCGCACCTGGCCTCAAGTTCTTCTTATAGCATGACATCAACATCCCTTCATTGAGAGGTGGGACCTATGTTACCTCCCCTCTAAACTGGCTGGACCTTTGACATTGCCTCAACCAATGAGATGAGACAGAAATGTGTGAGTGAGTGAACTTTCAGGTGATTCCTTCCCACAGCTGAGGACCGAGATGTTGTGGAGTAGAGTCATGCCTTCTCTCTGCCTCTTCTGAATTAGTCTTACAGAAACTGTAAAAGATAGAATTATTGTTATTTTAAGCCACTAAATTTTGGGGGTGATCTCTTATGTATCAATAGATTACTAATACAGGAGTGAATTCCTTTGGTTGCACTAGAGGGTAACTTCTTTAAGTGCAAGCAGACCCAGATGGGGAAACATATGAGGCCAAGTAGTCATTCACACTTTAGTATGAGTCACTCATACTTGGCACCACTCCCTCATTCCTTTTAGAAAAGAGATAAGTTTTAAAATCTTAGGAAATGGGAGATAGTGTCAGGACCTAGGGCACTAAAGGGCAAAAATGGATGTGGGGCACTTCATGGGAAGAGATCTGGACTTAAAGCCAAATAGGACTGGGTTCTAGTTCTAATCATGCCCCTCTCTGACAGAATGTCCTGTAATATAAGCAAGAGGCTCTGCCATTTATTAGCCATGTGACCTTGACCATAGCTTCAGTTTCCTCATTTATAAAGTACTCACAGTAATATTTATCTCCCAAATTACAGGGAAAAATAAACAATTTAATGGTTATAAGGGTAAACTGTTCATGTAACTTAAGAAAGCCAAGGATGAGGCCAGGCCAGTGGCTCATGCCTGTAATCTTAGCACCTTGGGAGGCCGAGGCAGGCGGATCACCTTAGGTTGGGAGTTCAAGGCCACCCTGGCCAACATGGTGAAATCCTGTCTCTACTAAAAATACAAAATTAGCTGGGCGTGATAGTGCATGACTGTAATCCCAGCTACTTGGGAGTCTGAGGCAGAAGAATCGCTTGCCCAGGAGGTGGAGGTTATGGTGAGCCAAGATCGTGGCATTGCACTTCAGCCTGGGCAACAAGAACAAAACTCTGTCTCAAAAAGAAAGAAAGAAAGAATGAAAGCCAAGGGTGTAGTGAGTAGGGCACTCAAGGAGGAGACAGCAGATCTGGATTCTAGTCCAAGCTTTGACAGTAACTCACTCCATAACACTTGGCAAAGTCACTCACCCCTCCACTCTAGCCTCCATAAGTCTCATGTAAATATAATATCTCTAGACCTAAGCATCCCTGGTGCAAGAAGACTTTCAGCCATCAGTACCAGCAGAGGGTTTCAGAGTCTAGAATTCCAGGTAACAAAATAAGGTCAAGGTCAAAATAGAATCAAACTGGCAAGATGAGAAACCAATTATCAGTCAGGGTTAAGGGAGTTCAAGGAAAGTCCCATTGCCTAAATATACCTTATAGCTATGAGAGCGAGGGATGAGGGATGCAGCCAATAACTGGTCATAGCCCCACCCACTGACAGTGTAAAACAGAAATTAGGAGCCATTTGGACTCTGGAACCAGAGTACCTGAGGTTCAAATCCCAGCTCTACTACTGATTAGCTGTACCAACCTTGGGCGTGTTAATTAACTCTACTATCCCTTAATTTTCTCATCTGTAAAATGGAGGTAATACAGCAGCTTCTTGATCAGGTTATTGTGAAAATTACATAAGCTTGTGCAGTAAAGAGTTCTTTCAGACCCAGGAAGCTGTTTTTCAGTGAGGCAATATTGGCTGATGTTTCTTAAAGAAAGGAAAATGATAGTTATGGAGATAATTTTAGTAGGAAAATTCACAGGTCCTTCATGCCTCTGCCACCCCATCTTTCCCACTCTGCAAAGACAAATCAAATAAAATTAAATCTCTTCAATTCTCTGTTGATTCTTTGCTGCTATTAAGTCTTTAACACCCCTGCAGCTCTTGCTCATTTACTAACCCCCCTCTCTATTTCTCTAACAATGCAAAGTGCATGGCCTGGAGCTCAGAGCCTTCCTGAGCAACAGTGTCTGGCTACAATTTAATAACATTTAGCTTGTGTTATATTTATTTTCACAGTTACTTCCTTTTTATGGCAGGTGATTCTGGTTTTCCATTTATACATGTAATTGGAAATGTTCTTTTAAAGTAAATGTCTTCATGTTTTTTTTAAAAAGTGGATGTATTTTAAAATATTAAATATATTATAGTATAGATGGTTTGTGAACACAAAAAAATCGTGAGGATGGTACTCAACTGAAATTTGGAAAACAAGGTATTGGGCTACAAAGGACAAAGATGTGAATATCATCTCCAGGGAACTACATGGATCTCCCAACAACTAAAATACATTTTCTAATCCCAAACTGTGGGCCTGATCTGATTCTCAAGACCCCAGGGACTTATGATACTCTCCTGTCCTTTCAAATGCTGCCAGAATGTAAATTGGCACAAATTTTGAATAATTTGGCACATATATCCTATATTCGCCAGCAATTCCATTTCTAGGAATTTATTTTTATAAAATAATCATGGGTATGCTTAAAGACACATGGCTGAGAATATCTGTGGCCACATTAATTATGGAAGCGAAAACTGGAAATGACCTAAAAAGCCAACAGTAGGAGACCAGATTCACAAATGATAAGGCATCCAAAAAAATAACAGTAACATGTCAAACACTCTACCAAGTACTTCTCTAGGAACTTGACATATATTAACTCATTTAATTGTCACAACAATCCTACAGGGTAAGCATTATTATTAGCCCCACTGTACAGGTGAAGAAACCGAAATGCAGTTTAACTATCATACCCAGGATCACACAACTGGTAAGCAGAAGAGCTGACATTTGAAACTAGGCCATCTAGACACAGCATCTATGTTCTTAATCACTACACTGCAGTCCTTTCATTGAAACTGATGTTGCAGATGAAAAAAATTTTTTGAGACAGGGTCTGGTTCTGTCATTCAGACTAGAGTGTAGTGGTACCATCATAGCTTACTGCAGCCTCTATCCCAAGGGCTCAAGCGATACTCCAGCCTCAGTCTCCAGAGTAGGCTGATTTTTTTTTCATTTTTAATAGAAATGAGGTCTCACTACATTGTGCAGGCTGGTCTTGAACTTCCTGAGCTCAAGCAATTCTCCTGCCTCAGCCTCCCAAAGTTCTGGGATTATAGGCGTGAGCCACCATGCCCAACTAGAAAATTTATTGACATGGGAAAGTGTTTCCAATGTATCAGTAAGTGAAAAAAGCAGGCAGAGAAAAAAGTCTAGAAAAACATATTCCATATGTCAAAGAGATTATTTCTGGTTCGTGGGATTGTGATTGTTGTTGTTCGTTCTTATAGATGTTTTCCAGGTTTTCTGTACTGGATGCTTAGTACCTTAAATTAGACAAATGAAGCATGAAAATAGGACTTTTCTTCTCACCTCTCCTATTCTTTGCTGCTTCTGAAGACAAAAAAACTGGTTCTTTGTGATGACAATAAAAATGATGATAATAATAGCCAACATTTAATGAGCTCTTAGCATGCAAATGAATTGACAAACATGATCTCATTTAACTATTTTCAGCCAGAACTACTGTGTACAGCCTCCAAGCTGTGTACTGCACAATTCCAGGGGGCACCACTAACATTGTCTATATTACAGACTGCACTGTGAATGCTGGCCCGTGGATCTGTGCAATATGGCTGCCCTGTCAACAATTCTAAGGGGTAGATGTTCTCATACTCTTCATTTTATAGAAGAAACTGAGGGACAGAAAGGCTAATTAACTTCCCCACATCACACAGCTAGTAAGTGGAACCAGTACTGAAACCCAGGCTGTCTGATTTCATGGTCTGTTCTCTTTTTTGTAATTGCAGAGGGGATGACAAAGGAGGCAAAGTAAAAGCTGGGTATCCAGACAAAGATTCCAGAACCAGCAGAGGCATTGTGATGACATAAAAAAAGCACTAGCAAAAGGTAGGACACCCATGTTCTAGTCTCTGCTCTGTCCCCTCCTGACTATGTGACCTTAGGAAAGATCTTTTTTTCCTCCGGGTTCAGCTTCTCCATCTGCAAAATGAGGGAATTACACAGGATGATCTTTAAGATCTCTTCCAGCTCTGAGAGTCTACAATTACAGATGGCATCCCAATATGGGCCCCGAATCGTGCCCTCCCACTCAGCATGGACCATCTCCCTCCTGCTCGCTGGAGGCAGCATCTCTTATGCTGACCTACTTTGTGTGGGGGGGAGAGGAGGGCAGAGTGGGGCACTAAGGAGGGAGTGAGAAACCAAAGGTTCGCCCTCCTGAGAGATCCAGGCTCCTCGCCAGCCTGCTAAGGGTTCAGGCAGTGCCCATCCACCTCCTTCTGACATCTCTCCCCCCTGCTCCTCAGAATGCAGCAGGCTGAAAAAACTGAGCAGAGTGGCTGTATTGTCTTAATGCATTGCTTGTATTTTTCAGTCATGTTGGTGATTCACCAGGGTATTTCTTTCTCTGACTTTCCAAACATGCTTCGTTAAAGTCATTCTTGCAGACGCTTCAGGATGTTTTATTAAACGAAAAAGTGAGGTGCAGAACTGTGTGTATGGGGTGAGAAAAAATAATTTAAACAACATACACATGTGTTTATGAAGAGATAAAGAATAAATATCTTGGAAAGGAAACATGAGAGACTGGTAACCATTTGCTTCCCAGGAGGGACTCTGAGTTGGGGTAGAGCTTAGGTAGGACGGAGGCTTTATGCCTTTTGAATGTATGTGTGTTACCTACTCAATTGTTTATTTTCTCTATTTATTTATTTATTTATTTTTGAGACAAAATCTCTCTCTGTCGCCCAGGCTGGAGTGCAGTGGTGTGACCTTGGCTCACTACAGCTTCGCCCTCCCAGGCTCAAGCCATCCTCCTGCCTCAGCCTCCAGAGTAGCTAGGACCACAGGTGTGCCCCACCACACCCAGTTAATTTTTTAAATGTTTGTAGAGACAAGGTCTTGCTATGCTGCCCATGCCTCAACTTTTAAAAAATCAGCAGGTCTTGCTATGCTGCCCACACCTCAACTTTTAAAATATCAACCTGTAATGCCAGCACTTTGGGAGGCCAAGGCAGGTGGATTACTTGATCCCAGGAGTTCAAGACCAGCCTAAGCAACATAGCAAGACCCGGTCTCTATAAAAAAGAAAAAAAATATCAGTAAAGACATTCTTCTCTCCAATACTTCCTGGCTGTATTTGTTTGTTAGGCTGCCGTAACAAAGTACCACAGCCTAAGTGGCTTGAACGGTAGACATTTGTTGTCTCACAGTTTTGGAGACTAAAAGTCCAAGATCAAGATTAAAAATTCCAAAATGTGTTTCATCCCAGGCATTTTGAATAAGGGATACCTGATCTGTATTATAAAGTAATATTTGTAGATATAGAAAGATGTTCACAATATTTTGAGGGAGGATAAATTTACAGAAGAGTATGTACAACATTCTTCCATACCGGAAAAATTGCATATATGTTATAAATGTAAGCATGTATGGTAGTGGGCTAAAATACACAGAATACATACTTGGGCATCCAAAAAATAGCTTTATTTATTAATTTAAACTTAACTTATCTGAGGCTACTATATCACATTCCTGATGATTGTAGAAAACAAATTTGCAGCTCAAAGTAACTCACACATTTCCTGATTTAAAGTGATCAGTTCAGGCCAGGCATGGTGGCACATGCCTGTAATCCTAGCACTTTGGGAGCCCAGGTGGATTGCTTGAACTCAGGACTTCAAGACCAGCTTGGGCAACATGGTAAAACCCCTTCTCTAACAACAACAACAACAAAAATACAAAAATTAGCCTGGCGTGGTGGTGTGTGCCTGTTGTCCCAGCTACTTGGGAGGCTGAGGTGGGAAGATCACTTGAACCCAGGAAAATCAAGGCTGCAGTAAGCTGAAATCATACCACTGCACTCCAGCCTAGGCAACAAAGCGAGACCCTGTCTCAAATCAATCAATCAATCAATCAATAAGCAATCAGTTCAAAATCCTCCCATTTTCTAATCCTTCTCTGGGTGATTTTAGTTCTTTGGTGGACAGATGCATCATCCTAGACTCCAGAGAAGCATCCCTGGCCTCTACACATTATCTTACCTGGTCGCCACTGGGAAGCACTGGAATCTGCTGCTAATGTCTGTGGTTCTGCCCTGGCTACCAGTTGAGATGTCTATGTACTCCTGATTCGCCTTGTCACAATTTATTCTCAGCTTATTTGGTATTGTCGTAGGGGTCCATGAGAAATTTTTAGATGCTTTTCTACATCTGAAAGCATGCCTTCAGCCTTGCCCAAACAGTGGCTACTTTGCCCCTCAATGTACCAGATTTGACATGGAGCAATTTTAATGAACTTGCACCCTGGGAAGAGAGGTTCAAGTTCCTTCTGCTTTTGTATTCTCACTAAACCCACTTAGGACTCCCAATGTCAACTTCCACTCCTGGGTGTGGGCAGAGCTCCAAGCCCCTTCTCAGAACCTAGGCAATGTGTCAGCTCTGCTCTTATCTGTCTAATGCTGCCTTTCCTCGCCAGACATTCCTACTCTTTCTCTCTCTCTCTCTCTCTCTCTCTCTCTCTCATCATTCTTTTTCATTCTGGGGTTTATCTTACAAACGCTGTGGTCTAAGTCTTCACATTTGCTCTTTTATGTACCAAGTCAGGCTATTGCAAATCTAGGGATAAACAATTTCTGTCAAAAAAAAATCCTGGCTCTTGGGAATAAAATGTTCTTTGGCTTCCAAACTTATGCCCATGCTATAGGTTTTCAAGTCATTTTATGAGTAGTTAAGAATTTAGCCTTTTGTTTTTCTAGACTCTTTATTGTCCTTATGGGCAGTACCTGTAAAAGGTGTGAATGGGTGGGTGTAAAACACAAAAGATACAAGGTAACATGTTAGAAGGAAATAACCTCTTAATAATTCAAAATATTTTCCTTCTGCCTGTGCAATAGAAAAGATCTGAAAAGATACATGATGAGGTGTTAGCAGTTATGATCTTGGGATGCTGGGAGTATATTAATATAACCGTTATGGTGGAAATTCCAGAGAACCCAACTAGTGGTGGCTTAAAATAACAAGGGTTTATTCTTCTGGCAAAATAAGTCTGGAGGTAGGCGGCTGCTGGTATTGGCTCAGCAATGCAACATTATCAGGGCCAGCATCTTTGCAGTTCCCTTGGCCTTTCCCTGAGATCTCAAGATGGTTGCCATTCAACATGTTGAATCTCATATTCAAGGGGGAAGGGATGGCACCAACCCCACCTATTCCCTTGAACTAGAAAAGCAAAGGCATTACATTTTTATCTTACTGGCCAACACTAGGTCACACGCTGCAAGGTAGGCTGGGAAAACCAGGAATGGGTTGGCATTGGGTCAGCCAATCAAACATGCCTAGCACGAAGGATATTTACATTGCTTTTCTTGTTTCTCTGTATCTTCTCATTTTTCTACTTTTTTGTTTATTTGTTTTTAAAGACAGAGTCATGCTCTGTCACCCAGTCTGGGGTGCAATGGTGAAATCATAGCTCTCTGCAGCCTCTAACTCATGGCCTCAAGTGATCCTCTCACCTCAGCCTCCCAAGTAGCTAGGACTACAGGCATTAGCCACCACACCCAGCTAATTTTTTGTTTTTGGAGAAGGGGTCTCACTATCTTGCCCAGGCTGGTCTGGAACTCCTGGCCTCAGGTGATCTTCCTGCCTTGGTCTCCCAAAAATGCTAGGATTATAGGCATGAACCACCACATCCCAATTTTTCCACTTAAAAAATCATTTATTTATTTCTTTAGAGACAAAGTCTCGTCTATCTAGACTGGAGTCAAGTAACATGATCGTAGAATCATAGTTAATAGCTTACTGCAGCCTCGAACTCCTGTCCTCAAGTGATCTTTCTGCCTCGGTCTCCTAAAGTGCTAGGATTACAGGTGCAAGCCACTGTGCTCAGTCTAATTTTTCCACTATTGACAAGTATTGTCTTTGTAAGTGCTACATGCAAATAAATACTAATAAATAATACTTAGAAATGAAATGTACAACGTCATTTGATTCTCCCAACTCCTTGCCCTCTGTATAATGTTGCCCTTGTATTATATAAGGTAAGCCTTGTATGTCAAATGACTTTTCCAAGGCCCCCGCACATTATTGACAGTGCTCAACAAAGAATGCAGGTATCCAGACTCCATCCCCTGATTTTTCTACTATATCAATTTGCTGTTAACTATCAGGAGGCTTATAAATGAAACTTCACAGTTAAGTTGATAGAGAGGCTAGGAAAATTAATTAAGCACTAGCGCAAAAGGCCCAGTTCCCACATTTCAAGCACCATTGAATCAGGTGCATTGAGCTGGTACAAACTACCCCTCCCTCTCCATGCCCCTCCTACCTCCTCCATTCATTGCTCTTCCTCCCCACATTCTCTGCCCAGCCCTTCCTTCTTGCCACCGCCAGCAAAGTGTCACTCAGTGGAAAGAGCTCCAGCTTTATCTTCATTTTCACCGGAGCCTGATTCTGATTCTACCACTTACTACCCATGTTACCTTCAGCAAGTTGTGTCAACTTTCTGGGCCTCAAACCCTTTATCTATTCAATGAAAACATTATTACTTATCTCATGGGACTAATTTAATAATTTACATAACAGCATATGTCAAAGTTTCTCACAAGGTATCCAATGCTTAGCATGTGCTCAGTCACAGTAATGATAACTGTCATGATACAGAAGCTCAACAACTTTTGAAATGTCAGTCTCCATTATTATGCATTATTATTATTGCCTTATTATGAATTCAGGCAAGCAATAAACCAAGGCAGAAGGTCACAACTCTGTTCACTGTCAATCAAAGCAGTTACTTGTATGATGTCACTGTGGACTTAAAGCAAGTGGATTTATGAGCAAACTGTGAGCTCCCAATCAGCTTGCCAAGTTTATAAAAGCATGTCGCTTCTAGCACAGATGGTTGAATCATGGCTCTGACACTTACTAGCTGTGACCTTGGTCAAGTTACTTAAAGTCTCTGTGTCACAGTTTGTTCACGTAGAAAATAGGGATAATAAGAATACTTATAGGATTGTGCAGATTCAATGAGTTAATATATGAAAAACATTTCAAACAATCGCTAGTGTATCAAACATGTTAAATACCTCGTTGTTGTTGTTGTTGTTGTTGTTGTTGTTATATTGTACTGACCATATGCTGTGTGCCTGAAGATATGAAGCTAGTTATGGGTGAAGCCAGGAGTTAAACTTACCACTATCTAATTCTGAATCAGCACCCCAACCACTAACCTGCCTTCATTCGCCATCTTTATTTACCTCCTTTCTCTCTCCTTCACAGATCGACTCTTCCTTTATGTTCCTGGGATGCAGGTCCTTGTCTTGTCCCTGTCCATGTTTGCCATCCTTTATCTTTACTTCCCCTTCTCTATCTCTTTCCCTCTGCTGTGAGCCTGGATCTGAGGACTGCCTATAATACCAGTTGTATCAGAGCCCCACTGCAGTGCCTTAAACACATGTTTATTTTTCTTCTCTTTCTCTTACGTAAAAGAATTCTGGAAGTGAGTATTTCAGGGCAGATGTGGTAGCTCCATCATCAAGCAGTCTTGCTGATCTCATGGCTTCCATTCTCAAAATCATCTCATGGTAACAAGATTGATGCTGTACCAATAGCCATCACATCTACATTCCAAGTAATAGGAATGAGCAAGATTACAAGAGATGACTCTGCACAGTCAATACCATTTAAAGATCTTTCCTGGAAGCCCCACTCAAGTACTGTCATTTGGCCACTTATCTTCAGGGGATACTAAGAAATAAAGCTTTTCATGTGGGTACATTGTTACTTTCAACTAAAACAAGAGTCCTGGTATTAAGGAAAAAGAAGGAGAATGATTACTGAGTAATCAGCTAGCTATTGCTACTATACTACCTTCAGAAGTAAGAAAAGGAAAGGTCAGGTGTGGTGGCACACATCTATAGTCCCAGCTACTTAGGAGGCTGAGGTGGGAAGACCACTTGAGCACAGGAGTTTGAGTACAGCCTGGACAGTATTGCAAGACCCCCTCTCTTAAAAAAGTTTTAAATTAAAATTGGGGGTAAAACAGAAAAGGAGAATAAATGTTGAGTAGGCAGCTAGCTGTCTGTACTACACCATCCCTGGAGTTTTTTCTGAGGAGAGTGCTACACATGGTTGAAAAGAATTCTTTGAAGAACTTAGGTAGGTGATCAAACATCCAAGAAGCATGGTCCAAGATTTACGGAACCCTTAAATTCATCTCTTTTTTTTTTTTTTTTTTGAGACAGGTTCTTGCTCTATCGCCCAGCCTGGAGTTTAGTGGCACCATGGCTCACTGCAGCCTCAATCTCCTGGGCTCAATTAATCCTCCCCTCTCAGCCTCCCAAGTAGCTGAGACTACAGGCACGTACCACCACGCCTGGATAATTTTTTTTTTTTTTTGTAGCGATGGGGTTTCGCCATGTTGGCCAGGCTGGTCTTGAACCGCTGGGTTCAAGCGATACACCCACCTCAGCCTCCCAAAGTGCTGGGACTAGAGGTGTGAGCCACTGTTTCTGGCCCTAAAAACTCATCTATTAGGAAGGAGCGTACAGATTAACTGCAGTCCTTTTATTTTGCTGAACGGAGATATAAGTTTTAATATAGAGGTGTTTTGCTTGGACAGCAGAAAGACTAAGTACTGCCAAGAGTGCCAAGAGTCCTATTTGTTTTTGTTCTTAACACCCAACAACTTTCAGCCTCTTCTCCAAATACCATGTTAACAAACATTTGAAGAATAGTGGTTCGAAGGATGCCAAATCATGAGACTGCCTGGGATAATTATCAATACTTGTGCTCGCTCATGCTTGGTTTTCCTATTTCTCTTTCTCTGCACATAGAAAGGGTACACTGCCCAGCCCTCTTGCACTTACATAGGGCTATGTGACCATATAGCCAGCGGTAAGCAGAAGCGCCACATTTCACTACCAGGCCTAAGCATCCAAGAGCAATGTGGGTTCCCATCATTTCTGTCTTCCCCTGCTGTGGTGAAGGCAGAGGTCAAGATGGTAGAGCCACAAAACAAGCCTCCTGGGAGCCCTCAGCATCAGCACGTGGAGGCAGCTGCCCTGGGGTGTTGGATGGGGTCTTAGTGTACTTCAACCACTCAAGAAATAAAATTTTTATCATAGCTCCAAAGTGAAACAATCCAAATATTCATCAACTGATAAATAAAATATGGTATATCCATACAATACATATTATTCAACAATAAAAAGGAAAGAACTACTGATACATGCTACAACATAGATGAACCTTGAGAATATTATGCTAAGCAAAAGAAGCCAAACACAAAAAGCCACATATTCTATAATTCCAATTATATGAAATGTCCAGAATAGGCAAAGACAGAGACAGAACGTAGATTAGTGGTTGCCTAGGGCTATACTGGGAGAGGTAATAGGGAGTGACTGTTAACCAGTACAGTGTCTTTTTGGGGTGATAAAAAATGGTCTAAAATTAGACAGTGGTGATGGGTGTACAACTCTGTGAATATACCAAAAGCCATTGGATCATACAATTTAAATGGTTGACTTTTATGATACATGAATTTTATCTAGTATAGTTGTTCAAAAAAAGAAACAAATTTTTGTGTGTTCAACCATTGAGATTTTAGGGCTGATTTGTTAATACTGCAGCATAATCTGGCATATCTTAGATAAATACTGTACCAGGTACCTGTATGTCCATAGTCAGCTTTGGCTATACTAAAAATATAGTACTATGGGAGTAGAGATCAGGGGTCAAGTAACTCCACCTGGTGAATGGTAGCAGAAGTAACATCTGAGCTCCGTATTGAATAATAAGCAGAATAGCTCCCTCTCCTCAGAAATGATTGGATGGATGGATGAAGTGGATAGGCAGTGTGAATAGCTTATGACAGGGCTTGGACTCATTGAAAGAAGATACTGCTGAAACTCTACCCAGTTAGACACGGTTAGAATATGAGATATATATCATTCAAAACAGAAGTGGTGAGACAAGAAGGCTTTGGGTTAGGACAATCTTGCATTGCTCTAAAGAAATATCTGAGACTGGGTAATTTGTAAGAAAAGAAGTTTTATTGGCTTGCAGTTCTGCAGGCTATATAAGAAGCAGGGCAGCATCTGCTTCTGGGGAGGCCTCAGGAAGCTTCCAGTCATGATGAAAGGCAAAGGGGGAGCAAGGCATCTCACACTGTGAAACAGGAGCGAGGGAGAGACAGTGAAAGGGGAGGTGCCAAACACCTTTAAATAACCGATCTTGCGAAAACTCACTGTCGTGAAGACAGCACCAAGCCATGAAGAATCTGCCCCCATGATCCAAACACCTCCCACCAGGCCCCATCTCCAGCATTGGAGATTACAATTCAACATGAGATTTGGATGAGAACAAATATCCAAACTATATCAGGCCTTGAATTCCCAGCCAAGGTGCTGGGACTTCATCCAGCCAGAGAAAGGAATTTTGAGGGATTGTTATCAGAGAGCTGGAGTGGGAATATGTGTATTTTAGATCATTCTGGCACCAGCATAAAGACCAGATTCATGTAATAAAACTCTAGGTCAGAAGTTGAGTAGTTTGGACCTATCCGTCCATGAATACTCCAGCTCCTATCAGCCAGAGAGCCCCTCTGCCTGATACTCACTTCCCTCACCTTGGACCTGGTCACCCCTTCTCATCCTTTGCATTCAGCATCCAAGTCACTTCCTCAGAGAAGCCTGCCCAGGCTCCACAGGCAAAGGTAGGGTCCCTCATCTCCTGGTTTTCTAGTGTGCTGTCTGTCTAGCCTGCATCTCAATTGTAACTAATTAACCACTGGTGAGATTGCTCGTGTATCATCTGTCTCCCTCACTGGACTGCAGGACTTGTCTTTTTCACTGCTGTATTCTCGCTATCTAGACAGCATCTGACCCATCACAGGTGCGCAGTAAATATTTGATGAATAAACCAAGTGAGTGTGTATGTGAACTAGAAAATGAAGCTGGAATGTCAATGGCTGGCAGAAAGCTTTACTTCCTTCTCAAGGAAAAGAAAAGCATGAACTAAATTTCCACAGTAGCAGGGAGTGGTAAGAGCACAGCCTTCGGAGTTGGGCTGGCCCCATCACACCTCAGCTGTGTGACCTACAGCAAATCACTTTCGTCTCTGAAATTCAGTTTCTTTCTCCGCAAAATGGAGGCAATAACATTTATCTCATTCACTCAGAGTGTGCACAAAGCAGCTAGCATTATGTCACTCAATAGTAAACCCTCCATATGGGACAATAATAACAAAAACAAGAGCTCTATTTTATCATTTAATCCGGCAGTAATCCTTTGAGGCTTATAACTGAGCATTTCCCAAACTTGCCTAATGATAAGAATCACCCCAGAAGAACATGGTAGAAATACACATACCCAGCCCCTCACCCTGGCATTCTGATTCACCAAGACTGGGGTGAGGCCTTGTGAATCCATAGTGTATCAGGCATTCCAGGTGACTGCTATGAGCAGGTAGATTTGGGTGCCATTATGACCCCTATTTTACTGATAAGGAGAGTGATTCTCTGACCAGTGCTTCTTGCATGCATGTTAACATGCAGGAGGGTCAGTCACCTGGGTCTTCGGATCAAGCAGGTCTGTGGTGGGGCCTGAGGTCCAGGATTTCCAACAAGCTCCCAGATAGTGTTGATGCAGCTAGTCTGAGGCCCACATGGAGCCACAGGGGATACCCTAGAGAGTCAGCTCTCCCATCCTCAGGTACTCGCACATGGGTGGCAGCTAAAAATGCCAATGCCTAGGTCCTACCCCAGAGATTCTGATGTAATTAGGGGGCGTGGCCTGGGCAGAGGACTTTTTAAAACATCCCCAGGTGATTCTACTATACAGGAAAGTTTGCAAACCACTGGTTTAGTTCAGAGTCATGTAATTCAAATTCAGAGCCAATAAATGGTCATTCCACCATGTGAACCTATATCTATCTGACCCCATAGCCGAGTATCTTGTGAGAGAGTAAACAAAATGGGAACCAATATTATTGCTAGTATTTTCATTATTGGTGGGAATAGGGAGACCTCAAAAATAAGGCCAAAAGAACATCAGGCTAGGGTCAGGATCTGGAAGTCACCATCACAAGTTGGGCTGGGCCACCAGTACAAATAGAGTACAGTCTAGGAGAGAGTTCCCAGCTCATTCTCTCAGCTGTAGGCAGACAAAAGCAGGCAAACGTGGGCGTGCACCACTTCCATCACTCTCTGGCTCCTCTCCAAATGGCATGAGCAGCTGCCGAGGCCTGCACTCACCTCACACCCACGCTCATAGCTTTTTGAAGATGGAGACAAAAGCCAGGCAGTCCCAGCCCTAGAATTAGAGAGGCACAATTGGACAACCTTGAGAAAGCTGTAGCAGCCCCTAACTCAATTTCTTAGCAATTATACTGGTGCAGTGTCTCCAAGAAACGAAGTCTGTGGCCTGATTCAGTATAACACCAGACCTCCGGAGACAGACAAACACATTCCAACCACAAAATTCATTTGGAAGACTCAAAGCAGAGAAGGGATGTCAAAGAAGCCTGGCTGTAATTTCAGAAGCCATAACAGGCACCACCTGACACAAATAAATAAAAATAAAAGCTATTACATATCAAGGGCCTGCCCTGTGCCAGACTATATGCACTGTCTCATTTAATCCTTATCAGCACCCCATGAAGTAGGTACTCCTGACCCCTCAGAATAGGAGAGGGCATTCAAGTTCACAAGACAAGTGCAAAGGTCACACAGCTAGGAAGTGGCAGAGCTGGGGTTTGAACTCAACCCCAACTTTTAAATACTCTATATTTTGCTTCTCACTGTGTGGCTGAGCCTTATATACCACTGCCTACTTTGGCCTTTAAACAAAGGAAGAAATAGTCTTCCTCTGACTGTGGAGTGCAACCATCGTTCCTGCTGAGCTGAGAAGAAACAGAACCCTGTTGTTTCTTAGCCCCTACATTCATCTCTGCAAGTTCGCGCTCTGCAGCCATGAAAAGGACTGACTTTGAGATGACTGGAGGGACCCAAAGAGAGAAACTAATGAATATACTTAGCTTTGAAGGGTGCCAGCACCACAGAGTGAGGTTGCTCTTTGCTCTGAGCTGGTTGGAATGTGTTTGTCTGTGTCCAAAGGTCTGGTGTCTTTGGTTTTTCACAGAGCTTTATGCAGTTTTCATTTGCCCCAGGGATCTGGAACGACAAGGTCTCTGTTCCAAAGGATTCATGCAGAAACAACTACAGGTGCAGCCATTTAATTGCCTATCTTTACAAAAAAAAAAAAAAAAAAAAAAAGGACCAGGTGACATTTTGAACCAGCTGGCAGAGTTTTGTTCTAAAGAGCAGGACTGTTATTTCATCCCTCCACCCCAGGGTGTAGCATGGTTCTGTGTCCTCCACCAAGGTGACTCCCAGGATCCAACATTATCTACATCCCCCATCTGATCTCTGAAGCTTGAAAACCCTTTCAGGGAGGACAGAAGGTTTCATGCCATAATTAGAGATGAGGCTTCAAGGCCAAGAGCCACCATGAAGGGAAGGTGAGGTCTTTCTGGCCCATCAGCCAGCAAAGAGCTAGAATTATCAGGAATCTTCAGTCGGTCCTTTAGCAGCTCACAACTAGGAAGGTCATGGCAAGGGCAACAGTAAGCAAAAAGCTGAGAGATGTCTTCCATTTCAGGCTTTTAGCTTGCTAACATATTGGTGAGCCAAGAAATTTTTTCCTTTTTTTTTTTAAACTTGCAAGCTAATGAGGAAATCTCTTCTCTCAAATTCAAAGCTAACTCACAAGCTAGATACCAACTGGGCTCTGTGGTGGATTTCGAGCTCTTTGGTTGGCTTGGATTCATCTTGATTTTTTTTATTTAGCTAGGAAATTATTTAGCTAGCAAGCTTACAAACAAATTGTTTGATGGGGTGCAGTGGCTTGTGCCTGTACTACCAGTTACTCAGGAGGCTGAGGTGGGAGGATCACTTGAGCCCAGGAGTTCTAGGCTGTAGTGCGCTATGCTGATTGGGTGTCCACACTAAGTTCAGCATCAATATGGTGACCTCTCAGGAGCAGGGGACCACCAGGTTGCCTAAGGAGGGGTGAACTGGCCCAGGTAGGAAACAGAGCAGGTCAAAACTCCCATGCTGATCAGTAGTGGCATCACCTTGTGAATAGCCAGTGTACTCCAGCCTGGGCAACATTGCAAGACCTCATCTCTAAAAACAAACAAAAAAACAAATAACTTGTTTGAGAGATCATTTCAATTAAAAAAATTATTTTGGCTACAAAACCCAGACATTAATAATAAAAACTCCTCCCAGTTATTTTCCTCCCTTTGTTTCTCACCAGGATTGGATTGCAAAATGGTCACATAATAGATATAATAAGAACCAACCTCGACAGAGTATTGACCATTTGCCAGGCTCAGTTTCAAGGGTTTTACATATATTATCTCATTTACTGCCTGATATCGTTCTATAAAGCAGGTATTATTTTCCTCCCCAACTTGCATATGAAGAAACTGAGACACAGATGGTAGGTAGCTTGTCCAAGGACACAGACAAGACGAAGCCAACTCAGGATTTGAACCCAGACATTCTAATTCCAGAGCCCATACTCTTTAAATTTTAATTGTAAACACTTTATAGAAGAATAACAAACATACAGAAAAATGCACAACTCATAAGTGTACAGTTCAGTCTTTTCATAAAGTGAACATAACCCAGTACAAAGGCTTATGAGGATCAAGAAAAAGAACGAATCAGACCCCAAAAGTCCCTCTTGCTCAGTTCCAGTCCCTAGCCCCTCACCTGGAGAATGATACTAACTTATGATTTTTTAGAGACAAGTTCTCACTGTATCACCCAGGCTGGAATGCAGTGGTGCAATCAGCTCACTTCAGACTTTGAACTCCTGGGTTCAAGTCACCCTGCCTTGGCCTCACAGAGCACTGGGATTACAGGCATGAGCCATGGCACCGCCAATCCTGACTTTTAATACCACAGCTCACTTTGCCTACTTCTAAACTTTATATAAATCTAAACCTACTATTTGTATCCTTTTGTGTCTATTTTTTTCCTTACAATGTTCATGCAATTCACCCATGCAGTTCCAAGTGGCAATAATGCATTCATTTTTATTGCTGTGCAGTATTCCATTGATCCCACAGTTTTTCCATTCTGCTTTTGATGTATATTTGAGTTATTTCCTGCTGGGCATCATTTCAAATAGTGCTATGATTTGTCTTTTCATGTATATATGTGTGCATTTCCACTGGGCATCTATCTGGGAGCAAAATTGCTGGTTCATGTGGTATATGTATGTTCAATTTTCGTAAATACTTCCAAATACTTTTTCACCAGAAGAATCTAAGGGTTCCAATTTCTCCACATCTTTGCCGACTCTTAGGTGTCTGGTCTTTTTATTTGAGTCATGCAGGTGGGTGTATAATAATACTATATTGTAGTTTTCATTTCATTCTTCCAAAGACTAGTGAAGTTGAGCCCATTCTCTTGAGGTTATTATCCATTTTGATATCTTCTTTGGCAAAGTTCTTGTTCAAGCCTTTGGCTCATTTTCCTATTGAGTTTTATGCTTTTTCTTGTTAACTTGTAGGAATTATTTTAGTATTCATTAGACATATGTATTGCAACTATCTCCTACTTTATGGATTTCCTTGTCACTCTCTTAATAGATTTTAATAGAACAGAAGTGTTTTTTAACAGCTGTATTGAGATATAATTCATGTACCAATTTACACGTGTTAAATGCACAACTCAGAGGCTTTTGTATATTCATGGAGTTGTACAATCATCACCATAATCAATTTTAGAAGGTTTTCATCTCTCCAATAAGAACTTCCATTCCCACTAGCAGTTGCTTTCCACTTTCCCTCCAACTCATTCCTCCAACCCTATGCAATCACTAACCTACTCGCTGTAGCAGTTTTTAAATTTATGTAGTCTAATTTATCCATTTTCCCTTATAGTTTGTATATTTTGTGATCTATTTAAGAAATATTTACTTATGTCACAGTCATTAAGATATTTCCCTATGTTTTCTTATAAAACTATTATTGTTTTACCTCTCACACTGAGATCTACAATCCACTTGGAACTGCCTTTGTGAATATCCAATTGACTTATCATCATGTACTGAAGATAAATCAGGTAACTATGTACACCAAGGTGTGTTGCTGGCCTCTCTATGCTACTTTGTTGGTCTGCCTAACCTTGGACAAATACCATACTCTCTTAGCTACTATAGCTTTATGTTACATCTTCATTTACATCTGCGTCTGATAGTGTAATTCTACCAGCTTTGTTCTTCTTCAGGCTTGCTTTAGCTATTCTTAGCTCTTTTCTAGGCCTATCAATCTCCACCAAAATACCTGCTTGGATTTTTTTTTTAATTGAGATTTCATTAAGATTATGAATAAATTCGGTGAGAATAGTCATCTTCATAATAGAGGGCCTTTCAAATGAAATATCTTTCTCTTTTTGAGATATTGTTTAATAATTTTTGTACGTTTTTTTCTTTTTTTTTAGGTCTTATACATGTTTTATTTGATTTATTCCTAGAAATTTGACGTATTTTATACCATTATAAATAGATTTAAAAATTTTTAAATTTAAAATTTTGTTTGTTTGTTGCCAATATTGAGAAGTAAAATGATTTTTGTATACTGACCTTGTATCCAGTGACCTCGCTAACTTCACTTATTAATTTAATAGTTTTTGTATATATTCTTTTGGATGGTTTACATACACAATCATTATATAATATCAACAATTGATGACATATTTGTTGCTTCTTTTCTGATAACGAGGCCTCTTATTAATATTTCTTGCTTTGGAGCTCATTTCTTAACTACTATGCTGCCATCAAAATTGCTATGCCGAACATCAGAGCTCTGGAGCCAGCTGTGCAAAGCCTCAGCTGCAGAGAAGATGCTCCTGTTGTGAGTGGAGCTGAAAGAGCTCCCAGGTGAGGGCAGGGCTGTCATCCACCTACCCAGCCATCTGTCTGTCTGCAGGATTCCCCTGTTCTGCTAAGCACTCATTTTTGCCCTGCCTTTCCTTGTTATGGGCTTCATATTTTATGATTTCAATATAAATAATTTACCAGGAATCATCATTCCCTAGACTGCTTGGCCTGCTATAGAAATCTGTTTGCTCAAATCTACAGCTGAATCCAATAGAGGAAATACAAATACTCTTACCTGTAAGCACCCAGAACCAAGAAGGAAGGCAGCCTGCCACATTTGTACCTACATCATTCATTCAGTGGTACACCTCAGGGCCTGCCACTCAGGAGGCCTATACAGAGACCCAAGTGGGTGCATTCTCTTTGCAGGGTCTCCAAGGGAGGCATGTACACATTCTAACAACTCCACCTTGCAACTTTTTTCTGAGAACTTACATCTTTTTTGCTGAGCTGCCTCAGTTTTTCCCCAAACACTCAACCTTTGGGAGGACAAATGGGAAAAAACAAGTGGGAGTATTTGGTTTATTGGCCATCCTCTGAGGCAAAGGCAGCCAGGATCCCACATTGCTGAGCTCTCCCCCTGCCATTCACTGCTACAGTTTCCTGAGAGAGATTTGCAAAAATCCTGGCAATGCCTACCCCTTATTACTTTGTCATCTCCTATTCAAATAAGCTTGGTTGTTTATACTGAAGCAAAAAGAACTCCTTTTACCTCTCTTGCCTAACCTTTCAGCCAGCATTCCTTAGTCTTTAGTAAAGGGCATTTTTTTTCCCAATCTTTCATGGACTGATACTTCTATAAAAATACAATAAAAATGAATTACTTGAAAAAATAAGAAAAAAAAAGACACAAAGTCAAAGCTGAAATGTTTTATTAGATTCAATAGATATAAAGTTACTCTGTCAAACTGCTATAAAAATTTCTAAGCCACCTCAATTTCCATCTTTTCCTTGTCACAGGCCAGTTTCAAATAGTTTACTGGCAAGCTCCGGTCCACAGCACATGATGGAATAGCACTTTGCCAGGCCGCAGAAGGCAAATGTGTGGCATATGGGCACACCACCCGACAACCTATCCCACAACCACAGCAGGCCACACTAATTGATCAGAATATTTAGTCTTGATTGTGGCCCCAGAGTCCTCCTCAGCACACGCCTCCACTCCCAAACTCAGACTGGGAGTGCAAATGAAAGCTATTTGTTATCACTGGTTCCTTCTGTTCAACCCCATACTCTAATCTTGGTTCTTCCAACACCGCAGAGTTGCTGTCCCGACCATCCACTCTACCCCTCCTTTCTACTCTATCCAATCTGGTTCCTCTTCCAAGGCGCCAGAACCTGTGAGTTGAGAGCCAGCCCCAGCATTGGGTTCATTGGAGGCAAGAGAGAGAAGTGCAGCCCCAAATTTCAAGGAAGGAAAAGGCCAGTAGAGTTCCCCCCCCAATCTAGTTCTACTTATGATCTCTTTATACCCCTCCAGCAGTATGGCCTAATTGTGTGCTTTGAATCTTTTGTAGGGATACCATCTGTAGAGTACCTGCAATGTGCTAGGCTTTATTTTCAGTAATTATTTTTGTTATCTCAGTTCATTACATAACACCTCTATGAAATAGCCATTATTATAAAAACTCATTTTAACAGTGGATGAAACTCAAATAGGGAAAATAACTGCTCAAGGTCATGCAGTTGTGAGTGATAGAGCTTGGATTCAAAAAGAGATCTTTCGCGTTTCCAGTCTGTCCTTTGACACATCTCAAAAGAAGACATACACGCGGCCAACAAGCATATGAAAAAACGATCAACATCATTAACCATTAGAGAAATGCAAATCAAAACCACGATGAGATGCCATCTCACACCAGTCAGAACGACCATTGTTAAAAGTCAGAAAATAACAGATGTTGGCAAAGTTGCAGAGCAAAGGGAATGCTTATATGCTGTTGGAGGGAAGGTAAATTAGTTCAGCCACTGTGGAAAGCACTTTGGAGATTTCTCAAAGAACTTAAAACAGAACTACTATTCAACCCAGCATTCCACTACTGGATATATATCCAAAGGAATATAAATCGTTCTACCAAAAAGACACATGCACTCATGTTGATTGCAACACTATTCACAATAGCAATGAGTAGAATCGACCTAGATGCCCATAAACAGTGGACTGGATTTAAAAAACGTGGTACATATTCACCATGGAATACCACATGGCCATAAAAAAGAACAAAATCCTGTCCTTTGCAGCAACACGGATGCAGCTAGAGGCCATTATCCTAAGCAAATTAGTGCAGGAAAAGAAAACCAAATACCACATGTTCTCACTTATAAGTGGGAGCTGAACACTGAGTACAGATAAACACAAACAGGGGAATAATAGACATTGGAGCTTATTTGAGAGTAGAGGACAGGAGGAGGGTGAGGATCAAAAAGCTACATATCGAGCACTATGCCCACTACCTGGCGATGAAATTATTTGTGCACCAAACCCCAGCGACACACAATCTACCCATGTAAAAAATCTGCACATATATCCCATGAACCTAAAGTAAAAGCTGAAAGAGAAGAAACGAAGAATATTTGTATTGGTTTTTACCAAATTCTCATATTCATAGCCAACTTAGAGTAGTAATTGATGAATGAGTAGTTCGAACATAAATGGTAGTTGATTATTTTGTTACATTAATGAATAATATGAAAATCAAACTACAAAGATTTTTTGTGTGTGTATGGGGAAAAACAAACCCAAAGTCTGTCCTTTAATTCACTTTATCGTCTCACCTCCATCCAGACCCAGCTTTGGAGTTGGGAAGACAAGCTTCTGCTCCCTCTAGAGGTGACACTATGCAATCCAGTCTTCATCAAATGGTACTACGGTACCAGGCAAGGGAGGCTGCACTTCCCCTTCCCACCCCTAAATAGCAGTGAAGGGCAGACCAGCATTCAGCCCGATCTGTGTCTTTGCCTTAAAGATCACACATTACTGTGCACTCAGGAATTATAATGTCCACTCCCACAGTCCCTAAGTGTTCCTAAGGGATTTCATTGTCAGTATTTATTTGCCTCTATAGGTCCTGGAATCTTGACATTTTAAGGTGGGAGGCTACAGAATGAACCCAAAATAACTGATAGAATGAGTTCATATTTTATCAAAAGCTTTGGCTGGAGAATTCACCCATCTGGCCTAAGCAATCTGGCCTCCTAGACAACTGCAGAAATAAATAAAACCAAATAAGAAAATAAGAATAACAACTGCTACTATTTATTGAGCTCCATATGCTGAGCACCATGATAAACAGTGTGTGTGCGTGCGTGTGTGTGTGTGAGTGAATATACCTAAAATCCAAACACCATTCCTTTGCATTTCTTCAGTGAAAAGGACATTTTCATTCCTTGAGAGAGTGATTTTTCGCAAGACCCTAAAGTCATTTTGGTATAGAGGCTGATGAGTAAGGTGAGCTATGGACCTGAATCATGGCTGTGTTTATGTAAAATGAAATGATGACTACAGAATAAGGGGAGCAATTTCCTGTGTGCCTCAGAAACTAGCTCTTAAGACTGCTAAAAAGGGGGATCTGGATAATTTTGAACAGTGGCAACCCTCCAAAAGAATATTTGTAGTTAAGGTGTTTTTTTTTTCCTTTCCAAAAAAGCAGCATTTGTTTGTTTTCTGAATTGCAAAGGCCATTTATCTTTACTGTAGAAAGTAGAAAACAGAAAAGATTTTTAAAAACCCAGAAACACAAATTATTTGTAATGCTATTGTTTTTGTTGTTTCCAGCTTTGTTCCTATTTAAATTATGCTGCGATGAATATTTTATATTTACATATTTTTTATAAACCTCTGATTGTTTCCTTAATACAAATTTCGAGAAATAGAATTTCTAGGTCAAAATGTATGTATATCTTAAAAACTTTAAAACTTCATTGCAGGCCAGTTGCGATGGCTCATGCTTGTAACCCCAGCACTTTGGGAGGCTGATGCCGGTGGACTGCTTGAGCCCAGAGTTCAAGACCAGCCTGAGCAACATGGTGAAACCCTATCTCTACTAAGAATACAAAAAATGAGTTAGGTGTGACAGTACATGCCTATAGTCCCAGCTACCTGGGAGGCCAAGGTGAGAATAATGGTTTGTATTTATTCTTACCCTGGCAGGTGGAGGCTGCAGTAAGCTGTGATGGCACCACTGCACTCTAGCTTGGTGACAGAGTGAAAAAAAAATTCATTGCCATTGGAGGTAAAATATGCCCAGAAAAAAAATTCATTGCTAAGTTAGTAAGTGAAAAATGTTATTTTAAGGTGAATGTTTTCATTATTAATAAGATCAAACTTTCTTTTTTTTTTTTTTTTTTTTTGAGATGGAATTTCACTCTGTTGCCCTGGCTGGAGTGCAATGGCACAATCTCGGTTCACTGCAACTTCCACTTCTCCAGCTCAAGCAATTCTCCAAACTTAGCCTCCTGAGTAGCTAGAATTACTGATGCCCTCCATTATGCCGGGCTAATTTTTGTATTTTTATTAGAGACGGGGTTTCGCCATGTTGGCCAGAACCTCAAACTCCTGAGGTTCTAGATCTCAAGTGATCTACTTCCCAAAGTGCTGAAATTACAGGTGTGAGCCACCACACCCCACCAGATGAAACTTTTTAATATATTTATTTGTTATTTGTATTTGTTCTTTTATGGGTTGCCTGTTCATGACTTGCTTATTTTCATATTGAAGTATTTATCTTTTAAATTTTTGTGTAAGGACTCTTATGTACAAGAAGCCCAACCTTTGTATGTTATATATTTTGCTTTCTCTGGTTTGTCATTTGCTTTTCAATCTTTAATGGTTTTTAAAATTACATTATTTTACTTTCATTGTAGTTGGATATATAAATCTCTTTTTATATGGATCTGTCTTTGCTTGTGTCCTTTTAATGGCCTTTCCCACACGGAGATAAATATTCACTAAGGCAACTGCTTTGCAGGGAGCAACATGTTTTTGGATATGCTGCATAAACACTGGTATATTGTTTTTAAAGGCTCAGTGCTTTATTGCCACATTTTTCCACTTATTCACTTAATCCTTTTCTTCAAACAACATCTCATGAGTACCCCTATTTGCCAGGCTTTATGCCAATAGCTAAGGGTACCAAGATGAACATTTTAAGAACTCATAGATCAACCTGACCCTGTATCACTTTGGCCAAGGCTGAACTTGGCCATTCAGAAGCCACAGGAAGAGGGAGGATATGCGCTCTCCTTCTTCATCTCCTTTCCTTGGCTTCAGTCTGTCCCATAATGTGGGTGCTTCCTGGGGTTCTATTCCAGGTCTTCTCTTCCTCTCACTTCCCACAAGGTCCCTGGGTGATTGTCTCCAGTAACTGTGGGTACATGCGGACCCCATATTACTGAGCATCAGAATTATATATGCTACCTCCACTTGTGGGCCCCCAGACACCTCAAACTCAACACATCCCAAATAGAGCTCATTGCTTTACCCACAAGCCTCACCTTCCTGGTTCAGCTTCTTAAACAGGCCCACTCTATACCCAAAGATCAGCTGGCAACCTGAGGGTCACCCTTCGTCCTGGTCTCTCTAGCCCCTGTAGCATCTAACTAATCACCAAACGTTGACAATTCTACTACTGTAATATGGTTCATCTCCAGCCCCTTCTTTCTAAACCCACTGCCACGACTTTACTCTGGGCCACCCTCATCTTGCACCCGTGTTACTGCCCCAGCCTCCTGACTAAACCATGCTTACTGTCTAGTCCCTTGCCAACTCATCTTCCACACAGCTGGCTAAGCGATCTTTCTAAAGAGTGACTCTGACCATGTCACATCCCTCAAGACCCTTCAATGTGTCCTCACTGGCCTCAGGATAAAGTCCATGCTCCTTACCGTGCAAGACCCCTTATGAAGGGACCCCTGCCAACTTCTCTAGACTCATCTGTCTTAGTCCTCGCCTACCTCCCTTCCTTACTCCAACCACATGAACTGCTCACAGATCCCTTGTTTTTGCCCACAGGGCTTTTCAAATGTTATTTTCTCTGCCTAAAACTCTCCCCAGCAACCCCTACATATTTACCTGACTAACTCCTATTTATCCACAAGGCTCAGCTTAGGTATCACTTCCTCTGGGAAGCCTTATTTGAAATCCACCTTCACGTCCAAGAGCCTGATTAAGTACTTCTTCTCTCTGCTCCTACAATCTCCCTTTTTACTTAACTTAAATGCTGTTCCATAATTGCATGTTTACCTGTCTTGTCTTCCTCTCTAGACTGTGGCATAGCTGCATGGGTTATACATGCACAACTCACAAGAGCTGTAAAGTGTGGCCTCTGGAGTTATCGAGTGTACACCCTACACGACTATACACGGAAGTCCTAAATGTGACCCCTTTGAAGAGCAGGAGAACTGTATCTTCTTCACTCTAGTATAACATATGTGCTCAGAAAATATTTGTTAAATACATGGATGGATGGATGGATGGATGGATGGATGGATGGATGGATATAGAACTTTCTCCTTGGTCTCTGTGTCTTCTAGCCAAAAAGAGTCCACATCATTCATTATCCCTGTCATCTCCCATCTGTTCATCTCTAACCAATTCACCATCACCCCTATCTTCCAAGCAAATGCCTTATGTCTGGGAGTTAGTCCTTATATTGCTTAAAATCAAGACTAATTTCCCTTTAACTGGTGCCCCAACTCCTAAGAGTCCCCTGAAGATTTGATCAGTCATCAGAAATGACTGATCACCTAGGATTATATAAGTTTTCATCTTTGATATCATGAAAAGTTGACCAGACTCTGTTGTATTTCCCAGGGCATAAACGATTTGAAGAAAAAGCAATTTAAATCTTCCTTCCTTTCCCCTCTTCCCCTTTTGAACACTATTTAAAGAGAAATTGCCTTTGGAAAATTACAGAGTTTTTTTTCTCTGCATCCTAAAGAGGAAAAAAAGACTTTACAAGAATAATAGCCAAGAGTCTGTGCCTAGCAAACATTTGAAGATATACTGTATAGATATGCCAAGTGAAAGAAGCCAGACTCAAAAGGCCGAATGTCATTTTATGATATGATATTGGCCTTTGATTTATATGACATTTTTGCAAAGGCAAAACTATCAGGCCAGAAAACTGATAAGTTGCCAGGGGCTGAAGGGTTGGAAAATTTGGGGGAAAGATAGAACTGTTCTACATCCTGATTATGGTAGTAGGTACACAACACATGTGTCAAAACTTGCAGAACTGTGCAGTAAATAGGATGCATTTTACTATATGTAATTTATACCTTAATTTGAAAAATGAGAAGGTTGTACTATGAAGAAATCATTAACAACAATGTAAATGGGAAGCGTGCAGAAGGTAACGTGTGACAAATCCAGTTCTCTTTTGTTTCTGTTTGTTTTGTACCTCTAGAAATTCACGAAAAATGTCCATTTTTCCTCCCTATTTTGACTTTCCTCTCTTTATCCTTCCTTTCTCTCAAACTAAAACAGACTTGGATGTTGAACTTGAACTTGGTTTACCAATTCCCAGCTGAATCTTGGACGAATCACTCAACCTCATTGAGTGTCAGTTTCTGGGTTTCCTTATCTGTAGACTGGGGATAATGCTATTCATCTCTCAGCAATGTGTGAATGATAAAAAAGATAACGTAAGTAAAGGGAGGCACAGTGTCCTGGGAGAAGCTCTAGTGTTTGCATAGTGCCTTTTCATTCAGCCAGCCACCCAGCCATTCTCTACTGATCATATAGTGATTCACAGTGACAAATTCACTGTGTTAAATGTCTACTGGTATTGTGGCAAACACTTTTATTTAAAGTTCTTATTTAGTCCTCCCAACCCTATGAAGAAACTAAAGTTCAAAAATATCAGGCCAATCACAGTGGTGCATGCCTGTTATCCTAGTACTTTAGGAGGCCGAGGAGAGAGGATTGATTGAGCCCAGGAGTTTGAGACCAGCCTGGTCAATGTAGAAAGACCCCATCTCTACAGAAACAAAGAAAGAAAGAAAGAAAGAAAAAATTAGCCAGGCATGGTGATGCATGCCTGTAGTCCCAGCTACTCGGAAGGGCTGAAGTAGGAGGATCACTTGAGCCTGGCGGGTAAGGGCTGCAGAGTGAGCCATGATCAAGCCACTGCACTGCAGTCTGGGCAACAGACCGAGACACTGTCAAAAAAAAAGGAAAAATAAAAGAACTATCAGGTCATACAGCCAGGAAAAGGAGTCAACAAGATACAGATTTTTCTCAGTCCATCCATTCCTTCCTCAGGTGTCAGAAACTGTGTTTCCAGTGTTATCTTCTTTGGCCCTCAAAACAATATCACAATCCCGTGAGGCATGAAGTCTTACTCCTATTTTAGATTTATAGAAACTGAGGGGTTGTCCCTTGCCCAGTGACATGCAAAGCTAGTAAGTGACTTACCTGTATAGCTCCAGTCCAGTGTATTCACTGCTAGCTGGTTCAGGTCAAGTTGCCAAGTGCGGCATGTACCCTTTTTTGCCAAGCCAAAATCTGGGCTATGCGTGATACGAACAGGAGCACACAGGATGTCAGCGCACATGGGAGGAGGTTCTATCACTGCGCTGAGGGGTAGA
The DNA here is from genome assembly GCF_001604975.1 of Cebus imitator. Classification (NCBI taxonomy): domain Eukaryota; kingdom Metazoa; phylum Chordata; class Mammalia; order Primates; family Cebidae; genus Cebus; species Cebus imitator. Next base: position 1,028,920 of record NW_016107596.1, read on the forward strand.
GGCAGCTGGAGTTTAAAAGCATCATAAAGCCGAGGCAGTGGGATCGCTTGAGGCTGGGCGTTCAAGACCAGTCTGGTCAACATGGTGAGACCCCCACTTCTACAAAATATTTAAAAATTAGCCGAACATGGTGGTGCACTCCTGTCGTCCCAGCTACTCAGGAGGCTGCAGTAGGAGGATCACCTGAGTGCAGGAGTTTGAGGCAGGAGTGAGCTATAATCGCACCACTGTACTCTAGCCTGGACCACAGAGAGACACCCTGTCTCTAAAAAAAAAAAAAAAAAAAAAAAAAAAAACCCCCCCAAAAAAAAAAAAAAAAAAAAAAAAAAAAAATGCCTCGTGACTGGTAAAGAATCTTCATACCTATGTAGGTTTATCCAGTGTTTGGAATGGGACCTTGAATCTGTTACATACACCTTCTGAACCTCAGTGTTTCTTACGCATGCCTGTAGGAGCTGAGGTAAGGATTTAATGAGATGTGTATGCAAAAGCACCAAGCACCTAGCACAGGAATGGGCCATAGTAGATGTTCAATAAAATGTAACCTCTATCTCCCTTCCTTTTTTTTTTTGAGACAGAGTCTTGCTCTGTTGCCAGGCACCAGGCTGAAGTGCAGTGGTGATCTCGGCTCACTACAACCTCTGCCTCCCAGGTTCAAGCAATTCTCCTGCCTCAGCCTCCTGAGTACCTGGGACCACAGGTGCACACCACCACACCCAGCTAATTTTTGTATTTTTTAGTAGAGATGGGGTTTCACCATAGTCTTGATCTCTTGACCTCGTGATCCACCCTCCTTGGCCTCCCAAAGTGCTGAGATTACAGGCGTGAGCCACCATGCCCGGCCTTTCTTCCCTTTCACAGCAGCTACTTTCCTAAGGCTCAGTCCACCTGTGGGCAGGTGGTCATATTTATAGCCCCCATTATGTGCAATGGAAGGCTCCAATCATCAGCACCTTTTGAGGTGGCTGGAATTAAATGGGATCATATTATACCTGCCTGTGTTCAAGTCTGAGGTTGGGAGAAGACTTCTAAAAAGAAAAGTTTAGTGTTACATGAGAAGGTTGGGTGCTCAGATCAAGACCTCATTAACATCTCAGAAGGATTAGAAGTGTCCTTGGATATAGAAAGGGGAGTGGTTAGGTATAATTACCTTGTACGCTGAACCATGTCGCTGGACAGGCACTGTGCCGTCTGAGGGCACAGATGGGCATTGCTCCCAAAGGACTTTGCTGCGTGCTGTCAAAGGAAGTCCCACTGCTCACCAGAAAGAAGATATAGCACAGTCTTTAAAATGGAGGCTGGGAAGCCCCCAGACACGGACTCCTTTCCCAAATGCTCCAGTTGCAGGTGGGGATGATATTAGGGCAGGCAGAAGCTGGCTGGTGTGCAGAAGTTAGCTCAGCTCCAGCCCAGGTGATTCCTTTAAATTCAAACCCACAAACTCTTCATCTCCACATGCCCTCTCTGTCTGTCTCCTCTACTCCAGTGCAAAGAATCATTCTGTAGTTCTGAGGACAAGAAGATTTTATCTGAGTCCTCAAATTTTTTTCCCAAATGTGCTAAATATGCCCTGAGTTTTATTCATTCCCTTGGAAGCCCAGGCTTAAGAAGCTCAAAGCCAGAAGCAGCGACCTTTTCACTGCCAACACATCCCTCTTCTGGGATAATTTGTCTCAGAATAATCTAGCAAAGTGGTTATCAAAGTGTGGTTCCTGGACTAGCAGCAGCTGTGTCACCTAGGAATTTGTTACAAATGCAAGTTCTCAGAGCCCACCTCAGTTGGGCACGTGGTGAGTGAGAGTCAGCAATGTATTTTAACCAGTCATCCAGGGTCACTTGAAACTACTGCTCAGCTGAAAACTGAGTGGTGAGGGGACGTGGGTTGAGAAAGGTTCAAGGAGGAATGGAAAATGCCAAGAGTAGTGCTGAGCACGGTGGCTCATGCCTGTAATTCCAGCACTTTGGGAGGCTGAGACCGGTGGATTGCTTGAGCCCAGCAGTTCAAAACCAGCCTGTGCAACATAGTGGGACCCTCATCTCACCTAAAGATACAAAAAATTAGCGGGGACCAGGCACAGCGGCTCATGCCTGTAATCCCAGCACTTTGGGAGGCTGAGGCAGGCAAATCACATGAGGCCAGTAGTTCAAAACCAGCCTGGCCAACATGGTGAAACGCCATCTCTACTAAAAATACAAAAATTAGCCAGGTATGTTGGCTCACGCTTGTAATTCCAGCTACTCAGCAGGCTGAGACACAAGAATTGCTTGAACCCAGGAGGTGGAGGTTGCATGAGCCCAGATCACACACCACTGCATGCCAGCCTAGGCAGCAGAGCGAAACTCTGTCTCAATGAAAAATAAAAATAAAAAAATTAGCTGGGTGTGGTGGTATGTGTCTGTAGTCCCAGCTACTCTGGAGGCTGAAGTAGGAGGATCACTTGAACCTGGGAGGCTGCAGTGAGCTGAGATAGCACCCACTGCACTCCAGCCTGGGTGACAGGGTGATATCACATCTCAAGAAACAAAAAAAACAAACAACAACAAAAACAAAAAAGAAATGTGAAGAGTAACAAAAATAGTTATTTTAAATAAATTATTCTGTTGTAAGAACAATTCTTAGTTTAATATATTTTGTGAGCAAGCATATGTGACTGCATACTGTGTACCATGCATTAAACCAAGTGTTTGGCCCACAATGGTCAAGAAACTCTCATAATCCCACTTTCCAGGTGAGGACATTTAGGCTTTCTGGAGAGGATTAGGAATTTGCCTTTGGTTACACAGAAAGCAGTGGCGTTAACAATGGAATCTCATAAACCTGATTCAAAAGCTCCATTTTAGCACTGGCTTTTGAAAAATCAGGTTACATGCCTGGTGGCTCATGTCTGTAATGCCAGCACTTTGGAAGGCCGAATATGGTATATCACTTGAGCCTAGGAGTTCAAGACCAGCCTGGGTAACCTAGAGACTCTGGTCTCTACAAAAAAAGTTAAAAAATTAGCCAGATGTGGTGGCATACACCTATATTCCCAGCCACTCGGGGGCTAAGGCGGGAGGAGGTTGAAGCTGCAGTGAGTCATGATCATACCACTATACTCCAGCCTGAGCAACAAAGCAAGACCCTGTCTCAAAAATAAATAAATAAATAAATAAATAAATAATTTAAAAATTGAAAAATACAAATAAAACATCAAGTTACAAAACAGTCAATATTGGAAAGCAACTGATATAGTTTGGATGTCCCCCACAAATCTCATGTTGAGATGTAATTCCCAGTGTTGGAGGTGGGGCCTGGTGGGAAGTGTTTGGGTCATGAGGGCAGATCCCTCGTGGCTTGGTGCTATCCTCGTAATAGTGGGTGAGTTCCAGCAAGATCTGATTATTGAAAGCGCATGGCACCTCGCTTGCTCTCTCTGGCTCCTGCTCTGGTCATAGGACCTGCCTGCTCCCGCTTCACCTTCTGCTATGAGTAAAATCTCCCTGAGGCCTCTCCAGAAGCTGAGCAGATTCCAGTGCCATACTTCCTGTACATCCTACAGAATTCAGAGCCGATTAAACCTCTTTATAAATGACCCAGCCTCAGGTATTTCTTTATAGCAACACAGAATGGACTAATAAAATAGCCTTGCAGGTGACTTTTATTTTCTTCTTCATATTTTTCTGCATTTTCTGAATCTCTCCATGAACATGTGTTACTTTTTAATTAGAAAAAATATTGCTATTTTCCAGAAAAACAATCTGTACATTATGGTTCCATATTGGTAAAATAAAATCTATTAAACATGTAATTGTATACAAATGAATATATTTTTACATAAATAGATATATCAACAGTAATTTATTCACAAGAAAAAGACTAGAAGGCTCAGCATCAAAATGTTAGCAATGATTATCTCTGTGTGGTAGGGCTATAAATAATTGTAATATTCTTCTATTTGCTGTTCAGTATTCTCACTAATAAACATGTATTAGAAAAAAATTAATAATCCAAGGCTTTCTGACTCCAACATGAGAATTCTCTCATAGCAAACTGTCAGTGCTTTTTTAAAAGCCCCTTTTTCCAGTTTTTAAAAAAAAATCCAGTCTTGTTTTTTTGTCACACGTTGTGACTAACCACTCATCCTATGCCGTGTCACCAAGAAGGAGTCAAAGCTTCTAACAAGAAACCTCCTACAAAGCTGCCAGATGATATCTCTGGTTCAGATTTTGCCTGCAATCATGTTTTTCTAAATAAAGACTACAAACACATTCTGCCTTTGACTAGGTAACAGATGAGCTCTTGCTAATTGCAATCCTCTCTTCTCTGAGTTATTGACTACATGTACACGTGAGACAATGTGCCCTTCCTGGCTTCTTCTTAAAGGATTATGGGTTCACACAGACTAGGCTTAAATTCTAGCTATTTCCTCTTCTTTTATTTTTATTTTTATTTTTATTTTTTGAGATAGGGTCTTTGTTGCCCAGGCTGGAGTACAGTGGCACAATCACAGCTCACTGCAGGCTTGACCTCCCAGGCTCAAGCCATCCTCCCACCTTAGCCTCCCAAGCAGCTGGGACCACAGATGCACACCACCACATCTGACTCATTTTTGTATTTTAGGTAGAGATGGGGGTCTCACTATGTTGTCCAGGCTGGTCTCAAACTCCTGAGCTCAAGCACTCCACCCATCTTGGCCTTCCAAAGTACTGGGACTACAAGGTTAGCCACTATGACTGGCTTCTATTTCTTACTAACACTGTTGACTTTAGGCAAAATACTTCATTTCTCTGAGCTTTAGTTTCCTCCTTCCTAAAATTAGAAAAAGCAATGAAGGGCTTTTAGGGTTGTTATGAGTTAACCAACAAGAAATTTCCTAAAGTGCCTGGCCCATAGTTGCTCTCCATCTTAACTTCTCTCTTTCTTAAAGATTTATATCTTCATTCTGCTCATTACTAATAGTGGGCTAGTTACTTAGTGCTTTCAGCCTCGGTTTCTTCATCTGTTAAATGAGGATAACCCTCCTTTCGCCTTCCGGCTGATGTGGTAAACACAGAATGGAACTGCCCAGATGCCCCTTTGAGAAGGGACTTGTCCAGCTGTCAGCTCCTGCAGGTTCTGCCCCAGGGAATGCCCTTATCCAGAGACTGCAGCTGGCAACTAAGGGGTTGCCCATGTTAGTTCCTGCAATGTGGCTCTGATGGGACTGGCTAAGGCTTTGTCAGTCCTGCATCAAGTTCAACCTCTTCCTCTGCCCAGTCTGTCTTCTTCCTACTCCCTTTCCACAGCTTGTTGATCCTTAATAAATGTCTTACTTGCCAAACTCCATCTCAGCAACTACATAAAGAGAACCCAATCTGTGACTGGGCAATAGATGGGAGTTTGGAGCCAGCAGCTTACAATGAATACCCATCACTAATGGTGAGTGGAGCACAGACAGTCCCGGCACAAGGCGAAGATGGTCTGATTGTTAAAGCATGCACCTGTGGTGGATTGGGATGGTATGTGCTGGGGGAAGGGCAGCATGAGCTGGTATGATGTATCAGGCATTCGAGAAGTACAGGCAAGTGGTAGCTATAAGAGCAATGGGATTGGAGGGAGTGTCCATTTTCTAAGGTTGCTGTAACAAATTACCATAAACTTGGCAGCTTACAGCAACAGAAATACGTTCTGGAGGCCAGAAGTCCAAGATTAAGGTGTCAGCAGGTTTAGTTCCTTTGGATGCTCTGAAGGAGAATCTGTTCTATGTGCCTCTTCGTGACTGCTGGCAACCCTGGGGCTTCAATCTCCAGTCTCTGCCTCTGTCTTCCTGTCTTGTCTCTGTGTCTCTGTCTCAAATCTCTCTTCCCTTTCTCTTATAATGACACCAATAACTGGATTGAAGGTATACTCTAATCCAGAATGAACTTGAGTTCCTTAACTTAATTACATCTGCAAAGACCCCCTTTCCAAGTAAGGTCACATTCTGAGGCTTAGGGTAGACATCTCTTGGAGTGCCACCATTCAGGCCACTACAGATGGTTATTGTGTAAGGCTATTGATGCCTTAGGGAAAGACATGAGAAGCTGCTGGATCAATAGGCAATTAAAGGCCACAAACAAAGCCAAAAAGCCTCCCAAAAACACAAAAGAGGCTCTCATCTCCTTGGCAGGAGGCAGGGAGCCTAGGACTAGACTCAGGACGTCACACAGTGGCCAAGCTCCAGAGATTAAGTGCTCAATCAAGCTAGATCTGAGTGCCAAGGTCAAGGCCCTGGTTAAGAAAAAATGGGTCCCTGACACAGGTTGGGGAGATGTGGTCCAGGACTCCTGAAGAAGCTCTGAATCAGCAGAAGTAGCCCACCCCTCCTTATTAAGACCCAACACTCCCCACCTTGCTTGAAATTAATGGAGATGGCCAGTCACAGTGGCTCATGCCTGTAATTTCAGCACTTTGGGAGGCCAGGGCAGGCGTATCACCTGAGGTCAGTAGTTCGAGACCAGCCTGGCCAACATGGTGAAACCCTGTCTCTACTAAAAATACAAAATTAGCCAGGAGTGGAGGCACATGCCTATCATTCCAGCTACTTGGAAGGCTGAGGCACGAGTGTTACTTGAACCCAGGAGGCAGAGGTTGCAGTGAGCTGAGATCATGCCATTGCACTCCAGCCTGGGTAACAAAAGTAAAACTCCATCTCAAAAAAAAAAAAAAAAAAAGAATGGAGAGACTTCTCCCTAAGACAACAGATGCTGCCCTCAGGACCTGTCTCAACCTCCTCTACTGGCCACTAGGCCTCTAACTAGGTGACATGCTGGGCCTAGGCAGGAAGAAAAGAAACTATGCCCCCAAAGACTCTAAGACCTGGAGAGCATGTGTCTGCCGGAGTCAGGGGGTGCACTTGTAGGACTGGATTCTGAGACTACTAGATCAAGGGAGCTTATGACCAAGAACATAAGATTGCACTCAGGAGAGCTGATTCATTTCTGAGCACACTCCCAAGACACAGGAGTTAACACCCTGGCAAAGAACACCAGGAGATCATGCAAACTCTACCCTCGGGTGGTTCCTAAATGCATGGGAAAAGCAGCAGCCCATGCTATGTGAAGTTGCAACTGCCACTGAAGACCACAGAAGGGATTTGAAATGCTCAGAGAGGCGGATCTGTATTAGTCAGGGTTCTCCAGAGAAGCAGAACCAACAGGATGTGTAGGCGTGTTTGTGGGAGAGAATATGTATATGGAGAGAGAGAGAGATTGATTGATTATAAAGAATTGGCTCATGTGACCATGCAAGCTGGCAAGTCCTAAGACCCGCAGCTGGCAAGCTGGACACCCGAGAGAGCCAGTGGTATAGTGGAATCAGAAAGTCATCAGGCTTGAGACCCAGGAAGGGCCAATATTTCAGTTTGACTTCAAAGGCGGGACAAAAAGATCCACCAGAGAATTATGTTCCATGGGACAGCCTGGAAAATACATTGTCTGCTAAGACCATAAAGAATGGGCGAGTAAGAGGGGCATTGGAATCATTAAAAATTCAGCAATGGCTCTCCTCTGTAGCAGGGACTGACAGTAGGAAGAGGCCAGTAAGAACTAGGGTCCGGCCAGGCATGGTAGCTCATGCTTGTAATCCCAGCACTTTGGGAGGCTGAGGCAGGCAAATCATTTGATGTCAGGAGTTTGAGACAAGCCTAGCCAACATGGTGAAACCTTGCCTCTAGTAAAAATACAAAAATTAGCCAGGTGTGTTGGTGCCGGCCTATAGTCCCAGCTACTGGGGAGGCTGAGGCCCGAGAATCACTTGAACTGAGGAGGCAAAGGTTGCAGTGAGCCTAGATCCCACACCTGCACTCCACCCTGGTCAACAGAGCAAGACTTGATCTCAAAAACAAAAAAAGAAACTAGGCTCAGTGATAGCAGTGGAGATGACAGGACCCCAAAATGACAGAGGCCAGGTGGTGGTAGCACAAGCTCACCAGAAGCCAGGTGGAGACAATTACCATAATGAACAACAGTTGGAGTGGCAGCCAAGAGGGTTAACCCACAGAGCTGCTTAATAGTGCACAATGGCCCAGGGCAAAATAGATGGGCAGCTGGTACCATCAGAGGAAACGAAGGAGGGATGAGCTGGAGGCTCAAGGCAATTGTCCCAAGAATAAGCACAATCCCTTGCTCAGTTCCAGACCAGGGCCAGTTTTTGGACCTAGAACTGAACTGAAAAGGAGGCTGGATCCCCAGGAAGAAGGAGCCTGGCAAGCCTATGGCCAGCATACATTGCAGTGATGCCCTCAGCCCTCCCCTAAAGGGACTTGCGACCACTTACTCTGGTAAATTCTCTGGGGAAAGGTGAGTGCACACATATTTTGAGGACCATTAGAAGGTCTTGTAGTGGGGGGAGGGAAGGGGGAGTTCCGAAGACGTTCCCAGTTTCCCAATCTGAGGTCTTTAGCCTCTCTAACCCTGAAGAACAGGGAAGGGGGCCCTAGAGGCACGGTGAGCTTACTGTTCGAATAAATATCGTGGACCCAAAGAGTTTTGCAGAAAAAGCGATTTATTAGGCAGAGAGAGAGAGAGAGAGAAAGAAAGAAAGAGAGAGAGGGATATCCCATGCTGTTGTGGGAGGGGAATCCGAATTGGATATCTGTATAGGTAAGAAGCAGCAGAGTTTTAACCCTGGAGTCATTCCCTCTGCATTCATGTTCTCGTCCAATGAGAGGAGATCTTTCAAACTTCCTCTGGAGTGATTGATCATTGACTCTGATACCGGATTGGCTGCTTGGTCTGCAACAGAGCCCCCTCCTCCCAGAGCTTTCCACGGGCTTTTTGGACAAAGAAGCCCACCTGGATTCCTATACCTAGCCCGTGCGCGGAAACTTAGTCAAAGAACTTTACATTCCTGGATGGGGCTGTGGATGGAGGTATGGCACTGGGAAACTCTTGGCTTTGAAACCATGCCCCTCATGGACCCGGGAAGAGAAATTTTTTTCCTTAACACAGTCCCTCAGTCCCCCCTCTGAACAGGAAAGTCCAATTGCTGTTGGGACACGGGCACTGAACACTCTTTAACTACTTTCTGCTGAATTGAGGCATAGAAGGGGCCCTGCAGTTAAGGTTTCCTCCAGAAGGGAGTCTTCCAGGGGTTCAGGTTGATCCAGAGGTCCTCGATAGAACTTATGAGCCAAGGACCTCTGGGGTTCCATTTGCAGGACCATTTGTGGCCTCGCGGCCTTAATTCTAGAAGAAATGAATTTGACAAGAAAGTTAAAGATGAGAGTCCCAAAGGCCAGCAATAATAGAGTAGTTATAAACGGGCCTAGAAAAAGGTAGAGCCAGGACAGCCAGTTGTTAAACAAGCTCCACGATCCTGTTTCTTGAAGGCCTTTAACCCTGTGTTCAATTTGGTCCTTGAGTTCTTTAACTTTAAGACAATACCTGATTGGTTTATAAAGTAGCAGCATCTATTCCTAGAGACAGGTTCCTTCTCTCTCTGCTGTTAGCAGCTTCGGGGCCCTTCTATGAATTCTTGTCTAGCTGCCCTTTTTGCCTCTAGGTCAGCTCAGCGATTGCTCTCCGCTCCCTTCTCATCTCTTTTCTGCTCGGCAGTGTAAGACTGCTACCTCTTTGGGTTCTTGGACAGCTTGTAATAAGTCTAAAATTTTCTTATGCTATTTAATGGGAGTTCCTGCCGAGGTTAGGAAATCTTTTTCCTTCCATATGGCAGCATAAGCATGCAGAACCAGGTAAGCATATTTGGAATCTGTGTATATGTTTATCCTCTTTTCTTTTCCTAATTTTAGAGCTCAAGTGAGGACTGCTAGCTCTGCCAGCTGGGCACTAGTTCCAGGAGGAAGGGAATTATTTCAAGCATTGTTTGATCACTGACTACTGCATATCCTGCCTTTCAAACTCCATTTTCCATAAATGAACTTCTGTCGGTGTATAGGTTAAGGTCAGGATTGTCTAGAGTAGTTTCTAAGAGATCCTCTTGAGCCACATAGTTCTGGGCTATAACCTGCTGATGGTCATGTTCTTTGTCTGCCCCTTCCTCAGGAAGAAAAGTATCTGGATTTAGGGCTGCACATGTGTGCAGCTAAAGTATAGGCCCTTCAAGCATTGAGGCCTCATATTTGAATAAGCGGTTGTCAGACGGGCATAAGCCTCCTTTATAGGCCAGAATTCCAGCTACATCATGTGAAGTCCATACAGTTAGATATTTCCCTTGCACTATTTTAACAGCTTCTGAGACCAGTATAGCCACCGCGGCTATGACTCACAAGCAGTGTGGCCAGCCTTTTGCTACTGCATTAATTTCCTTACTTAGGTATGCCACTGGTTGTGGCGTGGTCCCTCAAGTCTGGGTGAGAACCCCCAGTGCCACTCCTGACTTTTCTGTAACATATAGGGAGAAGTTGTTCCCTGTAGGAAGACTTAGAGCTGGAGCTGCAGTAGTGCCTGCTTTAGGGTCTGAAAGGCTGCCTCAGCTATAGGGTCCCATTGTATTCGATGGGTGTTAGCTTTTTCGGTTTCTTTAATCAGAATGTATAGGAGTTTAGCTATTTTACCATATCTGGAAATCCACAATCAGCAGAAATCAGTTATTCCTAAGAATCTCCAAATCTGTCTTAAGGTTTTTGGGTGGGGGAAGGCCAGTATGGATTGGAGACGTTCTCTATCGAGGGCCTGAGTGCCCTTAGATAAGACAAGCCCTAGGTATTTTACCTTTTGCCTACAAAGTTGGGCTTTTGGTTTGGAAGCTTTATATCCACAAGTGGCTAGAAAGTTTAGGCAGTCCTGGGTGGCCTGCTGACACTGGGTTTCTGAATTAGCAGTTAAAAGTAAGTCATCCATATATTGAAGAACCAGGGTAACTGGATATGAAAAAGGACTAAGGTCCTGAGCTAGAGCCTGGCCAAACAGGTGGGGCTATCTCGAAAGCCCTGGGGTAACACTGTCCAGGTGAGCTGAGAATTCTGGTCCAAAGGTTTTCAAAGACGAACAGAAACTGGGAGTCAGGATGTAATGGAACACAGAAAAAGGCATTCTTAAGGTCCAGGACTGTAAACCATCGTGCCTCTCCTGGTATTTGAGAGAGTAAGGTGTACAGGTTGGGTACAGCTGGGTATAAAGGGATCACAGCTTCATTCATAAGCCTGAGATCTTGCACTAGCCTCCATTGTCCACTAAGTTTTTATACTCCTAAAATTGGAGTATTACAAGGGCTATTACAGGACTTTACTAGACCCTGAGCTTTTAAGTTCCTTACAATATCCTGTAGCTGCTTTTCGGCTTCTGATCTTAGGGGGTACTGTCTTTGGTAAGGAAAAGAGGTGGGATCCTTTAGCCTTATTTGAATTGGGCAGGCATTCTTTGCTTGCCCAAATTGTCCCTCCATTGCCCAAACCTTAGGATTAATTCCCTCTTTAAATAATGGGCAGCAGAGAGGGATTTCCTCCCTGATGATGTTTGTATAGATAATGGCTCCTGCTCTGGCTAACAGGTCCCGCCCTAGTAAGGGAGTGGGACTTTCTGGCATGATGAGAAGGCATGGGAGAAGAGTACGTCTCCCCAGTTACAGCTTAGGGGCTGGGAGGAATATCGGGAGACTGCTTGTCCTAGGACTCCTCGGACAGTTACAGACTTGGAGGACAACTGTCCAGGACAGGAAAGTAAAACTAAGAAGGCCATGCCAGTGTCCAGGAGAAGACCAACCTCCTGGCCCTCTATGGTTAGCTTTACCCAGGACTCAGTGAGGGTGATGGCTTGTGCTGGCACTTGCCCTGCGCACCCTCAGCCCTGCTGTTGGGTCATCTGGTTAGCCACCTTAGGCCCTGGGAAACTTTGTTACCAGGGACAGTGTGCTTTCCAGTGATTCCCTTGGCACAGTGGGCAAGGACGAGGAGGTGGTCCATTCCTCTGGGGACAGACTGTCTTAAAGTGTCCCAGTAGGCTACAGTGGTAGCAAGCTCTGTCAGACTGGCGGCTAACCCAAGCCTTTCTCTCTTCTGAGCCCCTTGGGTCTGCTTTCCTGAAGGCCATGACTAGGGCTGCGGCTTTTCTCTGGTCCCTCCTGTTCCTCTCAGCCCGTTCCTCCTGGTCTCTATTATAAAACACCGAGGTTGCTAGATTTAATAATGACTCTAGACTCTGTTCTGGCCTCAGGGCTAGCTTCTGGAGCATCCTCCTGATGTCTGCTGCTGATTACATAATAAATTTGTCTTTTATTATTAGCTGATCCTCGATGGAGCTTGGTGACAGGGGACTATACTTTCTTAAGGCCTCCTATAACCGCTCAAGGAAGGCTGTTGGGTTTTCTTCCTTTTCCTGAGTTATGGTGGATAACATTGCATAGTTCATGGGCTTTTTCCTAGTTCGCCTTAATCCCTCAAGTATGCAGGTTAAGAGGTGCCTACGACTCCAGTTCCCCTGTTCTGAGTCAGGATCCCAGTGAGGGTCCATGCTAGGGACTGCTTGTCTACCTGTAGAGAATCTGTCCTTCCCCTCTGGCATCATTTGGTCGTGTACTTGGCTAAGGTACCAGGTGTCCCCAAACTCTTAAGCCGCTGCCAGAGCAGCCTCTCTCTCATTGCTGGTTAGGATCCAACTAAGCAGTAACATGATATCTTTCCAATCTAATTCAAAGGATTGACCCAGGTCCTATAGAACATCTATGAACTTGTCTGGGTCATCTGAAAATTTTCCCAATCCTACCTTGATTTGCTTTAAGTCAGAAAGTGAAAAGGGAGTATGTAACTTGGTTGAACCAAATGTCCTCCTACCGCCTGTAGGGGGCAGAATTGGGGCATCCTAGTAGCCTGAGGTGCCTGGGCCAATTTGACCTTCCCTGACTCCTCCGGGGTTATGGGAGCTGAGGAGACCTGGTCAGCATTGGTGAAGGGAGGGGCCACAGGGAGTCCTAAATATAGGGGTAGTCCTGAGGAGGGGCCAGTAGGGTATAGGTTACAAGCCTTACATAGCTGAGGCTTAGCCCTTAGAGAAAAGAAAACTTGCACATAGGGGACCTCAATCCATTTACCTTCCCTCTTACAGAACAGGTCTAATTGTAGAAGGGTGTTATAATTTATACTTCCCGTAGGAGGCCAGGTTTCTCCACTCAGCAGAGGGTATCACAGCCACACCATTTGGCAGAGAAAAATGAGCTGCTTCTTCTTCAAAGATTGTGGGTCAAATTAGTCCAAGTTATCCAGAATACACTTTAAGGGCGATTTTGCCTCGGGAAGAGTAGCACCCATCTGAAATCGAGCACAGGGATGCCCGCATCCCCAGTTATTCCTTGCAACTGCTAGCCCTGGGGCATCCCCCAGTTATAGCACCTTGTAGTTTCCTTGCTCCCTAGAGCATGATCATCTTCTGGGTCCCCCATGTGCCAGGTTTAATCACACTTAGTGGCATCATGGGCATACCCTCACTGTCTAAATGTCATTATGGCCACCTTAAGGACATGGGGACTGCTGGGATTAGTGGCCCTGTACTGGCACGTCCTTGAAGAACTAGGCCAGTGAGTCTTGGGTGATGGGTGCCAATATTCCCTAGCAAGAGTTCAATTAACATAGGCCTGACCATAAAGCTGCCCTAGGAGGATAACCTTCTTGAGAGAGGCCTCTAAGCACAACCATCTTAAAGAAGGTAATGGCTGGCCGCATGGCCAAGGCAATGTCCTCATGACCCAGGCCTCCTCCCGCACCCCACTTTCCATCATAGGTATGTGCCCTAAGGTTGTAGGGACTGTAATTAACTATTTGAGCCTCGAACCCACTCTGACTATGGTATTCTACATGGAGAAGTTCTGCCGTATGTAGAGCCAATCTTAGGCAAGACAAATTGTACATTATTAAATTCTGGCCCACTCAGTTGTATTGGCAAATTGCAGGTGACAAAAAACACAATGTCCTATAGCCTCCAGTACCCACTGATAGACTCTGTCCGGCTCCATTTGGACATAACCTAGCACTGAGGACTAAGGGAACTGGCCCTATGCATTGTAGGAGGTCCTTATGTGTAGGAAATATCTTAGAGGAAAGAGTTGGGAAAAAGTTTGCCTTAAGGAAATCTGGACCCAGGAGGTGTGGGTCTGAAAGGCTGGGCATGGCTCGCATAGGCGGCTTTTTCTTTGGAATTTTAAGCAGGGCCCTGACCTTGACCCGACTGAACTGGGAGTTCGGGACCACAATCTTTTCTCCAGCCAGTCCTTGGCTTGACTCAGAGAAAGGAAGAACAGCAAGAAAGGGAAGCTGGTTCAGAGAAAGCCTGATGCCCATGTCTTTAAGTCCAGCAGCCGCATTATTGAAAGGCTGGACGTGGCTTGCACAGGCGGCTGCACCTGCCCAGCCTTGCCTCCACCGGCTGTGCAGCCCGACACAGGCCCAGCTGCCTGGTGCTTTTCATAGATGGCCCCCACCCGGCTTTGCCTCCACCGCTGTATGCGGCCCCTGTGCCCAGTCTTTACCTCCTTAACAACTTAAAAAGAAGTTAAAGTACAGCTATAGCAAGCAAAAGGGGTCCAATACCATTCACCGCTCTGAAGTCTGATGTACTCCTGGCTGGCTCATCAAAGATGTAGCCAGGGGAGGGAGCAGGTGCAACCCGAAGATGCTCCCAATTTCTCGATCTGAGGTCCTTGCCCTCTCTTACCCCCAAAAATGGCGAAGGGGGCCCAGAAGGCATGGTGAGCTTACCATTTGAATAAATATTGTGGACCCAAAGAGTTTTGCAGAAAAAGTGATTTATTAGGCAGAGAGAGAAAGAGAGAGAGAGAGAGAGAGAGAGCCCATGCTGTTGTGGGAAGGAAATCCGGAGGGGCTATCTGTATAGATAAGGAACAGCAGAGTTTTAACACTGGAGTCATTCCCTCCTCACTCATGTTCTCGTCCAATGAGAGGAGTTCTTTCAGACTTCCTCTGGAGTGATTGATCATTGACTCTGATGCCAGATTGGCTGCTTGGTCTGCAACAGTGCCTCATCCTTCCAGAGCTTTCCACTGGCTTTTCGGACAAAGAAGCACACCTGGATTCCTCTACCTAGTGCACATTCAGGAAACCTAGACAAAGAACTTTACATTCCCGGATGGGGACGTGGATGTAGGCGTGGCGCTGGCAAACTCTTGCCTTTGAAACCACGCCCCTCATGGACCCAGGAAGAGAAGTTTTTTTCCTTAACACAGCCCCTCAGTCTGAGCTGACCTTGTTGACTGAAGTGTCAGTGTCCCTTGTTAGAGTGGGGGGACATGGAGACATGGTAACGAATGGAGTCCTGACTGCAGAAACTGGGAAAATGACTTCATCTGTTTTCAAAAGTCCTTCAGGATCCAGTTTCTGTTTCATCTCTTGCCAGTTACTCCACAGAACTGAACTACTTGCATTTCCTTACGGCCTCACCCCCATTCTTTCCCTCAATCTCTCAGTGCTCCGGTTTAGATGTGGTTTGTTTGGACCCCACCAAGGCTCATGTTAAATCTGACCCCCTGTGTTGGAGGTGGGGCCTGGGAGGAGGTGTTTGGATCATGGGACAGATCCCTCATGAATGGCTTGGTGCCATCCTCACTGGAGGGAGTGAGTGCGTGTTTGATCTTCGTTCTTGAGAACTGGTTGTTAAGCCTGGCACCACCCTGTCTGAGTTCCTTTCTCACCAGGTGATCTGTACACACCAGCTTCCCTTCCCCTTCTTCCATGAGTAGAAGTAGCCTGAGGCCCTTGCCAGAAGCAGATGCTGGTGCCATGCTTCTTGTACAGCCTGAAGGCTGTGAGCCAAATTAACCTTTTTTCTTTATAAATTACCCAGCCTCAGTTCTTTCTTTATAGCAATGCAAATGGACTAGGCCTCTCTCTGCCCCATGTCTCGTCTCTCTTATCCCTCTTCTATCTCTCTCCCATCTCTCCTTCTCTTCCTCTCTCCCTAAATCTCTCCCTGCCTGTGGGGTCCCCAGTCTGTCTCTCTGTTCCCTATGTTTCTGTGTTCCTCATCACTCAGTCTCATTCTGCATCTCACTCAAGCACACTCACCGACTCCAGGCTCCGTACAATCTTATTCATCAGGCTTGAATGTTCCTCTCTTTCCCTGCCCTTCTCCTAACTAACTTCTATTTGTGCCTCAAATAGAAGGTATCTATTTGACAGAGGTGTCTCAGGAGTCACCTCTGAGACTCAGCAATGTCTTCCTCATTCTTTCTGTGACTGTTTCAACCACAACATAAATTGGACGCCACTAGATAATCAGGACTCCCTCGATTCATCTATAGATTCAGTGAAATCTCTATCAAATTTCAAGCTGGCTTCTTTGTAGAAATTGTAAAGTTGATCCTAAAATTAATATGGAAATTCAGGTAATCCAGAATAGACAAAGGTACAGAAATCAAGGCAGTGTGGTACTAGCATAAGGATGGACATATAGATCAATGAAATAGAATTGACAGTCCAGAAATAAACCCTTACATCTAAGGCCAATTATTTTTGACAATGGTGCCAAGAGTAATTCAATGAAGAATAGTCTTTTCAATAGATGTTGCTAGGGCCACTAGCTATCTACTTGCAGAAAAATGAAGTTGAGACTCTACCTTACAATATAGAAAAATTACCCCGAAATGGATCAAAGTCCAAAATGTAAGAGCTAAAACTATAAAACTCTTAGATGAAAATTCTGGATAAAATTAAAAACTCTTTGCCAACAGAAAAATGCAAATTAAAACCACAGTGAGATACAACCTCACACCCACTATTATGGCTACTATTAAAAAGACAGTAAGTATGGTGGTTCCTCAAAAAAGTAAATATACAATTACCATATGATTCAGCAACTCCACTGCTGGGTATACATATATATTTTTAAAAAACTGAAAGCAGAAAACCAAAAGGATATTTGTACACCTATATTCATAGCAGCACTATTCACAATTGCCAAAAGGTAGAAGCAGCCCAGGTGTCCATCGACAGATGTATGGGAAAACAAAATGTGGTCTCTACATACAATGGAGCACAATTCAGCCTTAAAACAGAAAGAAATTCTGACCCCTGCCACAACACAAATGAACTTTGATGACATTATGCTAAGTGAAATAAACCAGTCACAGGCTGGGCTCAGTGGCTCATGCCTGTAATCCCAGCACGTTGAGAAGCCTAGGCGGGTGAATCACAAGGTCAGGAGTTCAAGACCAGCTTGGCCAAGATGGTGAAACCCTGTCCCTACAAAAAATACAAAAATTAGCTGGGCGTAAGAGTGGGTGCCTGTAATCCCAGCTACTTGGGAGGCTAAGGCAGACAGTTGCTTGAACCCGGAAGGCGGAGGTTGCAGTGAGCCAAGATCATGCCACTGCACTCCAGCCTGGGCAACAGAGTGAGACTCCATCTCAAAAAAAAAAAAAAAAAAAAAGAAATAAACCAGTCACAAAAGAACAAATATTGTATAATTCCACTTATTTGTATACCCAGAGTAGTCAGATTGATAGAGACCGAAAGTTAGAATGGTGGTCACCAGGGGCTGGGGAGTGTCAGGAATAGTGAGTTGGTGTTTCATGAGTACAAAATTGCAGTTTGGGAAGACAAAAAAGTTCTGGAGATGGAAGATGGTGATGGTTGTACAATACTGTGAATATACTTAATGCCACTGAACTGCGCATTTGCAAATAGTTAAAATGAGCTGGGTACAATGGTGCATGCCTGTAGTTCCAGCTACTCTGGAGGCTGAGATAGAAGGATTGCTTGAGCCAAGGAGTTCGAGGCCAGCCTGAGAAACACAGAGAGAACTCTTCTCTTAAAAAAGGCCGAGCATGTTGGCCCATGCCTGTAGTCCCAGCACTTTGGGAGGCTGATGGGGAAGGATCGCTTGAGCCCGGGATTTTGAGACCAAGCTGGGCAACAATGCAAGACCTGTTTCTACAATCTGTCAATCAATTAATTAAATACATTAAAAAATTTTTTTCTGAGACAGGGTCTTGTTCTCTTTCCCAGGCTGAACTGCAGTGGTGCAATCCTCCTACCTCAGCCTCCTGAGGATCTGGGACCACAGACCTGCACCACCATTCCGGGCTAATTTTTGTGTTTTTGGTAGAGACAGGGTTTTGCCATGTTGTCCAGGCTGGTCTTGAAGTCCTGAGATCAAGCAATCCGCTAGCTTCGGCCTCCTGAAGGGCTGAGATTACAGACATGAGCCACCATGCCTGATGAAGAGTATATATTTTAAATGGTTAAAATGGTAAATTTTATATTATGCATATTTTTACCCTAACAATAAGTAAAAGAATGTTTATAATTGCCTAAACATACCACATCATTAAAAAAGATAGCATGTTGATTACTAAAGGTCAAACACTGTGAAAGTCACTGGTGCTACGTTTAGAGGAAGTAGGAGGCTCACACACCTCCCTGTACCTCAGTGGCTTCAGCTTGGGCTTGAGGATGGGTAGAACTGGATATATTACTCCTTCCAGCTGGGAGACTGAGGACCCCTGCAGATGCCAAACATAATTTTAAAAATCCTCTGATTACTTGCAATATTTTCTTTTTCTTTTTTCCCCCCCATTCTCCCCTCAACTTGCAATATTTTCTAATAAAACCTAATAAAACTCATTATCTTACCTTCCAAAAGCTTTCCCAAAGCAATAAAAAACATCAGGCTTCTCTCCTGTAGACTGGAATTATAGAACCTCAGGGTGGACTCACAGGTTATTAGTTACAATTTTTATAGAGGAGGCAGGAATGGGTTCAAGCTACGTACATAACAGCTACTACTGGTGGTGGGGAGGGTGCCTTGGCTGTATCGGCTCACTGAAGAAGCACATCAGAGCCAGCAAAGGGGAGAGCAGTTTGAACATGGGCTGCAGCAATTGCAGCTGGAGAAGTAGTAAAAGACGTCATAGCTGTATGGGCACAGGTACTTGTGGTAGGGGCAAAAACAGCATCCTGGTTGAAGCAGTCACGCTTCAAGGTCCTCAACAATGACAGCGTCAGGCTCAGCAGCAGGAAAAGGAGAGGAGGAATATGGCAGTCATTCCACAGCACCTGAGAAGACCAGAAAGTGATTCCCGACACTGCTGATTCTTTAAGTTAATGGTTCTCAAACTTTAGCATGTTTCAGAATCGCCTGCAGGGCTTGCAGAGTGTTGGGCCCTACCCCCAGAGATTCCCTTTCAGTTGTCTGTGGTAGGAACAAGAGGATTTGCATCTAAAAGGTCACAAGCAATGCCTAATACAGCTGGTTTGAGGACTACGTTTTGAAAACCACTACTGTACTGTATTGCTCCAGATAGGCGGTGCTTTGCTACAGCAATAAATAAACTCCCAAATCTCAGCGGCTTCATGTTATAAAAGTTTATTTCTCACTCATATCTCAATCCCATGAAGCTTGGATAATCTTCCCCCATACCGAACCTATGCCAACTTAATTGTGGAAGAATAAGAATTCTCTTATTCCACAGAAAGAAAGTACTGGAAAAGAACACAAGATGTTTTTAAAGGCAATGCCCAGAAGAGGTTTATATCACTTCTTCCCATTCCTCAATCACAGGAACCCAACCTAACTGTGAAATGTAGTCTTCCTGGGTACCCAGAAAGAAGAAAACGGTGTGGTAAACACACATTATCTCTGTTACACCAACCCACTATCCATTTCCACCACTGTTCCTTGCTTCCTCTTTACTAGCAAATCTTATTTTTGTCCAAGGGATTTACTTCACTTGTCCCATGCAGGAGGGGGTAAGCCAATAACATGGCAAGTTCTAGGAGAGGATCTATTAGATTAAGACAGTCCACCTTGCCACTGATTGGTTCAAGTACCCAGGTTCAAGCCAATCAGTGTATGTCATTTTCTTGTAAACTATTATTGGTCCAGGGGTGTGCATGTGACCCAATCAGGCTGAAGGAAATCGAGAGGGTGGAGAGAGTTTTGTTCTAGCCTGCTGGAGTTGGGTGAGGATGCATGCTGCTTCAGTTGCCACCAGCAACCATCTCGTGACCAAGAAGCTAAGCCAGAGGAGGGTAGAACTTGGAGATGAATAGAAAAATTGAGTGTTACATGTAAATTTTTGGTGCTGCAAAAGAAGTAGCACTCGAATATAAATTTTCTCTCAGCAAGGCAACTTTACTTTCTGCAGAAAGGGTACACTTGCCAGCAGTTTGCCACCAGAGTACACCTAACAAAGGAGGTAGGGCCATTTATATCTAAAGCATCTGCCCTACTGCTGTGTCCTGAGTCCATTGGCTAGAACTGGTCCTCACAGTCTAGGCTGCACCCGGTTGGCTAACAACTTAAAACTTTCCTAAATAAGTAAAGGCAGAGGAGAACAAAGGAGAAGAGGAAGTAACTTGAAAAATGTTTAGAGAGGCAAAACTACTTCCAAATAAGCAAGAGAAATAAGCTGTGATCTAAGACTTGTCTGGGGCTTGTCCAGGCATGTCAGGGCAAATATCTAGTTTAAAGTGTAAGAACTAGGAACACTGGATACACTTATTTCTTTATTATGACTAACAGTTACTCAGGAATATTAGCAAAGGGTGTATAGTAAATTAACTTTTAAAGAAGCTATTATTTATAATTAAGAGGAAAGCTTTGAAGAGGAACTTTTATTTATTTTTATTTTCTATATGGAGCCAGAGCCCTGAACATTTTTAAAAATGTAGCCTTCTGAAACCTACTTCTGAGTTTATATTCAGTTACATTGAGTCCAGATCTCTTACGTGTAGCAGAAAGTCACCAAATGGACACATCTCTTAAAATATAAGGGTGGGAATGGAAGTACTTTGTTTGCTAGCCCTGTGACCTTACTCTTACCCTATGGATTCTACAAATGAAGATATGGAGTTACATTCAATACATGCAATGCATACAACCAGAGTCTCATCATACTTAAAGTGCTGAAAGAAAAACTGTCAATCTTGAATTCTATATCCAGCAAAAATATCCCTCAGAAATGAAGATGAGATAAAGACATTCTCAAATAACACAAAGAGAATTCATTACCAGAAAACGTGGTCTAAGAGAATTGCTTAAGGAATTTCTTCAGACAGAAGGGAATCATACCAGTAGGAAGACTGAGACATCAGGAATAAAGGAAGAGAAACTACATGATCATACCAATTTATACAGAAAACGAATTTGACAAAATGCTGTCCTATTCACAACTAAAATGTGCAGTTTTCTCAGCCTGATAATGGACATCTACAAAAAAGCCTACAGCTGACATCACACATAAGATTTAGGGAGACTGAAAGCTTTCCACCTAAGATCTGGAATAAAGCAAGAAAGCCCACTTTTACCACTTCTATTCAACTTTATACTGGAAGTCCTAGACAGTGCAATAAGACAAGGAAGAAATATAAGTCACAGACGTTGGAAAGGAAGAAATAAAATTGGACCCATTCACAGATGATTTTTCTTTTCTTTTCCCTTTTCTTTTCTTTTCTTTTTTCTTTTCCCTTTTCTTGAGACAGGATCTTTCTGTGTCACCCAGGCTGGAATACAGTGGTGCCATCACAGCTTACTGTAGCCTCAACCTTCTAGGCTCAAGCAATCCTCCCACCTCAGTCTCCCAAGTAGCTGGGTGAGACTATAGCATGCACCACCGCACTCAACTAATTTTTAAATTTTTTGTAGAGATGGGGTCTTACTACATTGCTCAGGCTGGTCTCAAACTCCTGGGTTTGAGCAGTCCTCCTGCCTCAGTTTCCCAAAGTGCTGAGATTACAGGCATGAACCACCATGCCTAGCCTCCTAGTGATTTTTCTACATAGAAAATAAAGTTGTTGGGAGTGGTGGCTCATGCCTGTAAAACCAGCACTTTAGCAGGCCAAGGCAGGAGGATTACTTGAGCCCAGGAGTTCAAGACCAACCTGGGCAACATAGTGAAACCCCGTATCTACAAAAAAGTAAAAGAGAATAGTGGTGCACACCTGTAGTCCCAGCTACTGGAAAGGCTGAGATGGGAGGACTGCTTCAGCCTAGAAGGTCAAGGCTACAGTTAGCTGTGAGGGCATCAC
>NW_016107596.1:1050900-1055017 GCF_001604975.1 Cebus imitator
AAGAAGAAAAGAAAAAAAGGAATGAAAAAGAAAAAAAAATCACAAGAAAGCTATAAAAATTCTTGGAACTGATGAGTGAGCTTAGCAAGGTTATAGGATACAAGATCAACATACAAAAATCAAATTTATTTCTATACACTAGCAGTGAACAATTGAAAAATGAAAAATTAAGACAATGTTATTTACAAGAGCTTAAAAAACAAAACCAACAAAACTCTTAGGTAGAAATCTAACATAATATGTCCAGGATATGTATGCTGAAAACTGCAAAACAGAATTTCAGCATTAGCTCCACTGCATAAAGAGCCTGGAAGTCATCATTCCTGTTCATACAACAAGAAAGAGGCTCAACAAACTAAAAACCAGTGACTTTTCTTGAGCCCATTAAAGAATTGAAATCTCAGGACAAATTGTCTCCACTGCCTGAAATCTGTAGAGATAGATGAATACAGAGTCACACCTGAGATCTGCTTCCCTGGAACAGAAGCTGCTGGAGCCATAAGGTTGTAGAGATGTTGAAGCAGTAATTCTAATGAATTGCTAAAGGCCAGGTGTGGACTAGTGAGAAACTCCTCACAGACTTAGAGTGGGTTTTACTTTACCAGGTTCTCAGGATGAAGAGCCAGGAAAGATTTCCTCTTTGATTTGGCAGGGAAAGGAGAAGAGTAACCATTGTAAAATAGCCCAGAGCATTCTGTATGGCAAAGGCTTACTCTCCAGGGGCCATTTAGAGCCTTATTCCACCAGTAGGAAGGGCAGCTCTCTGACTCTAGCTTTCTCACCCTTCCCGTCTCAACTAAAAGAATAGAGGGAGAAGCGCGTGCGAAGGTCACTGCCTAGGCACACAGGCTTACTAAAAGACGGAGATTTGACGAAAGATTGTACAACACTTCCCCTCTCCCACACCTTACCAGCATACTAACAGTGCTCCAGGATAATAATCGTGAATTACACCCAAAAGAGCTGCAAGATACAGATTTGATCTGAAGCGGGCAGAGTATCTAGGAAAGCCCAAAGGCAGCAGAGAAAAGAGAACCAAGAAGCATGTGAAGCCTCTGGCAGCTTCAGCTCCAGCAGAAATTAAACACAGCCCAACTGTGAGCTAAACTAACATAAAAACCTCACTCTAAAGGCCTATATGCCTCAGTTACCATTTTCTGACACAATATGTCCTGCTTTGATCAAAATGTTGCAAGTAAGCTAAAAGGCAAGCAAAAAACACAGTCTGAAGAACTGTGCTTTCAACCAGACTCAGACACAACACAGATGCTGGAATTGCCAGATAAGAAATTTAAAAGAAATATGATTAATATGTGAAGGCCTCTAATGGAAAATGTAGACAACAGACAAGAACAGATAGGTAATGTAAGCAGAGGGATAGAAACTCTAAAAAGGAATAAAAAGAAAATGCCAGGAATAAAAAACACCGCAACAGAAATGAAGATGCCTTTCATGGGGCTCCCCTGTAGATGGAATGCACCCAAGGAAAGAATCAGTCACCTTGAATGCAAGTGAACAGAAACATACCAAACCGAAACACAAAGAGAAAGAAAAAAGGGAACAAAACAAAGAAGGTTCCAGAACTGTGGATCAATTTCAGCAGGTGAAATATACACACAATTAAAATTCTAGAAGAATCAAGAGAGAAGAAAAAATATTTGAAGTATGACAATAATGGCTGAGAATCTTCCAAAACTAATGACAGACAACAATCCAAGGACAGAAAACTCTTGAAAGAAGCTGGGGAGTGGGTGGGAGAACACCTAACTACAGAGGAACAAGGATAAAATTATATCTGACATCTTGTCAGAAATTAGGCAAACAAGAAGAAAGTAGAGTGAGGGATTTAAAGTGTTAAAGGAAAGCAACTTCAAAAGAAATCTAAATAGATGGAGAGAATGATATACCATCTTTATGGATTAGAAGACCCAACATAGTAAAGAAGTCAATTCTCTTCATATTTATCTATAGATTTAACATTATTCCAGTAAAAATCCCAGGGGGATTATTGATAGTATATATAAACTGATTCCTTTAGAAAAAAAAAAAAAAAAAATGGGAGGCTAGGCACAGTGGCTCACTCCTGTAATCCAAGCACTTTGGGAAGCTGAGGCAAGCAGATCATGAAGTCAAGATATTGAGACCATCCTGGCCAACATGGTGAAACCCTGTCTCTACTAAAAATACAAAAAGTAGCTGGGCGTGGCGGTGCTTGTCTGTAATCCAAACTATGGGGGAGGCTGAGACAGGAGAGTTGCTTGCATCTAGGGGGCGGAGGTTGCAGTGAGCCAAGATTCCACCACTACACTGCAGCCTGGCGACAGAGTGAGACACCATCTCAAAAAAACAGGGAGAGGCTGAAGCAAGAGGATCACTTGAGCCCTGAAGTTCGAGATTGCTGTGAGCTACAGTCACATCACTGCACTCCAGCCTGAGCAACAGAGCAAGCCCTCATCTCTTAAACAAAACAAAAGATCAAGTAGAAAGTTACCTGAGTCTTTTCCAAGTTATTTAATTTAGAGCATCAGTCTCCAAAAAAAAAAAAAAAAGGAATAAAAAATTTATAAAATCATTATTCCAAATAAAATATGGGAAAGGCAAAGGAATAGGAATACAAAACAATTTTTAAAAAAAGACTAAAATAGGAGGAATATCCATTTTAAGATTACTCAATTTTAAGACATTACAAATCTCCATTAATGTAGACGGTAGTACTGGTTGGGGGACAGAAATATAAATCAATAGAACAGAATACAGAGCCCAGAAACACACCCACACAAAATATGACCAATTGATTTCTCACAAAGGTGAAGGCAATTCAATGGAAAATGATAATCTTTTCAGTAAATGGTGCTGGAAAAATTATCCATTTGCAAAAAAATGAGACTCAATCTACATTACACAACTCATACTACCACCTAAACTACACAGCCTATACAGAAATTAATTAAAAATGGATCATAGATTAGTTTGCAAAACTTATAAAGTTTTAAGAAGAACATACAGGAGAAAAACTTTTGTGATCTACAGTTAGGCAGAGAGTGCATAGAGATGACACCAAAAGCATGATCATTAGCGGGACAATTTATCTCCTATTGATAAATTGAACCTAATGAAAATTACAATGCAAGTTTGTTCTGTGACAGTCATTTCAAGAGAATGAAAAGACCGGCTACAGGGTGCGAGAAAGTATTTGTAAACCATATATCTGCCAAAGAATTGGCATCTAGAATAAAGAACTCTCAAAACTCAAAAAGAAAACAAACAATCCTGACTGACAACAACAAAATGAGCAAAAGATTTGAACAGACACTTCACCAAGGTAAATATACAGATAGAAAATAAGCACATCAAAAGATGTTGAACATTAGCAACTACTAAGAAGGGCAAGTTAAAGCCACAGTGAGATTCCACTGCACACCTATTAGAATGCCTAAAATAACTGACAAAGGCAAATACTGGGGAGGCCGCAGGGCAAAGAGAACACTCAGCTACTGCTGCTGGAAGTGCAAAATGGTCAGCCATGAGAGAAAGCAGTTTGTTGGTTTCTTTTAAAATTAAATATGTGCCAAATGGGCCCGCACTGAAATCCCAGATAATTACCCTGGAGAAATGAAATCTTATGTTTATTAAAAAATCACCCAGCAGCTAGGTACAGTGGCTCACACCTGTAACCCCAGCACTTTGGGAGGCCGAGGCAGGTGGATCACCTGAGGTCAGGAGTTTGAGACCAGCCTGGCCAACATGGTGAAACCCCATCTTTACTAAAAATACAAAACTTAGCTGGGCATGGTGGCATAAGCCTGTAATCCCAGATACTCAGGAGGCTGAGGCAGGAGAATCGCTTGAACCCAGGAGGTGGAGGTTGCACTGAGCCAAGATCATGCCGCTACACTCCAGCCTGGGCAACAGAGTGCAACTCCGTCTCAAAAAATGGCTGGGTGAGGTGGCTCGTGCCTATAATCCCAATACTTTGGGAGGACGAGGTGGATGGGTCACTTGAGGTCAGGAGTTCGAGACTCACCTGGCCAACATGGTGAAACTCCATCTCTACTAAAAAGAAAAAAAAAACCAGGCCAGGTGGCTCACACCTGTAATCCTAGCACTTTGGGAGGCC
>NW_016107596.1:1055104-1080514 GCF_001604975.1 Cebus imitator
AAAAAAATCCACAAATGTCTATAGCCTATTAATAACCACCAAAAATTGGAAACAACCCAATGTCCTTCAGCAAGTAATAGATAAACTGCTACAGCAATACAATGGAATACTATGCAGCAATAAAAAGGTATAAACTATTGATGCATGTAGTAACTTAGATGACTCTCAAAAGCATTATGTTGAATGACAAAAGCCAGATTTAAAAGGTTACATACTCTACGACATTACATTGGTATGACATTCCACAAAAGACAAAACTATAGTGACAAGATCAATGGTTGCCTGGGGTTGGGGCACAGGTGGGAGGATGGGACTACAAAAGGATAACACAGGGAGGTTTTGGGGAAGGGGGGGTGATGGAATTGTTTTATACCCTGATTGTAGTGGTAGTCATATGAATCTACATGCGTTAAAATTCACAGAACTATATACATCAACAGAAAGTCTATTTTGCTACATAATGTAAAAGCAAAAATAGTATTATCATAACGGTACTTTTCTCATGGGACTTTGGTGTTTCATAAATAGAAGCTACTAACAGAGAGGAGTCTAGGGCATTTTCCAATGCCAACCAACAATTTTCCAATTCTCCAGACACCAGCTGAGTATTCCACAATTTAATTCAATTCTGATGCTAACTACTTGGAGTTAGCACAGACCCCCTCAGGTTAAGGGTTCAGTCTCACTGAACTGCAACTCCCCAACTTTAGATGTCAGTTGCAAACAATGGGTCTCCAGGTTATCTACTCTTCTGTCTAATTTGGTTACAAATCAAAGGTTCTCATGACCCTCTTCTCTAGCTTAATATTTTCCACTAACAGCTCACAGAACTCAAGGAAACAGCCCTTACCAGCAAGATGAGGAGATACACAGTGCAATGTATGAGAAAGGAATGTGAGGCTTACATGCCCCCTCCTGGCACACCACCCTTCCATCACCTTGATGTGTTCACCAACCTAGAAGCTCATCAGATCTGTTGTTCAAGAGTTTTTATAGAGCATAATCTTCAGCCCCGCCTCCCTTGCAGCAGTGAATTCTAAATTCGGTCTTTTTTTTTTTTTTTAACCTCAAACTAACTCTTTGGATATTAGGGTTTCTGGAAGTCCAAGAGAGACATATTAAGCTTAGTTGGTATGTTAAAATCATACAAAAAACATTGTCAAATAAGAAATGCTGGCCAGGCACAGTGGCTCATGCCTGTAATCCCAGCATTTTGGGAGGCCAAGAGGGGTGGATCACTTGAGGTCAGGAGTTTGAGACCAGCCTGACCAACATGCCAAAACACCATCTCTACTAAAAACACAAAAATTAGCTGGGTGTGGTGGTACACATCTGTAATCCAAACTACAGGGGAGGTTGAGGCAGGAGAATTGTTTGTACCTGGGAGGCAGAGGTTGCAGTGAGCCAAGATCACACCACTGCACTCTAGCCTGGATGATAGAGCAATACTTCATCTCAAAAAAAAAAAAAAAAAAAAAGCTGTTTAACTCTCTCTCTGGGCTATATTTATATATGTGTGCTATTAATATATGTTCCAAAATTGTATAAGATTTCTAAAATTTTGATATGTCTTACTTAGTACATGTCATCAGAAATAATTCTGATTATTATGCTTAATTGTAGTATGTCACAAAAACAATTAAATTCCTTGATGATTGTGTCTTTAACCATGAATATTGTCTTTCCCATCCACAGATAATTACTGTTTTACTTTGATTCTTCTCAAAAAGTGGTTAGTGATCAGCTACAGTCCAAAATGTGCTTCTTTAAAAAAAAAATCATAGAAAAGGCTCTGTCATGGAATTTTAAATACAGGTTTCTGATAACTTTTGCTATCATACTATTAGGCTAGAAGAGAACTTCCAGGGCTCTAACTAAAAGGCTGATATGTTTATAAAGAATGCTAATTTAACATCAAGCAGAACAAGGTTAATTACATTGAACTAAACTAATAAAAGACTAACTGATTTTTTCACAACCTTTTTTTAAAAAAAACATTGCCAATCCTTTTTATGTTTTGTTTTCAGAGTCAAAAAATTTTTTGTTTTAGCCATTTATAGCTTACAACAAATTGGGTAAGTATAATTTTGTCAGCAAAATTTAAAACAATTATCTTTCTCTTTGCCTGATTTCTTTGGAATTTAGAAACTATTTGTGAGTATTCTTTATTTATATCAATATACTTATTTATATAAGTTCAGTAAAAATCTGTTTTCTTTTGTAACACGACACAAGTAGAGACACTGGTCATGTTACCAGGGCTTTGACTGGAATAATCTATTTTCAGATATGATCAGACTATGTTGAGGAATTGACATTGACATTACAGAGCTAACATAAAGCCCCTTGAAAAGATTGGCTTAGGTTGGGCATAGCGGCTCACACATGTAATCCCAGCACTTTGAGAGGCCAAAGCAGGAGGATCACTTGAGGCTGGCTGTTCAAGACCAGCATGGGCAACATGGTGAGACCTCGTCTCTACAAAAAAAAAAAAAAAAAAGCCAGGAGTGGTGCCATACAAGTTTAGTCCCACCTACTTGAGAGGTTGAGGCAAAGGAATGCTTGAGCCCAGGAGTTCAAGGCTACAGTGAGCTATGATCACCACTGCACTCAGTCTGTGTAACAGAGGGAGGCCCTATCTCAGAACAAACAAACAAACAAACAGAAGATTGGCCTGGTACCTTGTCTACGCAGCTTCTTTGCAAGGTTCCTGATGTATGGTAAGAAAAGAATGTCACTTCCTAACAAGCCCAGGAAGCTCAAGATATTTTGGGACCCCAAAAAGAGAGGAATTCACCCAGGTGAAAGGTGTCGTGGGTAAGTGGTGACTATCTGAGTCAGTGGCGTGGGGCTAAGAAGACTTTACCAAGACAGTCGTAGGTAAAGAAAGGCAGGTTTATTAGAGAAAGTATGAAAGTACATTGCAAGGGAGCAGCAGGCAGAATCAGCAAGAGAGGAGCTGACTGCAAGGAAACAAAGGCTTGCTCGCGATTTTGTAGGATGGTTTTTTCGTGTACTGAAAAGGACCTTGTGCAGTATTGATAATGCCAAGGTTGCAGAGGGCTAACTTGCAGGTATCTGGTCATAAGTTGGGCACAGGAGGGCTACATGTTCTGGACCACAAAGAAAGGCAGACTCATAGCTTATCTGCTTTCTGCCTTTGCTTTCCTGTGCTCCCTCCAGCCTAACTCCTTTTCCCTAAGCAGGACTTCACAAAAGGGTCATATATTCAGACCCTGGAGGTTTGGCAAGTGTCATTCTAAACACTTTCTAGGAAGTAAGTCTAGGAAGATTGTGCCTAGAATTTTGTCAGTTCTGCGTCTGAACAAAGACATCCTCAGAGTCCAAAACACGGAAATTCTTGGCTTTTTACACCCACAAGTTATAATTGTAACTCATGTGTTGAGAAGTTTCTCAGTCTCTCTCTTTGGCTATAGGATTCCCTGGTGCCTTCAGGCAAAAAAGGTTAATGAAAATTAGTCTTGATTGGTTTGGGACACTGAGATGATTCTGAGAAAGCAAGCGGTGTTTGGCACGAGCGCTTCTTAAATTTATGCCACAGAATATGAATCCCAGAAGACACTGATCGAGAAGGTGGAGGGAGCGGGGGATGGAGGAAAACCTGATCTAGGAGACTGGAAAACACTATACGTTCTGCTTCTGTCTTGCAGATTCACAATGCTTATTAATATATTAATGCTCTGAGGAATCCCACGTCAAAGATCTTGATTTGCCTCTATTTAATCCAGAATTTCCTAAATTTAGCTGATAGAATTTTTTAATCAAATAACCCTCCTTGGGACAAGCTGCTCTACACCAAACCCAGATTGCAGGCATTCATGGCCGGAGACAGAGTTGGTATATGGTAACTAATTTTTTCTCTTCTAACTCGGTTCTTTGCCAATTCAGTTTCTCCCAAAATTCAGCGCCAGTTCTACAGAGAGATAAAGTGGGAAGCTGCTGACTGGCTTGAATTTCAGGGACAGTGGAGAATCACAAGATCAGACACATACGTAGCACTCACTTCATGTCATCTAACCACCTTAGTTGTCATGACAACCCTGGGAGGTAGGTGCTATTATTATCCCCATTTTATACTTGTGGAAACTGAGACACAGAGATAGCTTGCCCCAGGTCACACATATCATCAGTGGCTGAGAATTGAAACCAGGCAGTCTGAATCCAGATTCCACACGCTGCCTCTCAGATGAGATACCTGCTTTGTTCTCTGGAATTTCACTATTATTTATTCATTTCTTTGGTATTGTAGGAGTCCATAGTCTTCACAAAATCCATTGGAAAACACAGTGTCCTACCAGAATAGGATTTTAAGACCCAGTATGGAGGCCATTTCTCCTTATAATTTTTTTCACAGCCCTGTACTTTCTGGTGAACCGTTGGTCATCTTCCAAGATGTAACCCAAATGTCACCCCTCTAAGAAGTTTTCCCAGAAACCCTGAAGACCAAGTAATCCCTGCTGTCTTGCCATAGCTGTGGTATAGACCTGGTCTATACTCTTCATAGTGTACTTTTTTTGCATATATGTTATTTTTTTGCCACCAGACTATGACATTTGCAAATGCAGAAATTTTGTTTCAGGCACTGTACTAGGCACCAGAGGATAGAAAGATGAATAAGTTATGGTCCCTGACCTCAAAGGGCCCCTAAGCCTTTTATAACTGTTCTTGATGGATGTATCTGATATTTAAGACAAGAGCTTGAGAGCTACAAGCTAAGGGTTAGGAAGACACAGAGAACAGAACACTTTGATAGCTGAGCTGGGACTAAAGGATGAGGCACATTTCAATGGGAGAATGAATAAATGAATGAATGGGTCTCTCGGTGAAATGAACACCTAGTGTTATTTTTCTCATGCAAGAGGAAAGGGATTGGTCTTGGAGGCTGTACTACTAGCTGCCATTAGCCCTGTGACTTCAGGTAAATCACTTCTTTTTTCTAAGCTTCAGTTTATCCATCTGTAAAACTGAAATAATAGACAATCATTTCCCAGGATTTGTTTTAATAACTAAATAAAATCATGTCTGGAAAGTGCTTTGTGTAAAATGCTAAATGCCATAAAGACGTAGGTATAATTATGCTTCTTAATTCCTTTTATACATTGTCTCTTAAGAGTTCAGGAGGATGTTCTCTGTTTATTGAAAGCTTACTTCAGGCACTATTCCATGTATTTTCCAGATACTATTTCATTTACTGTCACCACAACCCTGTGAGTAAGATGTCATTACTCTCCCCAGGTTACAGATGAGAAAAAGAAAGCACAGAGAAGCTAAGTCATCTTGTCCAAGGCCACACAGCTATTAAATCCTGGCCTGGATTCCAACCCAAGTGGTACCTCTGAGCCCCTCATCAGACACTAAAGATGTATTAAGTGCTCCCAGTCGGGGGTGCATAGTGGTTCACACCTATAATCACAGCACTTTGGGCGCCCTAGGTGGGTGGAGTGTTCGAACCAGGAGTTCGAGACCAGCCTGAGCAACATGGTGAAATCCCATTCTCTATAAAAATACAAAAATTAGCCAGGTGTGGGATTACATACCTGTAATCCCAGCTACTCAGGAGGCTGAGGTGAGAGGACCACTCAAGCCTGAGAGGTAGATGTTACCATGAGCCTAGATCATGCCACTGCACTCCAGCCTGAGTGACAGAGTGAGATCCTGTCTCGAAGAAGGAAGGAAGGCAGGCAGGCAGGCAGGCAGGAAGGAAGGAAGGAAGGAGGGATGGAGGGAGGGAAGGAGGAAGGGAGGGGAGGGAAGGGAAGAAGGGAGGGAAGGAAGAAAGGAAGGGAAGGAGGAAAGAAAGAAAGAAAGATCAAAAAGATGCTCCCAGTCTGGCCCAGTTTTGATCCAACGAACAGCTGACAATGGACAGATGGGACAGGGTGACCCTCCTCTGCCAAGTTGGAGATCAAGACCCCTCTCCTTCCCCTCCATCAGCAGATCAGTTGAACATGTGGCTAATTGTAAGAACCACTGAGCCTGGATTTTTCCCCCTCAAACATTTTTCTCTCCTGTACTTAAACACTGATTAGAAAAAAAAAAAAAAAAAGCGTTAAAGTTACAGACATTTTTTTTAAATGGGGCTTTAAAAAAAAATGGATCAGATGAAACTTCTCCTAATGACAGTTTCCCTGACAAGGTCATTATTAAGGAATAGAAAGACAACTGCTAGATAAAGGAGAAGAATGGGGCCCAATACTCAAGTCCCGGGGCATTTATCTACATTCGTAAGTGGCTAACATGTTTATTTCATTGGTATAAGCTTTCCAACAGAACCCTAAAGCAATTATACAGAACACTGGGGCTTCCTAATAGCCTCTAATTTTGCAAGCCATGGTAATTTAAAAGAGAGTGGGTGAAGGGCTAGGAGTAGGAGATTTCAGCTGAAGAATACAAATGCGTTCATGGCTACATTGCTTCTGCCTCTTTCTGGGGAAAAGCAAAATGCACACAGGAATGTGATGGAAACTTCCAGCTGGTGGTTTTGCATTGCAGGAAGAAAAGTGTTTGTGAAAATGAAAACTGCTGATAATTGGGTGTGAACGCCTGGGAGACAAATAGAGAAACATTGCAGAATCTTTCTTTCTATCAAGGGCTGAACCCGGCTGGTGGGTGTGTGAATTGGCACCATCTTTTGGAGGGGAATTTATCTGTGTGCTGACACTTTGACCCAGCAATTCCCCTTCTAGGAATCTACCTTACAGCAATACTTGCATATGCACAAAAAATGTACAAGGATGCTTGTGACAGCATAGTTTGCAGGTGTGAAAACTAGAAATACCCTACATCCATCAACAATTAAATGTTTAAACAGACTGGGAGCAGTAGCTCACGCCTGTAATCCCAGCACTCTGAGGATGCCAAGGCGGGCAGATCACTTGAACGTCAGGAGTTCCAGACCAGCCTGGCCAACACAGTGAAACCCTGACTCTGCTAAAAATACAAAAATTAGCTGGGTGTGGTGGCAGACACCCGTAATCCCAGCTACTCAGGAGGCTGTGGCAGGAGAATCGCTTGAACTCAGATGGCAGAGGTTGCAGTGAGCTGAGATCGTGACACTGCACTCCAGCCTGGGTGACAGAGTGAGATTCAGTCTCAAAAAAGAAAAAGAAGGAAAGAAAGACAAAGAAAATATTTAAATAAATTATGGCATTTCCGTATTTTAGAATAATTTGCTACTAACACATGGAATGAGGGAAATCTATATATTCTGACACCGAACATTCATTGTCCCTGATATGCTAAGTGCAAAAAGAGCAAATTGCAAAATAGTATCTATCCTAGGAGTCTACTTAAAATTGTTTTGAATGTTAATATATTCATAGAAAAATATCTGAAGGAATAAGTGCCAAACATTACCAGTGGCTATTTCTGGGGGATGATGGATGTATTTCATAATGTTTACATTTTTATGAACATGGATTACTTTTGCAAACAGGAAAAAATCCAACAAAGTTGAATTGTTTCTCCAAGGAAGGAAGGGAATCCAAAAGGATCCGGCTGGTAATGGGATTTATTCACTGTCTTTGGGTGAGAGGCTTCAGTGTAATTCCATGGTGAGTACAGTCTGATTCCGGCACCCTGGGCAAGGGTGATCTGCAGTGAAAATGAGCAGAAATGGCCCTGCCCACACCAGGGGATGCAGACACACAGCCTCTCTTCGCTCCCTTGCCCTGGTCTCCTGCTTAATGTTGTGGCTACTGCTGCTGCTCCTGAACCTTGGCTGGTGCCTGACAGCCAGCTTTCTTCCCATTTCCTTCTCTCAGCCTGCAAGCTGCTCTAGAGGGCACTTAAACATCGTGGTAAAGACCTTGGCCTTTAGAGGCAGGTAGCTCTGGATTCAAACCTAGACTTCACCACTTTCCTGTGCGACTTTGGAACATATACTGCTCTTTTTACCACCTCTGTTTCCTCATATGAAAAACATCATAATCTTAGAGAACCTGCC
The DNA here is from genome assembly GCF_001604975.1 of Cebus imitator. Classification (NCBI taxonomy): domain Eukaryota; kingdom Metazoa; phylum Chordata; class Mammalia; order Primates; family Cebidae; genus Cebus; species Cebus imitator. The sequence continues at coordinate 1,063,071 of NW_016107596.1, forward strand.
TCATAGGGTTTTTGGAGTGATGAAAAGAAATAAGTATAAAAAGCCTGGGCACAGTGGCTCACGCCTGTAATCCCAGCACTTTGGGAGGCTGAGGTGGGCAAATCACAAACCACCTGGGGTCAGGAGTTTGAGACCAGCCTGGCCAACATAATGAAACACTGTCTCTACTGAAAATACAACAATTAGCCAGGCATGCTTGCTTGAATCCAGGAGATGAAGGTCACAGTGAGCTGAGATTGTGGCACTGCACTCCAGCCTGGGCAACAAAGCAAGACTCTGTCTCAAAAAAAAAGGATAAAAAGTGCCTGGGAGTAGTAAGTGCTTAATAAATGACACTATTATTACTGTTGTTGTTGTCACTGAGTCCTATCAATTCTTTCTTGGTAGACTCTTTCCCATCTATTTTCCACCTGATAAACTCCTACTCAGCTTCCAGGCCTGGCTCAAAATGCCATCACTGTGAAATCTCCTCTGGTCCGTTTCCTGAACACCCAGAATTGACCGACGTTCCCATTGGAGGGACAGGACATTCCTGCACTGTGCTGGGTGCCGGGCTGCATTACCCAAATTCTATTCTGATTTGCAGGTCTATCTCCTCTGCTCTAGAGACCCTGAGCTCCTGCAAGGCAGCAGGCAGTTCAGATCTCTTTATCTCAGTGCAGACCCAGAGTGTGAGTGCAAGTAATCATTTTTTCCAATTGAATTAATCCCATCCCTGCTTCTAAGACCTTGGCCTGGCCGTTTCCAGTTCACAAGGGAACTATGATAAAAACTGTCTAATTGGTCTCCCCAGTTCAGGATAACATGTGAATCACGTAAGTCCCTGCTCAAAACCTTTCAAGGATAGGGCAGAATTTTCAAAAAAAATCCCAGAGGTGGAGCTAGAGCTCGGTTTAGCTCTAGTTTTGCTGCAGACTGATATGATCTTAAGCACCTGGCTTTACAGATCTAAGCCTTAGGCTGGCTGGCTGTGAAACCAAGGTGCTTCTGTCACAGAGCACTAGAGGGGACCCAATGAGAAGTGCATGTGAAAATGTGTCAACATGACCTAAATGTTAGCTATTGTTTTTGAGAGGTAGTGTATGTTGGGAAGGAAGGAGAGAGTAGCTGAACGTTTCTGTCCTGAAGGTCGAACCACCTCCTGAATCACCGGTAATCTTCAGCAAGTTTCTCTAGATACAGACAAAAAAAGACGAGAGCTCTAAGATTTTTCCACTCCTAGGGTCCCGTTTCCTCCAGAAACTGTATGAAGCACCCTTTGTGAGACCAATCCCCAAGGCCAGGGGACGAAAACTCTTATCCACCCTTGAAATTAAATGCAACTATCGGAGAACGTCTGTGTAGTCCTTTACCACGCACTCCTATATCCACGCTTGTATTTGAAAAGGGCTTTAACGCGAAGAAGTCTTGGTCAGATCTTGACGGTGCTATCTCCCCATGGTGGGATTGCGCATCATTTTAATTTTGTGTTTTTCTAAATCTTCAAAATCTGCAAATTTGGAACTAGAGAGATGATGGTCGCACAATATTGTGAAGGTACTAGATGCTACTATACCGTCCATTTCAGAACGTTAGTTCTATATTATGTAAGTGTCCCCTCATTTAAAAACGTTAGTTCTATGTGAGTGTCGCCTCATTTAAAAACCTTCAATACGCTCACGATTTTATAGTCATTCCTTAAACTGTGATTTGAAGAGAGAAGTACAGAGATCAAGGCTCAGGGGCCGCGGGGTCGGGTGATGCTCGGCTCCGCGCATTTGTCCAAGTCGTAACGAAAGCCGCCAACCTGCAGTGCACTCCACCGACCACGAGGGGTCAATGCAAAGCTCTCGCGTTCCCTACATTAAGGCGAACACCGCCTCTTACGTCTTGGAAGCGCGTGTGCGTGGGGCGTAGCTAAGGACGGAAGCTCGGCCGGCACGATCGCCACCCACCTGAGCCCAACTGGGCAGCGCCTTCCGGGCTCTTGCTTTTCGTGACCCAGCGCCCCAGTCCTTGCCCGTCCTTGCAGTCCCACCCCACACTCAGCCTTGTGTTCCTCGAGCCGGTCTCCGACTTCCATTTCCCACCCTAAACCGCCTGCTGGGTCTGTTCCCGCTCGGTTGTCCTCGCCCTGCTGTGCCGAGGGTCCCCTGTCAGCCTCGACCCCATGGCGCTGCAGGCGCTGCAGAGCTCGGGGGTGACCTTTCGCAGGATCCTGTCTCACTTCCCCGAGGAGCTGAGTCTGGCTTTCGCCTACGGCTCTGGGGTGTACCGCCAGGCAGGGCCCAATTCAGACCAGAAGGTGAGCCCAATCCCACAGCCCGGCCCCTCCCCGGACAGCCCCCGTCAGCCCCTGACAGCCCCACAACGGGGAGCTGACTGTTCTCACGAGTCCCATTTTGCCCTCGATTCCTTCAGAGCTGGAGAGCTGCCTGTCCGCTCTGCACACTCCACATGTCAACTAGCAGAGTGAACCTTAGGCCTGCGTTCCTAATAACGAGGGCGCGAGTTGAAGGCAGTAATGAGGGATACTTAGGAATCCACGTGGGTCTAGAGCAGGAGAAACAATTAGGCAGGGGGAAAAGCCGCTGCAGGGGCAAGTGGAAGAAAAGAAAAAATCGTTATCACTTTCTAGTTCGGTGTTTTCAGTCGGCTGGACATCGGAATTTTCTGGGGAGCTTTTCGGAAAATCCTAATGCTCGGGTTCCGTCGATGGAGATTCTGATTTAATTGGTTTGGAATGAGGCCTGGGCTTCAGGAATTTAAGAAACGTCCTAAGTGATTCTAATGCGCAGCCAAGTTTGTTGAGAGTCACCTCTATAACTGTGGGAGAAAATGCAAAATGATTTGACTTCAGAAAGTTGCGGACTGGTTGTAGGGCCAGGGCAGGTACAGTGAAAGTAACTAACAGCAAAAGTTAGTGCGCGACCAGTATATTTACCGTCGCTCAGCACATTTAACAAGGGTCTGTTTGAGACTAGGCATTGTTACTCTTCAGAGTTAGGTCAGTGCAGCCTCAGTAAGGGTACAGTTTTCTTTGTTATTTGCAGAATTCAGTGTGCAGGTTTTAATTGGGACCCCCGCATCTGCATACTTGGCTGTAGTCTGTCTTATGATTAACATTCTGCCTGTTCACTTCCTGGTGAGGCCATCTATGCTGTTGCTTGGATTTCCTCTGTTTCCCACTTATGCTACTATTTAATATTTTTATTTAAATTGGCAGCATATGTGAAATTATAGGTTATTATAGGCTACTTTTTTTCCAATATACCTTAACATAATTACACATTTTTAAAAAATATGTTGATCCCATACCCCCCTTGCCACCAAATCTTAAGTGTCCCAGTGGTCTGTGAGTCACCCGGTGGGAAACACAGAGCAGGCCTTAGCCTCCTGATGGCCACCTCTTCATTCTTCCATGGAAGTTTTCCTTTGAGTAGACCTGGAATTCCCTGCAAGAAAAGGTCCTTCCTTCCCTTTCCCTCACTTTTGATTCCCTACATTCAAGTGAACAAGTCTTGTAGATTCCAACGCCTAAATCTCTCTCACATCAATCCTCACCCTTAGTGCCTTAGCTAATATCACTTCGTTTCTCACCTGGAATCCTGCCATGGCTTCAGATCTAGTTTTCCCCACCCCCTTAGTCTCTCTCCAGTCAGCTCTTCTGCAGGAAAATTTTCTAGCATGGCAAACAGCTTCCCTTTCTGATCTCATCTCCCACGGCATAAATGTGATCTATTTCAGTCGTATCAAACTGCAGCTTCCAGAACATGCTGGCTCCCATATCCACAGAGCGCTTTCCTCCAACACGACTCCCTACCCTTCCTTCCCTGTGCCTCCCCCAGTGCTTCCAGCAAGCCTGTTTAGCCCACATGTCCTTCAAGACTCAGATATGTCATCTCTAGGAGAATGTCTCCCTCCTGTGCTCCTGATTTGATCCCCATTCTGAGTGCAGTTAGTACATTTTACATTCCTCTATCAAGTCAATTTAGTGATAATTTGTTTATTCTCTCCAGTAGACTCCAAGCTCTTTTCTTCTACCCTAGGGCCTGTCAGAGCTTATTATAAGTAACCAATGAGTGGTTGGTGAATCAGTAAGAGAGAAAATGACCTCCTTCCTTTTGTATAATATTTCAGAGTTTATCCAAATGGTGTTAATTTGATCTGGAAAAAAAGGGGAGTACATTTAGCTGTATTTGTGGAAGGCAGTGTAGTGCAGTGGTTCAGCACACACAATTTAGAGCCAGACTACTCAGGTCTGCCACTCGCAAGCTGTGTGTCCTTGGGGAAAGAGCATCCCCTGTGCCTTGGTTTCCTATAAAATTGAAATAATAAGGCCAGACGTGGTGGCTTATGCCAGTAATCCCAGCACTTTGGGAGACTGAGATGGGCGGATCATGAGGTCAGGAGTTCAAGACCAGCCTGACCAATATGGTGAAACCCTGTCTCTACTAAAAATACAAAAATTAGCCAGGCATGGTGGCGTGCACCTGTAATCCCAGCTACTCAGGAGACTGAGGCAGGAGAATCACTTGAATCCAGGAAGTAGAGGTTGCAGTGGGCCGAGATCGTGCCGTTGCACTCCAGCATGGGTGACAGAGCGGAACTCTGTCTCAAAAAAAAAAAAAAAAAAAGGAGATAATAGCAGCAGTAGCTACCTTGTAGGGTTTTGTTGAGGATAAAATGAGTTACTACATATATTATCCATAAAGCGTTTAAAGAATGTTGGCCCAACAATACATGTTAAAGAAGTCTTTATTATTATTGCATTGATGAAAACAAAGCTCAGATTAGTTCCAGAGACTCACATACTTTTCTGATGACAGCACGAGGCCCTCTGACTATTGATCATAATTGCATAGTGTGTTAGAGCTTTCCATGCTGTCTCACTGTCTTTCTAGGAATTAATACTGAAATTGTTCTCTTTTCTTCACAGAACGCTATGCTGGACTTTGTGTTCACAGTAGATGACCCTGTTGCATGGCATTCAAAGAACCTGAAGAAAAATTGGAACCACTATTCTTTCCTAAAAGTTTTAGGACCCAAGTTTATCACATCCATCCAGAATAACTATGGCGCTGGAGTGTACTACAATTCATTGATCATGTGTGATGGTAGGGTAAGTGACTGCTGGCCTTTGCCTTAACTTAGCTGGTTATTAACCTGGATTATTAGAATGCCAGCTAAATATGTATGCTCTTATAGTCAGGAAACATTCACATTCCTGCTAGATGTCTTGAACTTAGGTACAGAGCAGTGACTGGAGTCCTTCCACATCTCCCATTAACTGTGATTGCAGTGTGAGGAGGTGGTTGGGTGTGACTGACTTTATTTTTTGAGATGGAGCTTTGTTCTTCTCGCCCAGGCTGGAGTGCAGTGGCGCGATTTCTGCTCACTGCAACCTCTGCCTTGTGGGTTCAAGTGATTTCTCCTGCCTCCCAGTTAGCTGGGATTACAGGGGTGTGCCACCATGCCCAGCTAATTTTTGTGTTTTCAGTAGAGACAGGGTTTCACCATGTTGGCCAGGCTGGTCTCGAACTTCTGACCTCAGGTGACCCAACCGCCTTGGCCTCCCAAAGTGCTGGGATTATAGGTGTGAGCCCCTGAGCCTGGCCAGACTAACTTCATTTTTTTTGTCTTTGGCCAGGTGGTTCTCAAGTATAATGTGCATCAGAATCCCCTAGAGTGTGTGCCTGTTGGACACAGAGATTGCTGGGCCCCACCCCCAGAGTTCTGATCACTAGGTCTGGGGTGGAGCATGAAGATTTGCATCTCTTCACAAGCTTCCAAACAGTGTTGAATCTGCTGGTCTAGAACTACTAGTCTGGTCAGTGGGAGGAATAGGCAGGCCAATTTAGGGTCAGGTTGGAGATTGATTTTATCTAGAAGGAGGGGCAGACACCCCCAGGAAGAAGTTGGAAGTGAAGAGGATATCACAGGTGATTAGAAGCATGTGGTGCCACGTGATAGACAGGAACCTCCTGGTGCCAGCAGATGGGTGGAATTTGACAGTGGGGTGTTGGAGAGCAGGTAAGTTGCATGGATTCCTGCTTATGGGTCATTTGACAGCAGAAACTTTGCTGAACTCTTAATGGCTGAAGCATCTCAGTCTCTAAGAGAGCTGCCAAGAGTTCAGCAGAACCCCAGCCTGCCAGGACCAGTAGGGGTCTAAATCAGATGCTTCCTAGAGCTTCCCTGGGCCAGGGATGACATATGGATTCCACTTGCTGTGCCAGCTCTGCCACTGATTGCTCAGAGCAGTCAAACTTTGACAGGCATCGAACCACCTGGGGATTCCATTAAATGCAGATCCTGACTCAGTCTGGGATGGAACCTGAGATTCTGCTTTTTTTTTTTTCTCTTTTTCTTTTTTTGAAAGAGGGTCTGGCTGTGTCACTCAGCTGGAATGCAGTGGTGTCATCTTGGCTCACTGCAGCCTCTGCCTCCTGAGCTCAAGCCATCCTCCCACCTCAGCCTTCTGAGTAGCTAGGACTACAGGTATGTGCCACTATGCCTGGTTAGTGTTTGTATTTTTTTTGTAGAGACAGGGTTTTGCCATGTTGCCCAGGCTGGTTTCAAAACTCCTTACCCCAAACAATCCACCCACCTTGGCCTCCCAAAGTACTGGGATTACAGTATGAGCTGCCATGCCCAGCCAAGATTCTGCATTTTTTATAAGTTCCCAGGTGATGCCGATGCCACTGGTTAAAGGACCATGCTTTAAAGGGCAGGAGGTTGGAGTACTGACTTGAGAAGGATTTGAAGGTCTGTCTGAACTTGGCTGAGAAGTGACTGTTGTGATTGACTGGTGATGTCTGCATACCTCTTGGGCCATGTATTTGCTTTTCTGGTTGAGGTCCAACCTTGCTCTGCTGCATTTTGCAGTTGAGGAAACTGAAGTTCAAAGAGAGAAATGACTTCCATAAGGTCGCGCAGCTAGTTAGCGACAGGTCGCCTGACTTCCAGGCTTGTGGTGTTTCCGTTACTTCCCAGTAACTTGCTATAAGGGCTTTTTGGGGTGCTGCTGCTGGAGTTGGGGAAAAAAGGCTGACACTCAGCACAGCCTTCTACATCCACTTGAGTCATGCAGAACACTTAGCTTTGTTGTTTCTCCACAGTTAATATGATGTGGAGCCTATCTTTAATTAGTAATTTTCAAGCAATATTATAAGTTATAGTAACCAGATGTTTGGGCATAATTATATGCCAAAATACTATACTTTTTAATTGACTTTTTTTTTTTTTTTTTTTTTTTTAAGACATAGTCTTGCTCTGTCACCAGGCTGGAGTGCAGTGGCGCGATCTCAGCTCACGGCAACCTCCAGCTCACGGCACCTCCAACTCCCTGGTTCAAGTGATTCTCTTGCCCCAGCCTCCTGAGTAGCTGGGATTACAGGCATGCAGCACTATGTCCAGCTAATTTTTGTATTTTTAGTAGGGACAGGGTTTCACCATGTTGGCCAGGATGGTCTCGATCTCCTAACCCCGAGATCTGCCCGCCTTGGCCTCCCAAAGTACTGGGATTATAGGCGTGAGCCACTGCGCCCAGTCTAATTGACACTTTAGCTGCTTTTTGTATATTTGCAGCCTGAGAAAGCTATTTGGATACTGAAGTTCAGCAAAGTGGGTCTAAAGATACTTGTTTATGCAAATGGGACTTTGTAACCTGGGAGATCTACATTCAGGATTTATACAAATTATTATTGAAATAGGCTTAACTGGCCAGGCACAGCAGCTCATGCCTATAATCCTAGCACTTTGGGAGGCCAGGGTGGGTGGATCACTTGAGCCCAGGAGTTCAAGACCAGCCTGGGCAATATGGTGAAACTCTGTCTCTACAAAAAATACAAAAATTAACCAGGCATGATGGTGCGTGCTTGTAGTTCCAGCTACTCCACAGACTGAGGTGGGAGGATCACTGGAGCCCAGGGAGTTCAGGGCTGCATTGAGCCCAAATCATGCTGCTGCACTCCAGCATGGGCAATAGAGTAAGACCCTGTCTCAAAAACAAACAAAAAAAAGAATAGAAATGGGCTCAACTATAATTTCATGTGTTTAGCGTGAATAAAGAAGTTTTGGTTTTGGATGTTGCTTTGTAATTATAAAAGTGTTTGAAATAGTCGGTAGCAAAAGAGAAATTCACTATGTAAAAGGATGTCAGTGAAAACTTTTAATTAAAGGAAAATTTCTTGTACTTTGTAACGAAAAGAGCATTTGGAAGACCAGACTGAAATTCTGGGACCTAGTTTTAACTCTGTTACTGCTGGTACCACCTTGAACATGTCATTTGTTCTCTCTGGGCTTCAGGTTTTCTATTTCTGAAATGACGAACATGAACTACATCATCACTTCTCAAACTGTCTTTGGGGAGAAACCAGGTTTTTTTACTCCCAATCCATTGAGGACCAGTACTAGATAGCATCTAAGAGCCATTCCATCTTTAACATAACATGGACCTAAGTTGAAATAGTGGTCACCTTATAATTGCCTGATGGATTCTTCCTGCGGTTGACTGGCACTACTGTAATATTGCCATAAAGAGTTTAATTAGGCCGGGCACGGTGGCTTATGCCTATAATCCCAGAACTTTGGGAGGCCAAGGAGGGTGGATCACCTGAGGTCGGGAGTTCGACCTGGCCAACATGACAAGACCTTGTCTCTACTAAAAATACAAAAATTAGCTGTGCATGTTGGTGCACACCTGTAATCTCAGCTACTTGGAGGCTGAGGCGCAAGAATGGCTTGAACCCAGGAGGCAGAGGTTGCAGTGAACTGAGATTGCGCCACTGCACTCCAGCCTGGGTGACAGAGTAAGAAAAAAAAAAAGAGTTAAATTAACATTAATGTGAGGCCAGCCACACAGGAGAACTGGCGTTGTTACTCAAATCATTCTTCCTGAAAGCTCGAAAGTTAGGGTTTTTGAAGAATAGTTTGGTGTAGGGGACTAGGGAATAGGTGCTGCTGATTGGTTGGGGATGCAATCATGCAGGTGTGGAAAACAGTCCTCATGGGCCAAGTGGGCCTTTTGGTGGCAGAAGGGCAACAGAACCAATTGAGTCATGAGTCATGGGTCTGGGTGGGATCAGTTGGTTGTCAGAATGCAAAAGTCTGAAAAATACCTCAAAAGACGAATCTTAAGTTCTACAGTAGTGATGTTATCTATAGGATCAGTTGGGGAAGTCACAAGTCTTACGAACTCCGGACACCTGACTCCTGAGCAGTAAGAGATCATAGAAACTATGCGAACATTTTTGCAGAATTCAGGCCTTTCTCATAGTCCTAATCTTGTGGACTTTCATTAGTTTTACAAAGGTAACTTCAGCTCTGGACTGGAGAGGGGAACAGTTTTAGGGAGGAACGATTATCATCCTTGCTTCAAAATTAAACTATAAACTATGTTCCTCCCTTGGTTAGCTTGGCCTATGTCCAGGCATGAGCTTGGATAGCCAGCCTGTGAGGCTGGCAGCAAGATGGAGTCAGCCATACGAGACTTCTCTCACTGTTATAATCTTCTGAATGCAGTTGCAACCTCACCTCACATACCTTAGGGGCTAAGTCAGTCTTGGACACTAAAACCTCTCAAAGGTTTTGGTGGAGATGTATGTTTTTGCAAAGCAGGCATTTTGAGTGGCTTTGTAACCAAGGTACTGCTCTAGTCAAAAATGTTATGTTTCCTTATATTTCTACTTGTATAAGCAAAAACAGGGTATTTTACTCCTTTTTGTGCCCATTTCTTTTTTCCTTCAGCTTATCAAATATGGAGTTATTAGCACTAGTATTCTGATTGAAGATCTCCTCAACTGGAATAATTTATACATTGCTGGACGACTCCAAAAACCGGTGAGTGTTTTACAGGCTGCACAGTTCAGGCTGCCTTTCCTCTCTCAGCCGAACCTTACTTTGATCATTGTGATTGCAATGAGATGGAACTGTGGAAATAGAAACAAGTTTCTGACTCTTTCTACTCCCAATAAAATTTATTGCCAAGTAATATCCACATATTCTCTTGTGATATGATATAAGAAGAAATATGTGTTTGGTTTTTCTCCTTGGGCTCCTAGTTCAGAGGTCCTAAAACTCTTGGAATATTTCAGTGATGGGGATGACAGTGTCTTTTATTATTGGTAACAAGTCCCTTTAAACTGCACCTGAGTTTATAGTAATAAAGTGACTCTTGATGGGCCCCTAGATAGATTCAGGATAGGGCTGGCTGCCAGGGAGCCAGCCGTGTGAGGAGAGGCTGGAGCTTTCAGGCCCCCCACTCCCACCTTGATGGAGGGGAGAAAGGCTGGAGATTGGGCCAATCACCAATGGCCAATGATTTAATTAGTCTTGCATAGGCAGTGGAACCTCATTTAAAAAAACCTGTAAACAAAGGGGTTCTGAGGACTTCTCGGTTGGTGAGAACATCATGGTGCTCGGAGGGTGGTGTGCCCAGAGAAGTTGTGGAGCTCCACACCCTTCCACAGCCCCATATCTTGCCAAGCATCTCTTCCATTTGGCAGTTCCTGAGTTGTGTCCTTTGTAATAACCAGGTACATGCAAGTAAAGTGCCTCCTCGGCTGGGCACAGTGGTCCACTCCTGTAATCCCAGCACTTTGGGAGGCCGAGGTGGGCGGATCATTTGAGGTCAAGAGTTCAAGACCAGCCTGGCCAACATGATGAAACCCTGTCTCTACTAAAAATACAAAAACGTTAGCTGGGTATGATGGTACATACCTGCAATCCCAGCTATAGCTGCTGGGGAAGCTGAGGCAGGAGAATAACATGAACCTGGGAGGCGGAAGTTGCAGTGAGCCGAGATCACGCCACTGCACTCCAGCCTGGGTGACAGAGTGAAACTCCAACAACAACAAAAAGTGCCTTCCTGAGTTCTGTGAGCCATTCTAGCAAATTATGAAACCAGAGGAAAGGGGAATTAGCCCCACCCCTTTATAGTGAATGGTTAGAGTATGGGAGACCTGGACTTGTGATTGGCGTCTGAAGTGGGGAAGCCTTGTAAAACTGAGCCCATAACCTGTGGGATCTGACTGTAACTCCAGGTAGCTAGGGTCAGAATTGAATTTGGTTGTACAACACTCATTTGGTGTTTGGAAGGCTAGAGAATTGGTTGGCTGACACCCACATTTGGTGTCAGAAGTGCTGGGAGTAGAAGCCGAGTTGCAGTCCACCTTCCCTCCTGCTGTCCTCTCCCTCAAGATTCTCCAGTGACTGGATTGGGTGGCCGGGAACGTGCCCAGTGCCTCAGTGGAGCCTCTCTCAGCACTACCCAGTCACCTTGTCTCCTAGGACACGTACCCTGGGGCGACTGATGCATCTCAAGGGCAGTGCCTGGCTGGTGGGATCCTTCAGTAACTGCTGAGTAAATGAATGCACCAAAGTAGTCAATCCAAAGGGCTGGTATTCCCCATCCCTTTTATTCTCTTTCTGAGGCCAGTGGCGATGCCTTCTCTACTTTCTTAGCTCATTTGGGACACAGCTAGAGGAGGCTGTAGGGACTAGGCCTTTCCCTGGCTTTAGTAGAAACAGGAAGCAAACACAAAACAGGGAAAAAAAAGTGGGAGAGAACTTTTAACAAGTATTTGCTATATCAGCTTTCTTCTTTTTTTTTCTGTGTTCTGAGAAAGGGTCTTTTCATAGTTTCAGAAGTATGTTAAATAGTCACAGTTGCTAATCTCATACTTCTTACTATAAGGAAGATTTTCATTGTGCGTCAGAGGACCCCAGGCTCCACAAGAGGGCGACAGATTGTTCTTGAGTGTCTCCCCCAATAGTGAATTGCTGCTTCTCCTTCTGTAGCTATCTATGGGGAAAATGAGAGATTTCTATAGCCTTAGCTCACTGATTTCTATTATAAACATCTCTTTACTGATGTGCATGGGCTGTCAGGATCCTCCTGCCTTTCACTTGAGCTTACAGTTTCATAGTGTAGCTCCTTAAAATGTCCAGAAATACTTGATCCGGGCAGGGTTTATGTAAGTACAGTATATGCGTGTACAAATTTATCAAACTGTGTCCTTAAGATGTGTGCACTTCACTGTCACTAACTTTTACTTAATTAAAAACATTTTTAAAAGTCTAGAAATGATAGGCTTACTGAGATTTCATATCTATATAGATAAATTTCTCACTTCTAAGTTGGATGTTAGATGACTAGTAAAGCTCATAATTAAGCAATTGGAAATTTGTAAATATTTTATTTCCAGAATTTTTGTTGTTATTGTTTGTTTGCTTGTTTTACAAAATATGGGCCAGGCACAGTGGCTTATGCCTGTAATTCCAGCACTTTGGGAGGCTGAGGCAGGTAGATCACTTGAGGTCAGGAGTTCAAGACCAGTTTGGTCATCATGGTGAAACTCCATCTCTACTAAAAATACAAAAATTAGCCAGGGAGGGTGGTGCACACTGGTAATCCCAGCTACTTCGGAGGCTGAGGCAGGAGAACCACTTGAACCCGGGAAACAAAGGTTGCAGACAGCTGAGATCATGCCACTGCACTCCAGCCTGGGTGACAAAACAAGACTGTGTCTGAAAACAAACAAACAAACAAAAACAAAGTATGTAGCTTGATGAGAAGAATAATGGGCATCAAATTAGAAGCCTTGGGTCATATTCAGTCCTGCCACCTACTAGTTGTTACATAAACTTGGGCATCTTGCTTTATCTTTCTGAATTTCAGTTAATTTATCTGTAGAATAAAGGTCCACAAAGGTATTTAAAGTTGGAAGCAGAGCTGGGTGCAATGGCTCATGTCTGTAATCCCAGCACTGTGGGAGGCTGAGGCAGACAGATCACTTGAGGCCAGGAGTTTGAGAACAGCCTGGACAACATGGCAAAACCCCATCTCTACTAAAAATATAATAATTAGCTGGGCATTGTAGCGTGCACCTGTAATCCCAACTACTTGGGAGGCTGAGGCACGAGAATCACTAGAACCTGGGAGGCAGAGGTTGCAGTAAACCAAGCTCATGCCACTGCACTTTGCACTCCAGCCTAGGTGACAAAGCGAGACTCTGTCTCAAAAAAAAAAAAAAAAAAAAAAGGAGGAAGAATATTCGAAGCAGAGTAGGGACTCGGCCTTTCCCTGGGCTTTAGTAGAAACAGGAAACAAACACAAACACTTGCTAGGAAAAGCGCAAGTGTTTTGATATCCCTGATAGACACTCAGAAAATGGTCTTTCTCTTCTCTCTGTGCCTTTGCTTATCTCAGTTATTTTGAAATAGAAATGAAATTGAATGTTAAAATGTTGTATTATTCTTTGTATTATACTTTATGCTTAGAATATTTAAAAAAATTTTTTAAGGCTTTAAGAACTTGAAATGCCATGATATCTCAGAATATAAGCACTGGAAATGACCTCAGGTTTAATCTAACTGTTATATTCTTATAAAACAAAAACAGCAAGACAAGTAGTAGCAGCCATGCTCATATCATGCAAAACTCTACATTTCTCAGCTGACTTGGAGAAGAAAATGTTACTGACAGCAATGAGTATCCCTAAGGCTTTTTATGCTTCTAGCACAAGAAAATTAGGGTATCATAAAATCATTTGAATGTGTTGAACATATACATTTTTTTAAATTGAAAATGATAAACAGGCAAATTAACTCTCTCGTCCCCCCTGCTCCCGATTTTCCACAAGTGGAAATCACTGTTAAGCAGAAAAATGATTTTTAAACAAACTATTTGTACCTCTAGGTGGCAGCAAATATTAATCAGACTTGAACAAATCTAATGAAAGGGGTAGTATTTTGGATGATAAAGTTGGGTAAATATCTTAAGAAAGAATTATCAGAATATGAGTATGAATTCTTTATATTTATGTGTTTTAAAAGGAGTCACATTAAATTATGTTGTCTAAAGCTCCGGAATTCTCTTGTATCTTACAAATCGAAATAGAATTTCTCAGTCATTAGCAACTTAAGTCTAATATTTTCCCAAGTAAGAAACCATGGAATTTAAAGTGCTTAATATAGCATTGTGACCAATCTTTTTTTTAAGCCAAGAAACCTCTAAAGTAATAATTAATAGTTATTTCCCTAGTTAATGTAATTTTGGATTTTTGTATTTTACATTGTTTTTAGTGTATAGATAATTGTGCTTGAGTTTTTAAGGCATTTATATTGACATGCAGTGGTTTTTTTGCCACCTTGTTAAGAGGATTTTGATTTATTTTAATGCATTCATTGTAATATATTTTGCCTTTTAGTAATGTAGCTTTATTTTATTTTATCTTTATTTCTAAAACAGGGTGTTGCTTTGCCACCCAGGCCAAAGTGGAGTAGCATGAACATGGTTTACAGGAGCCTCAATCTCCCGGTCTCAGGCAATCCTCCCATCTCAGCCTCCTGAGTAGCTGGAACTATAGGCACATGCCACCATGCCCAGCTAATGTTTATATTTTTTTGTGAAGATGGGGTTTTGCTGTGTTGCCCAGTCTTGAATTTGTAGGCTGAAGGGATCCACCTGCCTCAACCTCGGACTGAAGAGATCCACCTGCCTCAGCCTCTCAAAGTGCTAGGATTGCAAGCATGAGACCCCTTGTGTGGCCTATTTTTTAGTAATAACTTTATTGAAATAAAATTCACCTACCAAACAGTTCAACCATTTAAAGTGTACAATTCAATGGTTTTTACTATATTCACATAGTTCAACCATAACCATATTGTAGCTTTATTAATTTTTTGTGTGAATAGAAAAACCCCCAGTGGTATAAAAGATCCCTGAGCTAGGAGTTGAAAAACCTGGTTTACTAGTTTTGCCTCTGCCCTGCTATAAGCAAATGTTTGGGCCGCTAGTGTTTGAAATCCACAGATTGAGTCATTTATTTCTTTATTCAAAAGGCAACTGTTTCTTCTCTGTGTATGCCAAAGGAATTTTTAAAAAGGACAAGCTCTTGCTTGTCCTCGAAGAGCCCAGAGTCTAACAGGTAGATAATAAGTAAGGTTTCATCCAGCTCTAGTGTTCAGTGTTTCTTCTTCATCCTTAAGCATTGACTATTTAGAAGAGTTCAACCTCCTGGTCATTTGGAATGGAAAAGTTCTGGTAAATGGTTGAGTATTTGAATACTAGATAGGGCTGTGGTCTTTGTGATTAAAATTTCACTCTTTGCAATTCAAGTAGTCTCTCCTTGTGACAATTTTAGAAGAGCCCACATGTGACTTTCTCTTTTTTCCTCTCTTAAAATATACTCACAAATCTCTCCTTTGAAAGTCTCTTTAAGCAATACCCCTTTCTCTCCAGTAAAGATTTTCCTCCCTGGCAGTCGTGCTAATGTTATCTATGCAGTTCAGGTCGGGGCATTCCCAGTAAGATACAAACAGCTATTCACAAATCTGAGCACTTTCTTTTTTTCCCAGGCCTCTCTGGCAGTCTCCCAAGAGTTCACTGGCTTTTCACTCTGAACAACAAATAACAGTACTGCTGAGACAAGTTCATAGTTCACCTTTCGTTGAAGAACCAGATCAGCACAGTAGCAGACTCTTCTGAATTGACATTTTTCCTTTGAGTAAGGATGCTTTTATTTTTACTTTCTTAACCTTAAGTAGCAAACAGCCCGCCTTCTTACAACCTAAGTGGAACAACCTCCTTGGAGAACAAGTGGTATTTTGTTAACCAGGAAAATTTCCCCAAAGTTAGTCTTTTCTTTGCATAGGTGAAGAATTATTGAGAAGGATGTGATGAATGGGGATGAAGAACAGGAATGTGGAAGCAGAGAGGCATCACAGAGTTATGGAAAGAGCACTGGATGAATCCTGGTACTGGATCCTCACCCAGTTTGCCACTACTTCTCTTGGAGAAATCTTTTAACCCCACCAGACCTAAGTTTTCTGTCAGTAAAATGAGGCAGTTGCCCTCCTAGATTAATAATTCAGTATGGAATACAGTCATCCCTTGGTGTCCATGGGGATTAGTTTCAGTACCCAACTCTGATATAAAATGGCCTAGTATTAGCATATAACCTATGCATATCCTCCTTCATATTTTAGCATCTCTAGATGACTGGTAATACCTAATACAGGGCTTACAAATCACGTCGTTCACCTGCCTTCAATGTACTTGACACATGGTGGCAAATTCAACTTTTGCTTTTTGGAACTTTGTGGATTTTTTTTTTCCTGAATGTTTTCCATCTGTGATTGGTTGAATCCATGGGTGCAGAACCCACGGGTATGAAGAGCCAACTGTATAAGGTTTAGGAAAGTTATTCAAGGAATAAGCATAGGTTTTTTTATATGACCTTAAAATTTGTTTTAATCATCTTTCAGGATAAGTTAACTGGAATAGAATCCTAAATTAGTGCATGAGAATAATTTAAAATATTCAGAGCTAGATTTGCCGAATATAAAGTTGTGATCCTGATTTTTGTTGTCAACTCATTATGAACTGTAGGCAACTCATGTTCCTGGGCTGGTCATGGGTTACTCTCTGCAGATGATTGCAGTAACACTAAACTCCCCCAAGTGCTGAAAGGCTTAATTAAGATCCATTAAGTCCTCAGAAATATAAGGGAGGAGGAGGTGATACTGAATCAAGTGGCTTATCTACCATATATGATATTTGTGTGTTATAATGTTCCCTTAGAAAAAAGTAGGGGAAAAAGGTAGAAGAATTTAGATTCTAAAGCTTAATTTATAAAATAGTAGTTACATGTTTCATAATACTGTTTTTTACAATTAGAAGAGAAGAAACTATACCTTGGGATACGGCAGCATTCTCCACTTTACTTGCTTTCTAATATTTATTTTGGAGTTTCTCATAGTGTATCTTTTATGTGCCATCTTAATTTTGTCAGAAATTATCTGTATTTGACAAATAAAAGGTAACTTATACCCTGTTTTCTAGAATAGATGGAAAATGTGTCTCGATAGTACCAAGTGGTTTAGAGATAGTAGATACATTTTAGATGGTAGATACGTATGGGAGTCCTTATTAGGGACTTCTAGACCCTTTCCTTTGTGTAGACGGTCAGTCAGAAACAGTGTGATGTTTTTAAAAGATTATGGTGGGAGTGTAAATTGGTGTAACCACTCTGAAGAGCAGTTTGACAGTATACGCCTTAGAGTAGTAATTGTCAAAGTGTCCCTGGGCATTACTTAAGAACTTGTCAGAAATGTGCATTTTTCAGGCCTCACCCAGGCCTACAGAGACAGAAACTCTGGGAGTTGGGCCCAGTACTACAGGTTTTAACGAGTCCTCCAGGTGATGCTAATGGTAGCTAAAGATGAGAATCCCTAGCCCAGAGAAGCTCTTGACTTGTACACTGAGTAGCACACACAAGGAAGCTCATTTCACTGAAGGGTTTGTATGCAGTAACTCATTTGATCTTTCTAGCAATCTATGAGCTTGATTCTGTTATTTATCCCATTTTACTGATAAGGAATTATGCCCATAGCCACAAAAGATATGAAGATGGGATTTGAACACATCTCTTAACTACAGTGCAGTCTTTTTTTTTTTT
>NW_016107596.1:1080669-1097073 GCF_001604975.1 Cebus imitator
GGGTTTCACCATGTTGACCAGGATGGTCTTGATCTCTTGACCTCGTGATCCACCCGCCTCGGCCTCCCAAAGTGCTGGGATTACAGGCTTGAGCCACCGCGCCCGGCCCAGTGCAGTCTTTAAAAATCTCAGAAGAGACTGGAGCTCTTAGTATTTTTTTTTTCTTTTCTTTTTGAGACAGGGTCTCACTGTGTCCTTTAGGTTGGACCGCAGTGTTGTGATCATGGCTCACTGCAGCCTCAACCACCTGGACTGAAACTGTCTTCCTACCTCAGCCTCCTGAGTACCTGGGAACCACACATGTGCATCCCTATGCCTGGCTAGGTTTTGGGGTTTCTTGTTTTTGTTTTCTAGAGATGGGGTCTCACTATGTTGCTCAGGCTGGTCTCTTGATCCCCCTGCTTTGGCCTCCCAAATTGCTGAGATTATAGGTATGAGCCACCAAACCTAAGTTACTGTTTGTATTTTAATGGATTTGCAGAAAGTCTCAAATGGCAGCTTCTGCTCTGTGTTGAGAAAAATTCTTCTTATCGAGCAAAGCAGTTGCTAGTATTCTAGACACTTCACGTTTATTATTGTAGTCAATCTTTGTGACTGTTCTTTGATGCAAATCATTTGCCCAAACTCACATAGCTAGTAAGTATCTGAACGTGAGCCCATATCTACCTCTAAAACCCATTCTTTTTCTACTGTAGCTAATTTTCTTTCATTTTTCCTTAGTCAAGTTCAAAATCAATGTAACTAGAAATCATGAAATAGAGCATGAACTTCCTATGTTAGATATGGTTCAAGATTACAGATGAAGTCTAAATAAAGAGGTAAAATGCCTCTGTCAACTAAAAAATTAAGTGATGACAATGAGATTATAAAATTTAAAAATTAAGTTTGCAAAGGACTTTTACTCTTTTTCAAAACCTATGATGCGTTTCCTTGTTTAAGAAGAGTATTTGGGTGGTTTTTTTTGGCATTTTGATCCTTTCCTGTGTCATGATTTCTTTGACTTTGGCATAAAACAAGGAGATTCTGGGATTACTATTAGAGGAACAATTTTGTGTCACCTGAACCAATATTCCAGGATCTTCAGTGGGAAGAGTTTGGGACAGTTCCAGTGCATGTGTAATACTGGAACAATACTTGAGCAATACTTCATGCTTGAGCAATACTTCATTTCTGAAATTTTTCTTTTCAATGTTCTGCTTCTTTCAGGTGAAAATTGTCACAATGAACGAGGATATAACTCTTAGATCAGCCCTTGACAGAAATCTAAAGAGTGCTGTGACTGCTGCTTTCCTCATGCTCCCGGAAAGCTTTTCTGAAGAAGACCTCTTCATAGAGATTGCCGGACTCTCCTATTCAGGTTAGTGTGGTTGCTGCCCAGATGTTCTGCAAGGAGGAGATTTGTTGTTTGAAGGCTGCAGATATCCTGTTCTCACTCGGGACTGGAGCTGCTACAGTCTTAGTCGTAAATCGTATCACCTCATGCATGGTTCCTGCACTAACCTCCTGATTTGCCTCCCTGCCTCCCACATCCCTTCTCCACATTTCTGTGCTTATTGTCCCAGGGTACTTTTATTGTTAATTTTTATTTTGAAGTAATTTCAAATTTACAAAAAAAAAGTTTCAAGAATAATACAGAAAACTCCCTTAGGCCCTTTTCCCAGATTTGACAGTTTTAACATTTCACCATATTTGTTTTCTCATTTCTCTATCAGTGGTTTTCAAACTTTAGCATGTGTCTGAAAAACCAGGAAGTCTCAGGTTAAAACACACACTCCTGGGCCCTACCCCAGACAACTGATTTAGCAGGATTGAGGTGGGGCCCATGAATTTGTATTTCTAGAAACAAGTTCCCAAGGGATGCTGATGCCCCTCCAGGGGTCCCAATTTGAGAACCATTGTTTTCTCCATATGTGTAAACAAACTATATTTTTTTCTAAACTGTTTGAGAGTAGTTCACACATATTATGTCCCTCTTAGGCCATGTACCGTACTTGAGTTTGTGTCTCCTAAGAATAAGGACGTAGTCTTATATAACCATAGTACGTTCATCAAATTCAGGAAACTAAACACTGATACAATGCGTGTATCAAATTTATAATCCATATTTTAAATGTCAGGTGTCCCAGACTGAGGCAACTAGGAGGGTAGAGTCCCTGGCCCCTCACCCTTGCTGCAACCAGAGGAGCACCACATCTGTTTACTATAGTAAGGTTCCGTGTAAGATTTCATTTACGAAACAAGTGGTCTAGTTTTTTAAAGGTTTAAAAACCACCATCTTAAATAAATATCATCTTTCCCCATTTTTTAAGTATGAATCAAAGAACTTTATGCTCAGAGCATTGCAAAAGCAATGTTTACTTAGTCTCTGAATCCCAGTATAGACAGATAAGATTTCATGATAATTTAATGCCATAAGAGACCTTAGAGGTTTTATTCTTCCATCTTCTCAAAATTCATCTACTGTGACTGTATTTGCAACACTGGAGAGAAAGGCATGGAAGCAGCCTTGCTCTCTGGGTGCTTCCAGCTTCACCTGGCAGCCTCCCTGCCTTCCAATAAAAGACATAGGGGAAAAGAGTGGCATGGCCTTGTGCCTGAATGAGCAGGCCACATGCACTGTGTGAGCAAAGGGAGTCACTTTTATTAGAGTGATTCCCTCCCCATATTTCCCTGTGAAAAAAAGATGGAACAGAAGCCTTTTATGAAGGCTGACTTGGTGGGAGAAGATGGAGGACTGTTTTCTACTCGCCCCTACCACTACCAGTCCTCCATTTTTTCCCTTTGTAGTCAACATCATCGA
Organism: Cebus imitator; assembly: GCF_001604975.1. Lineage (NCBI taxonomy): Eukaryota > Metazoa > Chordata > Mammalia > Primates > Cebidae > Cebus > Cebus imitator. The sequence continues at coordinate 1,083,470 of NW_016107596.1, forward strand.
AGCATTGGGTGGATTCTGGGAGTTCCCTCTAAATTCTGAACGTTGACTAAGGAAATTTACAAATGACCTGGCTGCTTTCACCTCTTTAAAGACTCTTAAGTTAGCCTTCAAGCTGCTACCAATCTTTAGCTGATTTTTGCTGGAACTAGACAAGACTAATGAGGGTAGAAAATGACATAGGTTCTGCAGGTAGATCTCTTTCATAGGTATGAGACCTACCCTAGGCAAAGTGTTGAAAGGCACATTTTCTTCCTTTATGCCAAATTTCATATTGTCCACTCATCTCATTTTTATTTATAACTTTGATATTGTCCATCTTTTTCCAGTTGAGAGATTTTATACACACACACACACACACACACACACACACACATACGTGTATGTGTGTGTATTATAATTATGTACAGTCCTGAATCTGTGAAGTTCAACATTTCTCCTGGGATGGGGCAGGAGAAGGGACAGAGAAACCATATCTGTCCACGTTGTTAGACAAGCTTCTGCCAGTAATTGCTCAGGCAGAGGCGAGGTCTATTAGTATTACTTGTAGCAATAATAGTCCTTTACATTTTATATATTATTTAAGGACTACTTTGACTGCCCTGAGGTCAGTATTGTTATAAATGATGGGTGAGAAAAGAGTGGGTGAAGTATGAGAGGCTGCAAACTGGAAAGGAGAAAGCTTTGTGTTTATTTTTTATTATTTTTCCTCCACCCTTTCCTCTTTTTTTTCTTTTTTTTAAGAAAGCTTTCTAACCCAGCCAGGTGTGGTGGCCCTGTAATCCCAGCAATTTGGGAGGCCAAGGCAGGCAGATCACTTTAGGTCAGGAGTTCAAGACTACCCTGGCTAACATGGCGAAACTCCATCTCTACTAAAAATATGAAAATTAGTCAGGTGTGGTGGTGCATGCCTGTAAGCCCAGCTACTTGCAAGGTGGAGGCAGAAGAATCACTTAAACCAGTGAGATGGAGGTTGCAGTGAGCTGAGATCATGCCAGTGCATTCCAGCTTGGGTGACACAGTGAGACTGTGTCTTGTGTCTAAAATACATAAATGTATATAAAGCTTGCTAACCCTTTAGTTTTTCTTAGAAGTCAGCATTTAAATGAACAGGAAAGGAGCCCCAAATACATTTTAAAGGGTCACCTTGAATTTTGTTATGTAAGTATAAACTATTAAAATGGCTAATTTTAGGCAATGGTCCTGGTTTAATATTTATCAAGCAAATCAACATCTTACACCCTAAAGAACTGCAGATGGAATTTCTTCTCTAAGGAGCTTCACATTAATAACATGCAGTCACAGTGAGTCAGTGGTAGAGTTGAAAAACAACGCATGTGAAAAAGGCAAGAAGGATGTGAAAGAATATGGCGTGTTTAGCGAGGAAGCAGTAGATTGGTGTGACTGAAGTCTGTGGCTTAATGGCAGGGAAAATGGCATTTATTATTGGGTGCCAAGGACTACTCTCAGCACTTTAAATTTGATAACTAGTTTAATCCTCACAATAACCATTTGATTTAAATGCTGTGTCATTGCTGCATTTTACAGATGAAAAAACTGAGGCCCAGAGTGGTTCCCTGTCTAAGGTCACTCATTTGGTACATGGTGGACTAGTTTGAATACCAGCTTTCTAGAGGTATTTGAACCTTTCTTTTTTTGTTGTTTTATTTGTTTTTTATAATTTTATTTCCTGAAATGCAAGCTTGAACCTTTCTGAACCCCCAGTTTTCTTATTTGTAAAACAGAAATAACTATCTCACAAAGAAATATTCAGTGAGATAATATATGTAATAGCTTCCAAAACCGTTTTTTTTTTTTTTTTTTTTTTTTTTTTTTTTTTTTTTTTTTTTTTTTTTTTTTTTTTTTTTTTTGAGACAAGGTCTCATTCTGTTGCCCAGGCTAGAGTGCAGTGGTGAGATCACCACTCACTGCAGCCTCGACCTTTGGGGCCCAAGCAACCCTCCCACCTCAGACTCCCAAGTAGCTGGGACACCAGGTGCAAACCACCACACCTGGCTAATTTTGTTTATTTTGTGTAGAGACAAGGTCTCGCTATGTGCCTTGGGTGGTCTTGAACTCCTGACCTCAAACAATCCTCCCGCCTTGGCCTTCCAAAGTGCTAGGATTACAGGTGTGGGCCACTGCACGTGGCTGCCTCTAGCATCTTATCTCATTGATTGTCAGTGCTCAGAAAACAATTGCTGTTATTATTATTTTTATGTATTATTGTTGGTCACATAGGTTTTCCTCAGGTTGAGACACTCATTTGCTCAGTCATTCAGTGATTGATGGACACTTAGGTTAGCTGCATTTATCATTGTTTTAACAACATTGCTGTGAATCACTTTGTACAGATTACTTTGATTGGGGAAGGGGCAAAGGAGGCACTGACTTCTTTGGATGTATTCTCCAGAGTGGAATTATGTTGTCACCTGTAAGAATTATAAAACTTGTTACACATTGACAAATAATACCTGTCAAAACTGCTGGGGGCTGTGGCTCACACCGGTAATCCCAGCTTCCAGGCTGCAGTGAATTATGATCACGCCACTGCACTCCAGCTTGGGCAGTAGAGCCAGACCCTGTTTCTTAAATTAAAAAAAGAAAAAAAATTAGCTGAGTATTTAGATAGATGGATTGAAACATGACAACCCCATTTCATCTGGCCAGTTAAGGACCTCAAGGAATGAAAAACACCTTCAGGCACTTTCCTATGAGAGAGAGAATGGGTTTCTTTCATTGTGAGATTGTCTGAACACAGCCTCAGCTACTTCTAGGAATAAGACAAAGCAGTGAGGAAGTTGCCAGTTGAGTGATTCTTGAGCAAAGAAAGTAGTGATGAGTGCCAGCTCTCTAAAGTGTAAGGAAACATCCCCATTTCTGGGTTCTGGTAGAAGCCAGTAAAGAAGCATTTTCTCTGGAGTGGAAGCTAGTAAGATTTATTCCGTGGTGATGAAGCCATCTGAAAGTTGTTTTCATTTTGAGGATACTGATGCCCAGGCAAGCCACTTAACTTCTCTGGCCATCAGTATCCTCAAAATGAAAAAATGGGAGCAATAATAATTAGTTAAGTGGGTCACATAGCTTATAAGTGCCCAGCCAGCATTTGAACCCAGGTAGTCTTCATCCTGGAATGCTTCCTCTTAACCCTTTACTGTTCTACAAAAGGTCCTGGTGGACGTCACTCCTGGTTCACGCTTGGGTCACTCCTCCTCCAGGACCCACTGGGTCATACCTTCACCTCCTCCCACCAGTAGGCCTTAGTTCTGGCTTATCATGGAGGCCTTTTCTGACCCCCGCTGTGACTCCATCACTCCCTGTGTCTTTCCCTGGTTTTGTTTTTCCCATAGCACTTTCCACAGTCTGCCACACTGTATCTTATTGTTGGTTGGTTGATCTTTGGTCTTTGTTCCACCACTGAGGATGTGGAGAGAAGGAATTTTTGTCTTGTTTTGCGCCTTCTCTTTGCATGCTTCCAGCAGTACCTGACCTGTACTAGGTGCTCAGTAAATATTTCATGAATGGATTATACTGCTTTATTCCTGAACCAATATAGTGAACCTGAGTCCTCCCTATTGCTCCCTACTTTTGTGTTATCTAAAGTTGAGAAAAGAAATCCTGGGCGCAGTGGCTCATGCCTATAATCCCAACACTTTGGGAGGCCAAGGCGGGCAGCTCACTCGAGGTCAGGAGTTCGAGACCAATCTGGCCAACATGGCGAAACCCCCATCTCTACTAAAAATACAAAAATTAGCTGGGCATGGTGGCATGCACTTGTAATCCCAGCTACTAGGGAGGCTGAGGCAGGAGAATTGCTTGGATCCAGGAAGCAGAGGTTGCAGTGAGCTGAGATCGTACTGCACTCCAGTCTGGATGACAGAGTGAGGCTGTCACAAAAAAAAAAATTAAAAAAGTGAAAAGACAGCTAACAAAATGGAAGAAAATATTTAAAAATCATGTATCTGATAAGGGACTACTATCCAGAATATATAAAGAATTTTAAAAATACAATGAAAAGGCCGTGCGTGGTGGCTCACACCTGTAATCCCAACGCTTTGGGAGGCTAAGGTGGATGGATCACTTGAGGTCAGGAGTTCAAGACCAATCTAGCCAACATGGTGAAACACCATCTCTACTAAAAATACAAGAAATTAGCTGGGTGATGTGGCATGTGCCTGTAATCCCAGTTACTTGGGAGGCTGAGGTAGGAGAATAGCTTGACACCAGGAGGTGGAGGTTGCAGTGAGCCAAGATCATGCCATCGCACTCCAGCCTGAGCACCAGAGCAAGACTCTGTCTCAAAAACAAACAAACAAAAAAACCGGAAAAGACAATCCAATTTAAAACAAGAGAAGGATTTGAATAGCCATTTCTTCAGAAAAGGTATCCAAATGACCAGTAAGCACATGAAAAGTTGTTCACATCATAGGTGTTAGGGAAATGCCAATCCAAATCACAGAGACACCATTCTACACCTGCCACAATGGCTGTAGTAAAAAAGACAAGAACACATGTCGAGAATGTGGAGAAATTGGGACCCTCATATATTGCTGATAGGATTGTAAAGTGGTACAGCTGCTTTGGAAAAAAAATTTGGTGGTTCCTCCAAATGTTAAACACAGTTACCATATGACCCAGCAGTTCTACTCCTATATATCTACCTATGAGAAATGAAAACCTATGTCCATACAAAAACTCGTACACAGTGGCATCATTCATAATGAATAGCCCAAAAGTAGAAACAGCACAAATGCTTTCAACCGACAAACGGACAAATAAAATTGGTGCATCTGTACAATGAATTATTATTTAGCCACAAGCAGGAATGAAGTACTGATAAGTGCTACAGTGTAATGAACCTTGAAAACATTTTGCTAAAATCATAAAAATAACCCCACATAGTGTATGATTCAGTGTGTATAAAATGTCCAGAATAGGCAAATCTGTAGGGAGTAAGTAGATTAGATCCAGCCTGTATCTCCATTGTCTAGCATAGCTCCTGGTACTTTGTAGCCACCCAAATATTCACTGAACTGGGCAATGTTGCAATTCTGGCTGGGGATGGGGAGTAATCACTTAGGAGCATGGGGTTTCTTGTGGGGAGGCTGGAGTACTCTAATATTAGATTGGAGAGATGATTGTACAACTTTGTAAATAGAATTTAAAATGCTTAATTATTTACTTTAATGGATGAATTACATGGTATGTGAATTATATCTGAAAAAACAGTCCTGAAAGTGAATTTTATTTTGCCATATCAATATCCAGTTTGGGCTATAGTCCTTAAACACCACTGCATAAAAACCTGCACTGAATTGATCTTTTTTTCATACCATTTGCTGCCTGAGGTAGGGCCTAAATCAAGGCAGGTTGAGTTCCCTTATCTGAAGTGCTTGGGGCCAGAAGTGTTTTGGATTTTGGAATTTTTCAGATTTTGGAATGTTTGTACACATATAATGAAATATCTTGGGGATGGCCCAAGTCTATCATGAAGTTCATTTATGTTTCATAAACGCCTCATACACATCACCTGAAGGTGATTTTATATGATATTTTTAACCATATATGTTACCCACTGCATGAGGTCAGGTGTGGAATTTTCCACTTGTGTTACGCCACTGCTCAAAAGGTTTCAGGTTTGGGGACATTTTGCATTTCTAGTGTTAAGATTAGGGTTGCTCAGCCTGGATTTCCATTGCTTAGCAGGGCTCCTGATATTTTGTATCCACTTTGTAGCCACTCAGATATTCACTGAACAGAAATGACAGCAGTCTTGCAATTAGTTTAAAGGGAGAAAACTTAGCCGGTAATTACTATCTTCAAGACCCAGTGCTTCCTCCACCCTCCATCCTTTGCCCACGCTAGATACATATTATAAGTAGTATCTGCTTTACTACTTACTTACTTTAAACTTTACTTAAAGCATTCTCTAATACCTTAACATGGGGTTCCCCAACCCTTGGGAACCCCCTGTTAGGAACCAGGACACACAGTGGGAGGTGAGTGGTGGGCAAGCTCTATTTGTATTTACAGCCAGTCTCCATCACTTGAATTACTGCCTGAGCTCTGCCTTCTGTCAGATCAGCAGCGGCATTAGATTCTCACAGGAGTGCAATCCCTATTTGAACTGCATATTTGAGGAATCTAGGTTGCAGGCTTTTCATGAGAATCTAATGCCTGATCTGTCACTGTCTCCCATCACCCCCAGAGGGACTGTCTAGTTGCAGGAAAATAATCTCAGGGCTCCCACTGATTCTACATTATGGTGAGTTGTATAATTCTTTCATGATATATTATAATGTATAATTATTTAATTATTACAATGTAATAATGACAAATAAAGTGCACAATAAATATAATGTGTGGCCAGGCACAGTGGCTCACGCCTTGGGAGGCCAGCGTGGGTGGATCACGAGGTCAGGAGTTCAAGACCAGTCTGGCCAAGATGGTGAAACCCTATCTCTACTAAAAATACAAAAATTAGCCAGGTGCAGTGGCAGGCACCTGTAATACCAGCTACTTGGGAGGCTGAGGCAGGAGAATCATTTGAACCTGGGGGTGGTGGTTGCAGTGAGCCGAGACTGTGCCACTGCACTACAGCCTGGATGATAAAGTGAGACTCCATCTCAAAAAAAAAAAAAAGAAAAAAGAAAAACTGGCTGTGGTGGCTCATGTCTATAATCCTAGCACTTTGGGAGGCTGAGGCAGGTGGATCACCTGAGGCCAGGGGTTCGAGACCAGCCTGACCAACATGGAGAAACTTAGCTGGGCATGGTGACACACGCCTGTAATTCTAGCTACTAGGGAGACTGAGGCAGGAGAATTGCTTGAACCCGGGAGGCAGAGGTTGCAGTGAGCCGAGATCACGCCATTGCACTCCAGCCTGGGCAACAAGAGCAAAACTCCATCTCAAAAAAAAAAAAAAAAAAAAATGTAATGTGCTTGAGTCATCCTGTAACCATTGTCCCCTGGACCCCCATCCATGGAAAAATTGTCTTCCATAAAACCTGGTTCTGGTGCCAAAAAGGTTGGGGACCACTGCCTTTAAATTTTAACTCATTTAAATCTGAAAGCAATTTTGTAAGGTTAAGCTATTTTACAGAGAAGGAAGCTGACTCAGAAAATTTAAATCACTAAGTCACACTGGGACATTGCCAGAGTTGAAAGCCAGGGCCTTCCTGCTATACTATGCAGCCCTTCATGTCCACGCACCTTAATGAGGTCCCTTACTACTGCCTGCATGCCTGAATCACAGGGAAGGCCACTACAAGGTGGTTTACAGGCCTTGGAGTTTGCATCATTTCAAGGTCAAGGAGAAATTATCCTTTTGGAGGCCCATTGTACTGTATTGGCAGGCCTAGAGGCATGAAATAAAGTCAGCAGTCAGTTTTAATCCATTACTGTTATTTTGTTGCAAACAGATCTCCGAAGGTAAGACAAATTTATTATTATGATCAGATGCTGGTTCATGCCGTGCCCATGATTTTATTCATTTTGTTCTGAAGAAATGAGTCATAGGCCCGTTTGCTTCCTATCCCCTGTGGCTGAGCTAGTTCAGCTGCATAGCAGTGAGAGAAATTCAGTTCTGCACACATTTATTGATGTGTATGTTCCCTGTGCCAGGCATTGCACAAGGAGCTAGGGATACAGAGATAAATAAGCCCCAGTCCTTGTTCTCTGAGAGCCTAGAGTATTTTCTAGGTCCTTTAATCATGGTATGCAATTGTTTTTTTATGGGGAGGATTTGGATTGTAAAATACAATCCTTGGTATTTTAGAATGAAATCCTTCTCTCAGAGAAAGTGACTCTAAAATTGAGGAACTTTTTGTTTGTGGAATGTACAGAAAGAAGGAATGACACAAATATTTTGAACTCAACAGTTTTAGAAACTGCTCTTTCACTTCAGGGCCAGCCTTGTTAGAGTCAGAATTTGATGACATTTCATCCCTTCAGGATTAGTGGAATCCATTTTTATACGCATAAGGATTTACACAGTTGAAACTTAACCACCACTCCATTCACATTCGTCAAGTCATCATCTGTGTATCCCATGAATTTGTTTTAAAATGCTGGAAAGTAATATGCCAACATTATAGAAGTGAGGGAAATAGAGGGAAATTATAGAGTAAAATCATCACCTAAAATGTCACTACCTTAATACTGAGAGGCATTTGGACCTGGGGCACATTATCTTTGCACCTCCATCTCCTCATCTGTAAAATTGAGAATAATAGTATCTACTTTTTGGAGCTTTGCCATGACCAAATGCGATAGCAAATTAAAGCACACATGCAAAAACCTACAATAAATAAATATACAATAAATGTATATTTTATTAGAGCAAAAATAAGCATTTTTATATAGTCCCTTGATCTTGGTTTTCTCACTTTTTACAAAGTTTGTTTTTTGTTTTGTTTTGGTATGCTTAAAAAAAAATTATATAGAGACAGGATCTCACTATGTTGCCTAGGCTGGACTCAAACTCCTGAGCTCAAACAATCCCCTGGCCCTGGCCTCCCAAAGTGCTAGGTCTACAGATGTGAGACATCATGCCCTGCCTGTTATACTTTTGTATGTTTGTTTCTTACTGCACATTACTAAATGATCACTTTCCATCTTATTGTGTGTGATTGCTGTTCCATGGTAGTAACAGTATGCCATCATAGCACATTCATTCCCCCGTTGTTGGACATTTGGGTTGCCTTCAGTATCGTAAATTGTGCTTCAGTGAGCAATTTTATATATGTGGTGTATTTTTACTTCCTGGGAAACCTTAAGCAGATTTCATAATCTCTGTCTTCGCTGACTTGTATGTGGATGGGGATAGAATCCTATCTACCTGCAAGGAGGGCTATATGGATTAAGTGAAGCAATATCACAAAGCACTTGGCATAGTGGCTGGTGTTTACCAGATGCTCAGTAAACATTACCTCTTTGTGTTTTTCGCCTATTTCTTTAGGCTTGCTCCAGAGATGGGGTTTCTTGCTTCAGTGTTTTCCAGAAGAATTTTAGCAGTTTATGCTGTCAACAGCAATATGTGAAAGGACTGACTTCTTGACCTCCTTATTAGCAGTGATTCTGAATTTTAACTATCTAATTCTCCCTTCAAAACGATCTTGAAAAAAACAGGTTCATCCATATTTGAGCAGGTTGTTAGGACTGGGACTCGCTTCTGCTCACCCACCTGAACAGTCAGACCTCCTGTTCACCAAGGTCAAGTTCTGGAGGCTCTTTGGAAGTCTTGTTTTTCTAAGCCTGCAGCCTCCAGTTGCATTCCACCAAACTGTAGTGTCAGTTGGTCCTTTGAAGCTTAAAACCCAGCATATGTTATTCCTTACTCAATGAAGTACACATTGTCGGTCGTCTTTGTATTTTTACTTTTTCTAAAACAAGCCAACAGTTTGCACTAGGAAAGTCCATTGTAGCAAGTAATGACCTCTATGATCCCTTCCCTTCTCCAGAAAAAAGAAATTGGCAAGGGTAACCATATGTCCTGGTTTGCTCAGTTTATACTTGTCTAGTGTAATTATTTATAGTGCTCCCTTCACCCTCAAAAGTGACCTAGTTTGGATGATAAATTATATCGTCATCCTAGCCCCAGGGGATTCCTCAGCAGCTGGGGTATCTGCCTACACTTGCCACCTCTCCACTCCCCCTGACAACTTGCTGTCTGTCCAACAAAGGATTCCACAACATTGCTTTCACCATGCTTGACTCAGAAGGTTCTGCGTTTGTCCGGCGTCTTCTGATTTCACATTAGCCCAGTAGGCACGCACTCAAATGTGTCTACTTTTATCATTCCTTTCTCCTCCATCTTGCTGATGATTATCAGTGGCACTGGCAGGGCACTTTTCATTTGATTCAAAAATGCTTTTGTCCTTCAGAATTATTTGTTTTTCAGCTAAATTCATCCCATAGGCAAATGTAACATTTCTTATTTCTCATCACTTGCAATTTAGAAGTTATATCTGTTTACAATTTCATCTTAAATGTAAACGTCCTCTTATAGAACATTTAAGCCTTATTTTGCCCTTGTAAAATATAAGATTAATTGTATTCATAAAGCTCCTCAACAGGTCAACAATGAGGAAGCAATGGCAAGGACAAGTCTATAGTGGTAGTGCACAGCTCCTGTCTCCCTGATTGGCCACAGGCAGAGTTTAGCCCGTAAGATGAGAGTTTGTAGGTACAGAATCTTCAGCATTGGAAAAACTAAAACATGTTAGCCACTCACTTATGATTACCTTGTGTACCTAAGTAACTCTAATTTAACTGACATAAAGGGCTTTGTGATTTGAGAGACCCTCTTTTCCTCCAAACAAGTGCTGACATTTCTTGGGTAAAGTGTCCATGTTTTGAGGAGGAAAAACAAGGTTTTGGTGATGGATCCTGCCAGAGTGAACCCATGCAGTGTCACTGTCGTTCATAGGTCAGAGTGTGGATTCTTAATGGAAGATGTGTTTATCTCTTTGTTTTTACTAGGTGACTTTCGGATGCTGGTTGGAGAGGATAAAACAAAAGTGTTGAATATTGTGAAGCCCAATATAGCCCACTTTCGAGAGCTCTATGGCAGCATACTACAGGAGAATCCTCAAGGCCGGCTGGAGGTAAACTGTAGGTGGAAAATAGCCTTGCATTGTTTCGAAGACAAGAGCTATTTGCAGGAAGAAGGTCAGGTGTAGAACAACATGACTAATGTGAGAATATTTATAGTTTAAAAAGTACTATATGGGAACATATGGTTCTATATATCTCGAATAGTGCTAAAAGGCAGCAGAGACTAGTAATAAGAGGCTGCCTTTGGAGAAGGGAACTAGGGGCAGAAGTGGGAGAGGGACTTGTTTTCACCATGTGTCTTTTTTGCCATTGGGAGTTCTTATGCCTGTTAATTACCAGTCAAAACTAATGAAAATAAACTTTTAGATCACTCTCATTCCATTCCCAGACCCATTTAGCTCCCCAGAGGTAACTGTACTGACATTTTGGTGTCTATTATCTTTTTCTTTTTTGGGGACAGGGTCTGACTCTGTCACCCAGGCTGGAGTACACTGTCATGATCTTGGCTCACCTCAGCCTCAATACCCCCAGCCTTAGCACCCTCAGCTCAGCACTTCTGGAGGCCAATGTGGGCAGATTACTTGAACCCAGGAGTTTGAGACCAGCTTAGGCAACATGGTCTCATGTTTTGTAGATACAGGGCAATAGCCTGTCTCTACAAAAAGTATAAAAATTAGCTGGGTTTGTTGGTGTGCACCTGTAGTCCCAGGTACTTGGGAGGCTGAGGAGAGAGGATTGCTTGAGTCCAGGAGTTATAGGCTACAGTGAGCCAGGATTGCGCCATTGCACTCTAGCCTGGGCAGCAGAGTGAGACCCTATCTCAAAATAAAAAATAATAATAAACGAATAAATTATCCCTTGGAGAAAAGTAATCTAGATTTAAGGTTTTTTGTTTTTGTTTTTTAGCTATGAAAACTGCAGGGTTTTTTTTCTTTAATGTAAAGAACACTGTATTTTACTTCGTTTCTGCTCTTCGCCATCCACATAATAGGGGCAACAAACATTGTAATGAGTAATAGATTAACGGAATTTCTAGAGCTAAAAAGGGAATTAAAAAAAATAGAAATTAGTGGCTAGGCATGGTGGCTCACACCTGTAATTCTAGCATTTGGGAGGCTGAGGCGGGTGGATCACTGGAGGTAGGGAGTTTGAGACCAACCTGACCAACATGGAGAAACCCTGTCTCCACTAAAAATACAAAATTAGCCAGGCGTGGTGGCACATGCCTATTATCCCAGCTACTCAGGAGGCTGAGGCAGGAGAATCGCTTGAACCCAGGAGGCAGAGATTGTGGTGAGCTGAGATTGCGCCATTGTACTCCAGCCTGGACAAGAGTGAAACTCCATCTCAAAAAAATAAAAAATAAATGGAAATAGGAATTAGTTTTAAAATAAGAAAAGAATAGAGAGTGACATATGAAATTCGAGAATACCCACCACGCGGTTTAACAGATTTTGCCACATTTTGTTCAGGTGGAGGTTTTTTATTTTACGCATGCACGTGGTTTAAAAGCCAAATGGTACGTCAGTTTTATAACAAGAAGGGCAGTTCCCTGTGTATACCATTCTACATTCTCAGCCTTACTTACCAGAGGCAGCTGCTTTCATCTCTAAAGCTGATTCTTCTGATATTCACTTCAGTGTTCTAAATAATATACTTTGACTATTATTTCCTGATTTTTTTTCAATCTTTCTCTTTATTTTTGCCATCCTGGAAAATGAGGATTTTTTTTTACCGTCTTACACTGCCCCATCAATTCACATACCAATACACACATTTACACACACGCACTCAGCACACACATTGTCTTCCCCTCCTACCTCATGTCCTCATGCTTCACATAAAGGTGTTTCATAATTTTTGGTTAGGTTAATATTCAGTATTTACTATATTGTGAACAGCTTTTTCTTTATTGATGAGCTGTGGTATTATGAAGTTCCCTTTCCTATACAACTTTGTTTATCCTGGAGTTGTCTTATTTTTTCAGTTGCTTAGGTCATTCTTTCATCCTCAAACTCTGACAGATCTGTAAAACTCTTCCCATTATAGACAGATTATCGGTATTTTTTGTTTCTTGTTTTTCATAGGAATATTTTTCCTGGAGCCCCCTGCCCTGTTCCCTTCTCGACTGGTTGTTTTCTAGCTTGCACAGCTGCACTCCTCCACCTTCCTTTCATTATTACCCCGAGAATTCCCTTTGCCTCCCCTGTGCTAGTTTTTGGTTCTGTGGGTCTTGCATTTTCCTCTGCCATGGCTTACCCTCTCATATTAGTGAAGTATGTCTTTTATTACCTTTTTAAAGGGTGTGAGGTAGTTAAATTTTTGAGACTTTATACCTCTGAAAATTCTACCTTCCCTTTGATTGATAGTATTGGCTAAATATCAAATTCTAGGGTGGAAATAATTTTCCCTCTTTATTTATATGTTTTCCATTAATTATTCAAGCACTTGCTAGGTTCATTCATCCTCCCTCTCTCTCTCTCTCCCTTTCTCTTTCTCTCACTTTTCTTTTTTCTTTTCTTTCCTCTTTTTTGTTTTTGAGACAGGGCCTTGCTCAGTTGCCCAGGCAGAGTGCAGTGGCGCAATCCCAGCTTCCTGCAACCTCAAACTCCCAAACTCAAGCAACTCTCCCACCTCAACCTCTTGAGTAACCGGGACTACAGGCACACACCACCATGCCTGACTGGTTTCTGTATTTTTAGTAGAAACAAGGTTTCACCATATTGCCCAGGCTGGTCGCAAACTCCTGGGCTCAAGCCATCCTCCTACCTTGGTCTTCCAAAGAATTGGGTTAACTCATGTGAGTCACTGCACCCAGTCTCAGTGAGACTTTTCTATCTGAAATTTTATAAGCTTCAATTCTAGGGAATTTTCTTTCATTATTTCTGTAATTATTTCTTCATACTCATTTTCTTAGTTTGTTCTTCCTGGGATTCCTCTTAGGTTGTTGCTAGGTCTCCTGGTTTAACCTTTTATCCTGTCTCTGTCTCTCTCACTGTCACTCTCACTCATCACTTTAGCTTTATGGGAGAATTTTTCTGATTGGTTTT
>NW_016107596.1:1097083-1104009 GCF_001604975.1 Cebus imitator
ACACAGAGTTTCGCTCTTGTTACCCGGGCTGGAGTGCAATGGCGCGATCTCGGCTCACGGCAACCTCCTCCTCCTGGGTTCAGGCAATTCTCCTGCCTCAGCCTCCTGAGTAGTTGCGATTACAGGCACGTGCCACCATGCCCAGCTAATTTTTTTGTATCTTTAGTAGAGACGGGGTTTCACCATGTTGACCAGGATGATCTCGATCCCCTGACCTTGTGATCCACCCACCTCGGCCTCCCAAAGTGCTGGGATTACAGGCATGAGCCACCGCGCCTGGCCTCTGATTGGTTTTCTAACACTTCTACTGAATTTTTAATTTTTTCCAAATGTTCTTTTTTATAGCATTCTACTCTTGTATTATGGATGCATTATTTTCTCTAATCTCTTTAATGATCTTTACTGTAACTTTTGAAGAGTTGGTCTTGCTGTCTCACATTGTTTCTTTCTCTGATAGTTCCTTTTGTTTGTTCATTTACTCTTGTCTGTTATGTTAGAAGCTTTTCTGAAATGTCTGAATTTCCTTCCTGGCCTGTTTTTTTTAAATAATTAATCAATTAATGAATTTGAGAGGGGATTTCACTCTGTCACCTAGGCTGCAGTGTAGTGACATGATCATAGCTCACTGTAGCCTTGAACTCCTGCACTCAAGTGATCCTGCCATTTCAGCCTCCTGAGTACCTGGGACTACAGGCCCATGCCAGTATGCCCAGCTGATTTTTTTATATATGTGTGTGTATCTATATCTATGGATAGATATAGATATATACACGTACACATACATATATACACACATACATACATACACACACATATATAATTGTACCCATATGATCTGAGACATTACATTTTTTTTTTTTTTGTAGAGACAGGGTCTCACTTTGTTGCCCTGGCTGGTCTCGAACTCCTAGGCTCAACTATCCTCCTTTCTTGGCCTCCCAAAGTCCTGGGATTACAGGCAAGAGCCACCATGCCTGGCTCTATCTAGCCTGTTTATTTAAAGAATGAGGCACTAAAATGCAGACTGGAGGTTCTTTGCGATATATCAGACTTATCAACTGGTGGGCTTGACTATAGGATTATGAAGCAAGGACCTACCTGTTTTGTTTGGTTTTGTTTTGTTTTTTTGAGATTGAGTCTCTCTCGGTTGCCCAGGCTGCACTGCGGTGGCTCGATCTTGGCTCACTGCAACCTCCATATCCCAGGTTCAAGCAATTCTTGTGCCTCAGCCTCCCGAATAGCTGGAACTATAGGCATGTAACACCACACCTGGCTAATTTTTGTATTTTTAGTAGAGACAGGGTTTCACCATGTTGGCCAGGCTGGTCTCCAACTCCTGACCTCAAGTGATTTGCCCACCTCGGCCTCCCAAAGTGCTGGGATTACAGGCATGAACCAACGCTTCTGGCCAAGGATCTGGCTGTTTTATTGGAGGATCTCAAATATCAGTGTCTGTAGAATTTCTCCAGAGATATTCCATTCTCTGGCTAGAGGACAGGGAAGTATAATGTGTCTAGCTACCAATTTTCTAGAAACCGAGCAAGGAAAAAGGCCTAGGAATTTTGTCCCACTATGAAGATAAAAGTATCCAGAATCTTTCCTATGGCCTGTAAAAGCCTGCATAATCTAGTTTCTAATTGGTTTCTTTTCTGGGGAAATTTACAAGAGTAAGTTTGAGGGACAGAGCTACAGCTCCCAGTGCTGCATCTGGCCTTGAGGCTGCAACTAAGACTCATCTTCTGCCGCCTCTGCGACCCATCCAGATTCCCTTCACCCTCATCTGCCACTTCTGCTTGTCTAGACAGGGTGGCCCAGACCCTCATCTTGGAGGAGTCTGGAGGACCCTGGCTACCACATTTGTCCACTTACCATCAAAATTGGGCAAGGGATACTAAGAGATGTGTATCAGCACCCCCAGCTCCTGATGACCAGGGCCTATTGCTCCTGCCAGTGACTCATTGCCTTATCTGCTGGACTTTTGGCATGGGATTCTGAATTGATTGGGTTGCAGTTGTAGCTTAAAGTTAAGGGGATGCTTACTGTGTCCTCTGGTAGAAGCATCCCTTCTCCAGGAACTGGGACCTCTAGACCCACAGCCCTAGAGTTGTGGTGATAGGAAGCAGTGTTCCGGAGTGGGCTCCCGGGAATGACTGTAAGCAAGGTCATTTTTCCTTCTACCCTTGGTCCCCAGGCCCATGTCTTCTGCCAATTGGGAATATAGTACTGTGTAATGGTGATTGATTCAGGCTGTGTAGCACAGCCCATGGTCGCAGGACAGTGTCTTCAAGCCGTGCCTCTCCTGTTCCTTGATGGCTCTTTCATAGTTTTCCAACAGTGGCACATTGACATTTTGGGCCATATAATTCTTTATCGTGGGGGACAAAAATTGACGCCCTTTGAAGCCACTGCCATCCCAGGCTGGCAGCTGAGGTGCGTTTTGTGGTAGGAACAGTGGAGCCACAGTCTTATGCCCATTGCTGCACCTCTGCCCTGCCTTTGCTCTAAAGTGGATCCCCTAAGTGATGTTATGTGGTATACCATGTTGCTTAATCAGACATTCTGTGAGTCTTGTGCAAGGGGACTGACTAGGCCCTGTAGGCAGGAAGGGCAAACCCATGGCTGGGAATATGTATCACTTCTAAGTCAAGGTGAACTGCTGCCCCTTCCCAGGTTGGAGGGGTCCAGTGTCATCAACTTACCACCAAATGGTTCGTTAGTCTCAAAAGATGATCCTCTGTCAGGATCTCAGCATTGGCCTCTTGAGATCAGGATGGACTTTCAATAGCAGCGACAGCTAAATCAGCCTTGTTAAGTAGACATCCATGATACTGGGTTTAGGTATAGCCT
Source organism: Cebus imitator (assembly GCF_001604975.1). NCBI lineage: Eukaryota > Metazoa > Chordata > Mammalia > Primates > Cebidae > Cebus > Cebus imitator. Next base: position 1,099,931 of record NW_016107596.1, read on the forward strand.
CTGTCCCTGGCACCATGGGCATTCCTCTTATGAACCCCTTGTGCCACCACTGGCACCACAGAGGCTATTGAGTCAACTGGCTGAATTATTCTTTTGGTTGTTGTCACCTCTTTCATGATTCCTGGTAGGCATAAATACATAATACAAAGATCTTCACATTTGGTGCCCATTCCCATGAGTCCATCAGTTTCTTGGCCCCAGTCTCCCAATCTTTTTCCTTTTTAGGCTCCTAGCTGACCAGTGAATCACTCTCCACTCCCCATGAGTCTTTACATATTCTAATCTTGGGCCACCTTGTTCTCCATATGACATGGATGACCAGGGACACCACCTGAAGCGTGCCCATGGAAGGATTTCCCCTCATCAGCATCTTTCAGGACTGTCCCTGAGTATGGCTGTAGTGCAAATGCCGTCTGTTTTCAGCTCGTATACGCCAAACCAAATCGTCCATGAAGCAAGTTTGGTTCTTTTTCCTCCTTCAAAAGCTAGTCGCAAGGGAGTCTCTGTGTAGACACATGCATGAACTAACAAAGAAGCGCTAGTGCAGTGCTGGTGGGGATTACAGGGTCTCAGCTCCCTGCTTGTGCTGTTCACTGTACCCTCTGGCCTTGCTCGTGCCCAGTGCTGGCAGACCTCTTCCATCCTACAGTGAATTGCTGTTGAGCCTGCCTGACCTAATGACTTGGTAAATCTAACAGATCCCAGCAGGCCGGGCGTGGTGGCTCATGCCTGTAATCCCAGCACTTTGGGAGGCCAAGGCGGGGTGGATCACGAGGTCAAGAGATCGAGACCATCCTGGCCAACACGGTGAAACCCCATCTCTACTAAAAATACAAAAAAATTAGCTGGGCCTGGTGGCCCGTGCCTGTGGTCCCAGCTACTCAGGAGGCTGAGGCGGAAGAATCACTTGAACCCAGGAGGCAGAGGTTGCAGTGAGCCGAGATTGCGCCACTGCACTCTAGCCTGGTGACAGAGCAAGACTCCGTCTCAAAAAAAAAAAAAAAAAAACACCCACAGATCCCAGCTTGTGATGAACATCTTTGATGTGGTTATGTGATATGACACGATCAGAAACTGCATCTTTACCAAGGACCAAATACCCAGGAGCTGACTTCAAATTGTGTGTGGTTCTTCACTGCAGATGGCAAGGCCTTGCTCCAGAACCCTAGCAATCTACATTGGGATTTTCCTACTGGGGCTCACTATAAGCTTCACATGGCTTCTTTTTACACTGCAGATTCCTTTAGAACCACAGAGTCTACAAGGTCGTATAGCCCAACTGGCAGGGCTGATTACACTGCTGCCTGGACCTGTTGCAAAGCTCTTTCCGTTTTGGGCCCCTCACAAAGCCATCATCCTTTCATCTCACTTGGTAAATGGGTCTGAGCATTATTCCCAAACATGGAATATGCTGCCTTCAGAACCTGAAGAGGCCCACCATTGTGTCTTTTTCTTAGTGGTGAGAGGCACAAGATGCAGTTGGTTGACCTTTACTTTGATGGAGTCAGGGGGGATGTCCCAGCATGCTCCTGACTGCTTGACCCCTAAAAACTTCATTGATGTGGTAGGCTCTTGAAACTTCATGAGGTTTCTTCCAGGTACCTCCTTCCCTCTGGAATGCATATATCTACCAAGACCTCCAATGTCCTTGTCCTTTATTGCTTACCAGGTGACAGTAACAATATATCACTCATATTGTAGACCAACATCATATTATACAGACGGGCCCAATAATCTGGCTTGTTTTGGATATCTTATGCAGAGCATGAGAGAGTTAACATATCCCTGAGACAAACTGCAAGGTACACTGTTGTCTGTCTTTTGTAAATGTGAGCTGCTTCTGCCCCTTTCCTAACAGGGATGTAAAAGAATGCATGCACCAGGTGGGCCTCATCAGTTAACCTGGAGTTCTACTGACCTCCTCTAGCAGATTTACCGTATCTGGCACAGCAGATACAGGTGGGGTTTCTACTCACTTGGTAGTCAGTCGATTGTAATCCAGGATCCATTTGGTTACTGCAAGGGCCAGACTGTGATGGGACCCATCAATCCTTGGATTTGTCAGAGTTTTCTAGAGAAACAGAATCAATAGGATCTCTTTCTCTCTCTCTCTCTTCCCCCCTCCCCTCTCATTTTCTCTCTCTCTGTGTACATGTGTGTCTGTATTTAGGTACATACAGAAAGAGAAAGAGGGATGTATTTTAAGAAATTGTCTCATACAGTTGGAGGAGCTGGAAGATTAGAAATATGTAGGGCGGGCCAGGAGACTGGAGACCCAGGGAAGTTGGTGTTGCAGTCTTGAATCTGAAAGCTGTTTCAAGGCAGAATTTCTTTTTCAGGGGACCTTAGTCTTAAGGCCTTCAACCAACTGGATGAGATTCACCTGTAATATGGAAGATACTCAGCTTTACTTATAAAAATCTACTGATTTAAATGTTAATTAATTCTAAAAAATATGCTGACAGCAACGTTCAGATGGGTGTTTTATCAGGTAACTAGGCACTGTAGCCTTGTGCTATAGCGTTATAGCCTAGCTGAGTTTACACATAAAATTATCTGCCATATCCCTACATTTAGGTCTCTGCCACTCCTCCTAGGATATGGTTTTATTTTTGATGTACTCTTTTGGCCAGGGGGAAAGAATGGCAGCTTCACCCCTGTAATCCTAGCACTTTGGGAGGCTGAGGCGGATGGATCACTTGAGGCCAGGAGTTCGAGACTAGCCTGGCCAACATGACAAAACCCCTTCTCTACTAAAAATAAAAAAGTTAGCCGAGTGTGGTATGTGCCTGTAATCCCAGCTACTCTGGAGGCTGAGGCATGAGAATTGCTTGAGCCTAGGAAATGGAGGTTGCAGTGAGCCGAGATTGCACCACCATACTCCAGCCTGGGCAACAAAGCGAGACTCTTTGTCTCAAAAAAATAAATAAATAAACAAAATAAAATATTAGCTTTATTCGTGAATAATTCATACACCATAAAAGTTAGTGGTTTTAGTATAGTCACAGAGCTGCACAGCCATCACCACAATATAATTTTAGAAGCTTTCTGTCACTCCATACCTATTAGCAGTCCCCAGTTCTCCCCTCCCCCAGGCAACCACTAATCCACTTTCTGTCTTGGTAGATTTGCCTGTTCTAGACAGTTCATGTGAATGGAATCATACAATATAAGGTTTTTTCCATATCTGCTTTTTTCTTAAGTTGACATATAATAATTGTATCCATATCTGCTTTTAAAATCCAATTTGACTTTCACAATTTAGCTGAATGCTTTCACTTTCGTATTTTAATGGGAATTAGTGTAAGGAAAATGAGACTAGACCAAATTTTTAAATCATGTTACCTGATATTTTATCTTTTCACCCACATGCTTTCAAGTAAAAATTCCAGTGCACTATTTTCCTCAAGAGAAAGCAGTGGCAAATACTACTTTCTAATTTTTTTTTTTTTTTGAGACAGAGTCTTGCTCTGTTGCCAGGCTGGAGTGCAGTGGCACAATCTTGGCTCACTGTAACCTCTGCCTCCCAGGTTCAAGTAATTCTCCTGCCTCAGCCTCCTGAATAGGTGGGACTACAGGTGTGTGCCACAATGCTCAGCTAATTTTTATATTTTAATAGAGATGAGGTTTCCCCGTGTTGGCCAGGATGGTCTCAATCTCTTGACCTTGTGATCTGCCCACCTCAACCTCCCAAAGTGCTGGGATTACAAGTGTGAGCCACCACACCCAGCCAACTTTCTAATTTTTTATATGTCACTCAAGCCATTCTGACATCTCTAAAATTCCTGGAAGCTTCATAGGTAAAGCATAACTTAAATATAAGTTTATTCTACCTAATCCCAATATGTGGCCTCAAAACATAAGTCCATAAATGTCATTTCTAAGATTATTTTACAGAAATACTCACATTTGTTGTCATTTTTGTAGCCAAAGCTAGAGGATGGGGCCTGTGAATTTAGAACCATCCTAATGATAAATATCAAATATTTAGATGAAAACCTAAATATTCACCCCTCTACCTTCATTTAGAGCCACTAAATAATAACATCTTTTTTTTTTCTTTTTTTTTTTTTTTTTTT
>NW_016107596.1:1104121-1142504 GCF_001604975.1 Cebus imitator
GAGACGGGGTTTCACCATGTTGACCAGGATGGTCTCGATCTCTTGACCTCGTGATCCACCCGCCTTGGCCTCCCAAAGTGCTGGGATTACAGGCGTGAGCCACCGCGCCTGGCCAATAATAACATTTTCTTATCTCTGCATAGATTTTATAGGCAAAACTAGAAAATTCAGGCATTTGGTATATATATATATATATATTTTTTTGAAAGTCTCACTCTTGTTGTCCAGGCTGTTGTGCAGTGGCACAATCACAGCTGATCGTAACCTCAGCTTCCCAGGCTCAAATGATCCTCCCACCTCACCACCTCAGCCTCCCAAGTAGGCAGAACTATAGGCATGCACCACCATGTTTAGCTTTTTTTTTTTTTTAATTTTTCGTAGAGCTGGATATCTCACTGTTTTGTTAGGGCTGATCTTGAGTTCCTGGGTTCAAGCAATCCGCCTGACTCGGCCTCCCAAACTGTTGGGATTACAGGCGTAAACCTATTTGACTGTCTCATTTAGTATATACTTAATAAATATTTATTCAATTTAAAAATGGTAGAATGAGTAGGTTCTAATTATTAAGAAAGTTGGTCATATCTGCCGGGCGCAGTGGCTAACGCTGGTAATCCCAGCACTTTGGGAGGCCGAGACGGGTGGATCAGGAGGTCAAGAGATCGAGACCATCCTCGCCAACACGGTGAAACCCCGTCTCTACTAAAAATACAAAACAATTAGCCGGGTGTGGTGGTGGGCGCCTGTGGTCCCAGCTACTTGGGAGGCTGAGGCGGAAGAATCGCTTGAACCCAGGAGGCGGAGGTTGCAGTGAGCTGAGATTGCGCCACTGCACTCTAGCCTGGTGACAGAGCAAGACTCCGTCTCAAAAAAAAAAAAAAGGTTGGTCATATCTATAAACTGTAAGCCTAAAATGTAATACCTTCATCTGATTTCTTCTTACTGTTCTTTTAGTTGAAGTTAAAACCTAAATATTTGTTAAAAGGATACAGGACAGATTCTTCCTTGGGAAATAATGTGATGAACTGTTGAGAGCAGTGTTACTGGTTCTGCACTTGGCAGGAAATCAATGTTTACAAGATTTTAAAAAATTCATTCCGTGAGGCACAGTGTATGAAACTGGGAGTTAGGAAAGCTTGGTCTGGCCTCAGCTCTGTGGCTAACTTTTGATTCATGGGTTTCTAAGTAAAGTCTGACACATAGTTTTATATGTTTTATTTATACATTTATCTTCAGCATCTTGGTATGTTTTAGAATACTTTGGGAACAGAAGCCACTGGCATAGTAGCTTTAGGACAACTAAGTTGTACTGATTCAGTTATTTATTTCCTTACTGTTTTTTGAGTACCTACTGTGTGTCAGGGATTAAAAGTGAGTAAGATTAGTTTCTGTCATCAGTGTATTCGTACAGTTTGTGAAGTACAGCATAGTAAAGGCCCTTTGGGCAGGAGACACAATTCAGATCCCACTTAGTCTCACTGACGGTATAATCAGGGCATGCCAGTCTCCTTGTGTTTGAAATGGGAGGGGTCACCTTAGCGCCTGGATTTGACGCAACCTCCATGAGTGTCAACTGAAGCACCACTTCCTTTGACTGCTGGATTTAAGACAAATACAAATTTTAAAACCAAAAGTCAGAAATTGATCCTTGAGAGTGGCTTCTATTCTTTTCTCGGGTAGAAATGAAATATTATAAAACAAGAATTATCCTTTTTGAAGGGACTTAGACTTCTGAACACTTACACATTCAGTTTCAGAAAAGAGAGTCTCCTTAGCTTGCTTGCCTCACCAGGGGTGTGTGGTGCATATATGTTTGTGTGAATTTTAAAGGGAAGCCCTGTGTCTTTGAGTATTTATAGAATTGAAAGCATTTTCATAGACATCTTCTTTTTTTATCTCCTCAGATAGATAAAAGCCCAGAAGGACAGTTCACTCAGCTGATGACATTGCCCAAAAGCTTACAGCAACAGATAAATCATATTATGGACCCTCCTGGAAAAAACAGAGATGTGGAAGAAACTTTATTCCAAGTGGCTCATGATCCTGACTGTGGAGATGTGGTGCGACTAGGTACGTTTATGAATTTGATGTTGAGGAAGTGCCAGCTGTAGGGGAAAGCAGACTTTGTTTGTGATTGGGATGTATTATTTCTTCCTTCTTGTTTAGCAAGATAGAGAGATTGCCTCTCAGAAGAAGAAAACACTAAAAATTTGAGGATTTTCTAAATCTGAATTTTTACTTGTTTGAAGTAAGATGGTAAAAATACTTCTAATCTTATCTGGATCCTAAATCACTGTCAAAGGGAGAAACAATGTTTCTTTTGGTTTCTAGAGCACCACTTCTGCAATTTATTAAAAGATGTGTCTGTGTTCTTTGTGGTGGCCTGAGAAAACAGATTGGTGGCATTTTTTGTGTTTTTTTAACATTGAGAACACAGCTTTCCTCAACCAACTACATTTGAAGTGTCTCATACAGTGTTCAGTGCATTCACTTAGACATGGCGCACGTTCCACAGCATTCTCCCCAGCACTGCCCTAATGTTTATCCAGAACTCTGAACCCAGGCCAGGTGGGTTTCTACAACACTTTAGGAGGCCCAGGACGGAGAATCACTTGAGGCCAGAAGTTTTAAGACCAGCTTGGGCAACAGAGCAAGACCCTGTCTCTGCTAAAATTGAAAAATTAGCTGGGCATGGTGGCATGTGCCTATAATCTCAGCTAACTTGGGAGTCTAAGGTGGGAGGATCGATTGAGTAGTTGGAGGCTGCAGTGAGCTAAGATCATACCACTGGGTGATAAAGCAGCCCTTATCTCTGAAAAAAAAAACCAAAAAAACAAAAAAACCTGAACCTTATCTTCAAAGACTAACTTCCTTTTAAGGTGCTAAAGGTAATTTATAAGATTAGTCAATCAAGAAATATTTCTGAAATTGAGAATGAGTCCCTCTCTCAACTGAGTGCATCCTCCTGTTTTCATTCAGTAAAGATTTACTGAGCTTTTCTGGGTGCCAGATACAATTTCCAGTAATGCTTTGCAAAGACCATCACACTGCAGTGGAACATCAGCCGCAGCAAGCGCTCCACCCCCACTCTCCTCCTGGGCCTGCACAAGGTTTGCAGACCGTGTGTTTAGGTCACGGGCTCCCCATCCTGAAGGTAGCTCTGTATTAGACACACTGTTATTTGTTTGAACATGATCCTGGCAACAGTGTGATCTGGGCTGTCTCTTTGAGGGGAGTGAAACTTGCTCCTCACTGTGGAATCCGTATATATGTTTTCAGAATGAAAATTTTTCTCGTAGGTATAATCATTTGGTTTTTATCTTTTTACGTTATGGAATTGAGAACCAGAAATCTCAAGCAGATTTAAGTCATAAAATGCCCTTTGAGGGTCAGCTAACCCACCGCCTGGTTTTAAAGGGCGGTGGGTAGCCGGGCGTGGTGGCTCACGCCTGTAATCCCAGCACTTTGGGAGGCCGAGGCGGGTGGATCACGAGGTCAAGAGATCAAGACCATCGTGGTCAACATGGTGAAACCCCGTCTCTACTAAAGCTACAAAAAATTAGCTGGGCATGGTGGCTCGTGCCTGTAATCCCAGCTACTCAGGAGGCTGAGGCAGGAGAATTGCCTGAACCCAGGAGGCGGAGGTTGCGGTGAGCCGAGATCGCGCCATTGCANGCAGGAGAATTGCCTGAACCCAGGAGGCGGAGGTTGCGGTGAGCCGAGATCGCGCCATTGCACTCCAGCCTGGGTAGCAAGAGCGAAACTCCATCTCAAAAAAAAAAAAAAAAAAAAAAAAGGGGGAGGAGGCCCAGAGCTGTTCAGTCATCAGCCTGGACTCACACAGCCGGGTGGCGCCACGGCTGGCTGTTCCAGTCTCCTGGCCCTCAGTCCCAGTGCCCTTTTCACTGTCACTGTGACAGCAGGACCGAGATAGATTTGGTGGTTTTATTGGCTGACTAGAAAAAGAATATTTAGTTTCAAGTTTTAAAACTGTTAACGATGACTAACATCTGTTTTGGCTTTTTTTGGTCTCCTTTTTGGCTTTTTCTCACAGGGCTATCGGCAATCGTGAGACCTTCTAGTATAAGACAGAGCACCAAAGGCATTTTTACTGCTGGTAAGAGCTTTAGAAATCCATGTATAACTTACTTGCTGATTGAGTGGCTTCCACACTCTTGGTTACAGTGTAAAGCTTTGTATATTTTAAGCACTTGTGAAATGCTGAGCTTTGATGGCCAAAAAACTGGGATATTGCAGTAAGGTACAAACAGGCATAACAGCAGCAGAATCTCGGGGTCTGACAATGTCAGACCATTGGCAGTGCTGTTGGAAGCTTTACTACCCTTCTGAATTTTCTGAGAAACTTACTGTGTGCAGGGTTTCTTCCTCATATTGTTATATTTATCAAAGTTACAGATGCATAGCATTGCAAAAACAGCACCTGTGCTCCCTCTGCTCTTGCCCTTCTCGGAGACAACTGCTTCCATCTCTCTTAGTGGGTTATTTTTGTTTTTACTGCCATTTCTCTATGTTTCAACTTTAGGTATTTTCTACGTTTGAACTTTAGGTGTCATCTATTGACTTCTCTCTATGGGAGGTTAGAATTCAACTCTGGCACCCACCCTCCTCAGTGTTCTCACCCTCCTGTCCCTCTGTCCGCCTAATACAGTAGTCTTGTGGTTTTGGCTGATTAGTTTTCAGTTTAATGGTGTGGTGAGCCACATAGTACACCTTTCCTTCCCTGCACAATGTTCTCCCATGGAGAGTGTCTCCACTGTCCCCTCTAGGGGATCCCCCATTTCCTGTATTTCATGTCTTTCCCTTGCTTGGTGCACACTCCCATTTCGGTGAAGCACATTTTCCAGTAATTTCCTAAGAAAGGGAACATGGAAGGCACATTTAGAGACCATGTATGTCTGAAAGTCTCTTTTGTCTGCCTTCACCCATAATTAATGTTTAGTCTGGGTATAGATCAGAAATCACTTTCCTTTAGAATTTTGAGATCATTGCTGCATTTATCTTTTACTTCTAGGATTATAGTCTATATCTAAAGCCATTCTGATTCTTAATCCTTTGTGTATGTTATTTCTGGAAGCTTGTTAGGTCTTTATTTTTCCTGTGTTCTGAAAAATTCTCTCCGTGATGTGCTTTGATGTGAGTCTGTTTTTATATGTTTTACCGGGAACTCATTGGTCTTTTGGTTGGGAAAGTCAGAATATAAGGATATAAGAAAATGTTTTAAATTCTTTCTTTAATTTCATCCCATCTGTTTTCTCTGTTCTCTTTCTGGAACTCTTTTTATTCAGATACTGGACCTCCTAGGTTAGTCCTTTGGTTTTCTTTCTTTTGTCTTCTATTTTTTATCTCTTTGTTCTTTTGCTCTGCTTTGGAAGATTTTCTCAAATTTCTCAAGTGTAGCTTTCAACCCTTCTGTTAAGTGTTTATAATTTCCAGGAACTCTTTCTTTTCTTGCTGTTCTCTGAAGGCTCCTGTTTTTTGTGTCCTGTTCTTGTTTTGTGGCCTAAATATTTGAACATCTCTTTGGATATTGCTAGTTGTCCTCCAAAGTGGCTGTATCAATTCATCATCCCACAAGCAGAGTATGACAATCCTCTTTTCTCCCCATTCTTTCCAACACTTGGCTTCATCAAGTGATTGACTTTTCTAGTCCTGGCTTTCTTCATGTAAGCATCCATTGTGCATCTCTCATGTGCCAGCCACTCGGGGTACAAAAGTAACCATAATGCTGTATTTGTCTGTTCTTATGCCGCTAATAAAGACATTCCTGAGCTTGGGTAATTTGTAAAGGAAAGAGGTTTAATTAATTCACAGTTGCATGTGGCTAGGGAGGCCTCAGAATCATGGTGGAAGGCGAATGAGGAGCAAAATTGTGTCTTACATGGCAGCAGGCAAGAGCACGTGTGCAGGGGAACTCCCCTTTATAGAACCATCAGCTCTCACAAGACTTATTCACTATCATGAGAACAGCACGGGAAAGACCCACCTTCATGATTCAGTTACCTCCCCCCCAGATCCCTCCCACAACATGTGGGGATAATCACAATTCAGGGTGAGATTTGGGTGGGGACACAGAGCCAAACCATATCAAATGCCATACTGTATTCTAGAGGCTTATAATCTAGAAAGAGAAACAGACGTTCTAACAGAAATTTGCAAGAAAGGGAGAAATAGCAGAGGTGGCCCAAAAAGGGGAGTGCTCTTTCACCCTAATTCTGATCCCTGGGTTTGAGATTACTGGGGAGCAGGTGTGGTCACACCTCTCAGTGTCTCACAGCCCAACTAACTACTTGGATGCCTCTCTGAGCATTTGGCCCTCAAGGACATTGTTGCCCTCCTGAATCCTTAGGAAGATTCAACAAGGCCAGGCATGGTGGCTCACACCCGTAATCCCAGCACTTTAGGAGGCCAAGACAGGAGGATCACTTGAAGACCAAGAGTTGGAGACCAGCCTGGGCAACATGGTGGAACCCCATCTCTATAAAATATACAAAAAATCTGTTGGGCCTATTGGTGTGCCCCCATAGTCCCAGACTCAGGAGGCTGAGATGGGAGAATCACCTGAGCCCAGGAAGTTGAGGCTGCATTGAGCTGAGATTGCACCACTGCATTTCAGTCTGAGCAGAGTGAGACCTTATCTCAAAAAAAAGTTATACGTATTATATATATGTTATTTTATAAATTTTAAACAGTTTCAATAAAGACTCAGTAGCACTTGCGTCATATCTACTGAACTAAAGATTTTCCTACCATTTGGGTCTGTGGCTTTGCATTTCCAATTAAGATATTCATTTAATCTGTGTTGCTGCTAGTTTACTCTGGGAGGACTGAAGATGGGTGATTCATGCTGTTAATCTGAATTTTGCATGATTGCCTCTCCCTTGCCATGATCCTCCATGGGTGAGGCTTAATGATTTGTTTTGTTTTTGGCATCCCATACTATAAAGAATTATTAGAATTATTGTTAATTATTTTTCAGTTGTGATAATGATGGTGTTATGGTGCTTTAAAAAAAAAATCCCCTTTCTTTTAGACATGCATACTAAAATAATTCCAGATGGAATGATACGCTGTCTGGAATTTGCTTCAAAATAAAACATGGCAGAGGGAAATGGGTAAGAGGTACATGACACAAGATTGGCCATGAGTTGATACATTGTCAAATCTAGGTAAAGTTGCATGGGGCTATTTTATACTCTTCTGTCTGTTTTTTAAGTTTGAATTTTTCTCTATTAAAAGGCTGAAAAAGATCACTGATCATCCCTTGACACTTCTAACCTGAAATGAACCTTTGGTCCGTTCTTTCCACTCACCAGCAGAGGGCAGTTGGTTACAGAACCCACAGCTCGGCTGTCCTTGTGGCCTGGGAGTGCTGATGCTGCCTCTCCTGAATGCTTACTGCTTGCTTCACCTTCACTTTTTTTTTCTTTTTAATTTTTTATATGTTTAAGGAATACAAGTGCATTTTTTTTTACATGTGTATATTGTGTAGTGAAGTTTGGCTTTTAGTGTACCCATCATCACCCAAATAGTGAACATTATACCCAATAGGTAATTTTTCAACGCTCACCCCCCTCCCATCCTCACACTTTTAATAGTCACCAGTGTCATTCTACTCCATATGTTCATGTGTATCCATTGTTTAGAGGCCACCACCATGCCCAGTATATTTTTAGTAGATATTTTTAGCAGACACAGGGTTTCACCATGTTGGCCAGGCTGATCTTGAACTCCTGACCCTAGGTGATCTGCCTGCCTTGGCTTCCCAAAGTGCTGGGTTTACAGGTGTGAGCCACCATGCCCTGCCCTGTGTCTGTTTTTATATCAGTACCATGTTGTTTTGGTTACTATAGCCTTGTATTATAATCTTAAGTCAGATAATGTGATGCCCTTATTCTTTTTGCTCAGGATTGCTTTGGCTATTTGACTTTTTTTTTGGTTCCCTATGAATTTTAGGGTTTTTTTTTCTGATGCTATGAATAATGATATTGATAATTTGATAAGGATTGTGTTGAATCTGTAGATTGCTTTGTACAGTATGGTCATTTTAACAATATTTATTCTTCCAGTCTATGAGTACGGGTTGTTTTTCCTTTGTCTGTGTCATCTACAATTTGTTTCATTAGCATTTTGTAGTTCTCCTTATAGAGATCTTTCACCTCTTTGATTAACTATACTCCTGGGTTGTCTTTCTTCTTTATTTGTAGCTATTATAAATGGGATTCCCTTCTTGATCTGGTCTTCTGCTAGATTGTTATTGATGTATAGAAATGCTATAGATTTCTGTATATTAATTTTATATTCTGAAACATTACTGAATTCATTTATCAAATCTAAGAGTTTTCTAGTGGAGTGTTTACGGTTTTCTAGATGTAAGATCGTATCAGCAGTAGGAATAATTGGACTTCCTCTTTTCCCATATGGCTGTTTGTTTTGTCTTGTTTTGTTGTGTTTTGTTTTGTTTTGACAGAGTCTCGCTGTTTTGCCCAGGCTGGAGTGCAGTGTCGCCATCTCACCTTACCACAACCTCCGCTTCCTGGGTTGAAGTGATTCTCCTACCTCAGCCTCCCAAGTAGCTGGGATTACAGGTGCCCGCCACCACACCCAGCTATTTTTTGTATTTTTAGTAGAGACAGGGTTTCACTCTGTTGGCCAGGCTGGTCTCGAACTCCTGACCTAGTGATCCGCTTGGGATCTCAGAATCCCAGCACTTTGGGAGTCTGAGGTGGGTGGATTGCTTGAGCCTAGGAGTTTGAAACTAGCCTGGCAACGTGGAAAAACCCCATCTCTACAAAAAATTAGCTGGGCATGGTGGTATGTGCGTGTAGTCCCAGCTGCTCAGGAGGCTGAGGCAGGAGGATCACTTGAGCCAAAGGAGTTTGAGGCTACAGTGAGCCATGATTATGCCACTGCACTTCAGCCTGGGTGACACAGCAAGACCCTGTCTCAGGAAAAAACATAAAATCTTTGTTGACCCAGCGATCATTTAGGGGCGTGCTGTTTAATTTCCATGTATTTGTATCATTTCCGAAGTCCCTCTTATGTTGATTTCTAGCTTTATTCTACTGTTATCTGAGAAGATACTTGATTTTGATTTTTAAAAGTTTGTTAAGACTTGTTTTGTAGCCTGATGTGTGGATCTATCTTGAAAACTCTTTCTTCTTTTTTTTTTTCTTTGTTGAGACAGTGTCTTGCTCTGTTACCCAGGGTGGAGTGCAGTGGTATGATCATGGCTTACTGTAGCTTTGACCTACTAAGCTTAAGCAATCTTCATACCTCAGCCTCCTGAGTAGCTGGGATTACAGCACATACCACCATGCCTGGCTAAATTTATTTTTATTTTTTGTAGAGACAAAGTCTCCCTATGTAGCCCATGCTTGAAGAATGTTGTATGTGCTGATGAAAAGAATGTATATTCTGTAGATGTTGGGTAGAATGTTCTGTAAATGTCTGTTAAGTCTCTTGTCTAAAGTCCAATGTTTCTTTATAAATTTTTTGTCTCGATGGTCTGTATAGTGCTGTGAGTGGAATGTTGAAGTCCCCCACTGTTATTGTATTGTTATCTGTCACTTTCTTTAGAGCTAATAATTAATATTTGTTTTGTGAATTTGGGTGTTCCAATGTTGGGTGTGCATATATTAGGATTTGCTATACCCTCTTGCTGAACTGATCCCTTTTTCATTATATAATGACCTTCTTAGTCCTTTTTTTTTTTTTTTTTTTTTGATTTAGAGTCTGTTTTATCTGATATACATATGGCTCTCCTTTTGGTTTCCTTTTGCATGGAGTATCTTTTTCCACCCCTTTACTTTCAGTCTATTTTTGTCTTCATGGGTAAGGTGAGTTTCTTGTAGGTAGCATATAGTTGGATTGGAATTTTTTAATCCATTCTGCCAGTTTGTATCTTTTAAGTGAAGCGTTTAATCCATTTACATTTTAGGTTAATATTGATATGTGAGGCTTTGTTTCTGTCATAAGGTTCATTGTTTTCAAGTTATTTTATAAATTCTTTGTTTCTTTCTTTTTTTTTCTGTCTGTTTGTCCTTGTGGTTTGATGAAATTCTGTCATGGTGTTATTTATTTCTTTTCCTCATTTGTATGATTGTTTTATAAGAACTATGAGTTTTATATTTCTGCACATTTGTGATGGTGTTTATCCATGCTTTGTTTCCATGTTTAAGACTCTTTTGAGCATTTCCTATAGGGCTGGTCTAATGGCAACAGATTCCCTCAGTGTTTTTGTTTGCCTGGACAAAACTAATCTCTTTCATTCATGAAGCTTATTCTAGCAGGATATAAAATTCTTGGCTGACAGGGTTTTTTCCTTCAGCACTTTGAAGATGCTATCCCATTCCCTCCTGGCCTTCAAGGTTTCTGCCAAAAAGTCTACTGTTCGCCAGATGAGGTTTCCTTTGTGGGTGACTAGATGCTTTTCTCTTGCTAATTTTAAAATTTTTTCTTTCACTTTCACTGTAGACCTTCTGATTATAATATGCTGTGTTGAAGTCCTTTTTGCAGTGTATTCACCTGGGGATCAGTGGGTCCTTGTATCTGGCTATCTGACACATTTGCCAGACTTAGGAAACTTTGATTGATTATTTCCTTTAATAGATTTTCTAAATGTTTAACCTCTCTTCTTATTCAGCTTTTTTCTTCACTTCTAATGATGCCACATTGCATTGTGGAAGTCCAGAGTGACAGAATGTGTGTAACCTCACACTGAGATGACATAAACCATGGAAAGTCATGAGCACTGCTTCAGATCCTGTGGGCTAAATGACCTTATGCTCTGGCTCCTCTGTTTCTGATGACCAAGGGCTGGGACAAAGGCTTCCTAGCATAGTGCTGAGGGCAGAGGTTTGTGAGCCCCCGAGACTAGAGCTCAAATTACAGCCTAACTAGTGTGACTTGGTCTAGTTACCTAATTTTCCTGAGTTTTAACTTCATATGAATATGAATATCTTCACCAGGTTGTGAATATTATGGTTTTTTTTTTGTTTGCTTTTGGTTTTGTTTTTTTGGAGACAAGTTCTAGCTCAGGCCAGAGTGCAATGGTGTGTTTTATGTTTGTTTTTTTTTGTTTGTGTTTGGTTTTGTTTTTTTGGAGACAGTTTCTAGCCCAGGCTAGAGTGCAATGGTGTGATCCCCCCACCTTAGCCTCTGAAGTAGCTGGGTGTAAGGGATGCAATACGACACCTGGCTATGTTTTTTTGGTTTTGTTTTTTGTAGAGACAGGGTCCCACTATGTTACCCAGGCTTGTCTCAAACACCTGGGCTCAAGTCATCCTCTATCCTCAGCTTCCCAAAGTGCTGGAATTAAAGGTTTGAGCCACTGCAACTGGCCAGAAGATTATTTTTTAAGAAAAATGGAGGCATCTAGCATTGTGTCTTGTTTTTCTTCTTTTGGTGTCATTACCTAAAAGTTTCCTGACCTCTCTTTAAAACAAGCCTCTTTACAATGTCATATTCAAATGGTGTTAGCCCCTGGCCCAGGTCTTCAGCTGGAATAAACTAACAGTGATAGGCACCAAGTGGCTGGTTTGCCTGTTTCTCTTTCCTCATCCTCACAGTAAGCTTCAGAACCTCTATCCTTCTCCACCTTGTTCTTTTCTTTTTTTTAACTTTTAAGTTTAGGAATACATGTGCAAATTTGTTATGTAGGTAAACTTGTGCCATAGGGATTTGTTATACAGATTATTTTGTCATCCACGTAGTAAGCTTAGTTAGTTCCCATTAGTTATTTTTCCTGATATTCTCGCTCCTCCCATCCTCCACCCATCAGTAAGCCCCAGTGTCTGTTGTTCCCTTCTATATGTCTATGTGTTCTCATAATTTAGCTCCCACTTATAAGTGAGAACATGCAGCATTTGGTTTTCTATTCCTGCATTAGTTTGCCAAGGATAATGGCCTCTAGTTCCATCCATATCTCTGCAAAGGATATGATCTCTTCTTTTATGACTGCATAGTATTCCATGGTGTATATGCACCATATTTTCTTGATCCAGGCTACCATTGATGGGCATTTAGGTTGATTCCATGTCTTTGCTGTTGTGAATATTGCTGCAATGAGTATATACATGCATGTGTCTTTGTGATAGAACGATACATATTCCTTTGGGTATGTACCCCAGTAATGGGATTGCTGGGTCAAATGGCAGTTCTCTTTTTAGGTTTTTGAGGAATTGGCGCATTGTCTTCCACAATGCTTGAACTAATTTACATTCCTGGCTGCAGTATATAATGTTCCTTTTTTTCTACAACCTCACCAGCATCTGTTGTTTTTTGACTTAGTAACAGCCATTCTGACTGCTGTGAGATGAATCTCATTGTGATTTTGATTTGCATTTCTTTAATTATCAGTGATATGGAGCTTTTTTTCCTATGATTGTTGGCTGCATGTATGTCCTCCTTTGAAAAGTGTCTGTTCTGGCCGGGCGTGGTGGCTCAAGCCTGTAATCCCAGCACTTTGGGAGGCCAAGGCGGGTGGATCACGAGGTCAAGAGATTGAGACCATCCTAGTCAACATGGTGAAACCCCGTCTCTACTAAAACTACAAAAAATTAGCTGGGCATGGTGGCACGTGCCTGTAATCCCAGCTACTCAGGAGACTGAGGCAGGAGAATTGCCTGAACCCAGGAGGCGGAGGTTGCGGTGAGCCGAGGTCGCGCCATTGCACTCCAGCCTGGGTAACATGAGTGAAACTCTGTCTCAAAAAAAAAAAAAAAAAAAAAAAAAAAGAAAAGTGTCTGTTCATGTCCTTTAAAAAATTTAAAAAGGGATTGTTTGTTTTTTTTTTTAATTTATTTAGGTTCCTTATAGATGCCGGATATAAGGCCTTTGTTGGATGCACAATTTGCAAAATTTTCTCCCATTTCGTAAGTTGTCTGTTCACTCTGTTCTTCACTCTCTTGTTCTTTTGCTGTACAGAAGCTCTTTAGTTTAATTAGATCCCATTTTCAATTTTTGCTTTTGTTGTAATTGCTTTCGGCATCTATGTCATGAAATATTTGCCCGTTCTTATATCTAGAATGGTATTGCCTAAGTTGTCTTCCAGGTTTTTTATAGCTTTACATTTAAGTCTTTAATCCATTTTGACTTAATTTTTGTGTATTATATAAAGCAGGGGTCCAGTTTTAATCTTCTGCATATGGCTAACCAGTTATCCCAGCACCATTTATTGAATAGGGAGTTCTTTCTCCATTGCTTGTTATTGTCTGCTTTGCCAAAGATCAGATGGTTGTAGGTGTGCAACCTTGTTTCCAAGTTCTCTATTCTGTTCCATTGGTCTATGTGTCGGTGCTGTTTTGGTTACTGTAGCCCTGCAGTTTCAGTTTGAAGTCGGGTAGCATGAGGCCTCCAGCTTTGTTCTTTTGGCTTAGGATTGCCTCAGCTATTCAGGCTTTTTCTGTTTTATATGAATTTTAAAATAGTTTTTTTCTAGTTCCATGAAGAATGTCATTGGTAGTTTAATAGGAATACCATCTAATCTGTAAATTACTTTGGGCAGTATGGCCATTTTAACAACATTGATTTGTCCTATCTATGAACATGGAATAGTTTTCTATTTGTTTGTGTCATCTCTGATTTCTTTGAGCAGTGTTTTGTACTTCTCTTTGTAGAGATCTTTCACCCCCCTGGTTAGCTGTATTCCTAGGTATTTTACTCTTTTTGTGGCAGTTGTGAACGGGATTGCGTTCTTAACTTGGCTCTTGGCTTGATTGTTGTTAGTGTATTGGAATGCTCGTTATTTTTGCACATTGATTTTTGTTTCCTGAAATTTTACTGAAGTTGTGTATCGGCCAGAGGAGCTTTTGGGCTGAGATCCACCTTGCTCTTTATGGGTCCTTTTGTTGTCATCACAGTTCTTATTGTTCTTCCTTACTTTTGCTAGGTCCTTCTTCCCAAAATTTCTAAAGTCATGCCTCTGTTCAGTTTTTCAGCCAGCTCATATGTCATCTGTAGGATGAGAAAACCCCAGCATATTTGGTTTTATTTTTTATTCTTTTGTAGCTATTACTCCTCTCCCCTGTGCAAACTTCTACTCATAAATGGGATGAAAAGTAAGATTCGGTCTTCCACTGAGCCAGCCAATATGAAGGTCAAATTCAGTTAAATTCAGGGAATCAGCTTAGTGAAGGAGGATAGGGTTTGGGGTTCTGATTATCATTTCTTCACTCTATGGCTATGGTATGTTATTCTCTCTTCTGCAAGGTGGTGGGAATACTAATACCCAACTCACAAGATGTTCTGAGGCTTACATGAGAGCATTCAGTGTGTTACCCAACAGGTGCTTTATAAATTTAGATGAATGTAGAGCTAAATTTCACTCTACTTCTACAAAAGATGGCAGCCAGGCATCTATAACCAGCTCGGAGGACTGCCCTTCCTAGTAAACGATGTTAGATAACATGGCAGTATGTCCTCAGTGCAGTCTGACTGACACTCTGTCTTTATTAGTTTTATTAAAAATCCCTGACCATCACATACACTCATGTTCAAATGTGAGTAGAGAATTGCTTCCAAAACCAATCACTGTTTTTCTTTTCCTTTAGCCTGGGAGTTGATTATTTAGCAAATCATTTTAATTTCCCTCAGACTGTGCTGCTAGTAGAATAACATCATTCTCATCAGATCAGCACCTGAAGCCAGTCAGCTCAGGAGTAGCAAAAGACTATTTAGCCTCCTAAAACTTGCCTGTTCCTCTTTTCGTGGTAGCAGCAGATGACCTCCCATCTCAAACTGGTAACAAAAGACCAGCTAAGCAAACTGAATATTCTGAGCAGCAGCCTTTTATAAAATTTCAAACCCAAGTGGAGAGAAGTGAAACTGAATACTCTGGTATGGGAATAGATAGGCAAGAAATGGGGGAGTTTAGTGATCGGGTGGAGAGATAAGTAGCGGCCAGACAAAGACTTTAAAAGCCATGTTAAGCAGTTCAGGGTTTCTTTTGAGGGTGCAGGGAAGTCACTGTAGGACTACAGAAAGAGTACTGTAGCTGGAGTATAGAGATCAAATGGAAGGACAGTAAAACTACTGCTAGGGAGATCAAGTAGATGTGGCTGCAGCCAGTCAGCTGAGGAGTCACAGAGCCTGAACTCAGGTCATTGTGGTTCAGACAGGAAAGATTCGCAGTGTTTAGAAGGCAACGACTAGGTCTTGGTGATTAAAGGGATATGGGACATGAAGGAAGAGTCAGAACTAACTCCTAGGTTTTTGGCCTGGGAAGCAGTAGAGCCATTCATTCCTTGAGCAGAGGGGGAGGTTGGGCAAGGATGATGAGTTTAGTTTTTAAATCTTATTTTTTCCCACCTGACTTTGTGGTCAATCAGAATTAACTCTGGGAACAAATACCTGTTTACCTCTCTAACTTCAAAAGATTTAACTACATTAACAAGACAGGTTAAGTCTTGTTTCCAAAAGGCTTCTGGCATGCCTCAGTTGATCCTTAGCAGCCTTTTCCAGGAACACAAAGGCTGTAGAACAGATCAGTCATTATCCTCTGCTTCTGGTTTCTTACAACTGAAACATTTCTTCCATTTGTTGGTACCTATATATTTACATTGGAAGAACACTGCTGCTCTGAAGCCGATTTGCTTATCACTTAAGCCTGCAAGTTCTTAAAAATAAGTTGTACTTTTGCCTTAGAAGAGATTTTCTTTGTAGGTATATCTGCCTATGGTTGGAAATGAATTAGAAGAATGTTTTGGGGATTACTAATTTTATCTCAAAGGTCTGAAATGTAAAATTATGAAAAGGTAGAAATCTTTCACAGCCTAGCCATATTTCTGCCTCACATTGTTTCATGGAGAGTTTGTCAGTAGACCCATCTGTTCAAGATCACATGGGGAGTACATGGTCTTACGTATTAACTTTGCTGTACATCATGTGAACCAAGCTGGAAATCAGAAGAAAATCCTTTCAAGCCATATAGTGACATAGCTTTCTGCATGCTTCTGAAACAAAATCCTGACTTTAGATACTAACCAGAAGTTATAATGACTAGCTTTAGATAAATAAGGATCTCTCTACAGGGGATGTATCTAAAGACATGTTGCATCTTTATCCATTGGGGAAGGAGTGAGCAAAATTTCTGAGTCATCATCCTTTCCTGTAGAAGGAGTAAGCTTAGTGTAATCTGGGTGCATTGGCTCACACCTGTAATCCTAGCACTTTGGGAGGCTAAGGTGGGAGGATGGCTTGAGGCCAAGGGTTCAAGACCAGCCTGGGCAACAAAGCAAGACCTCATCTCTACAAAAATAAAATTAGCCGGGTGTGGTGTTACGTGCCTGTAGTCCCAGCTACTCAGGAAGATGAGGCGAGAGGATCTCTTGAGCCCAGAAGGTCTAGGCTCCAGTGAGCTTTGATTATACAAGTGCATTCCAACCTGGGTGACAGAGTGAGACCCTGTCTCTTTAAAAAAAAAAAAAAAAAAAGAAGCAGCAGCAGCAGCAAGTAATGTAGACCAAGTAGAATTATATGGATTGTGGACTCTGTGAGGGCACAGACCATAGCTGTTGTCCATACCAGTATCCCTAGCAACTAGTTCAGTGTCTTGCTCATACAGATGCTCAATAAATACTTGTTCTGTGTGTGACTGAATAAATGAAAGATTCTGAATTTTCTGATAGTAGAAAATATCTCCACATATACAGAAAAGTGCAAAAATCATAAATCTGATGAATTTTCACCAAGGGAACACCTCATAGGCCTAGTGCCCAGGTGAAGAAATACAGTCTTGCCAGTCCCCAGTGCCCCTCATGCCCGTCACAGGCATTGCTTCTCCAAGAGTAAGCAACAACATGACTCCCAATGCCACAATTTTGTTTTACCCATTTTTGAACTGTGTATAAGCATGTCCTCTTTTGTGCCTTTCCCTGTTCACAACATTTATAACATCGATGAGATTCATCATGTTGTTAGGCGTAACAGTGGTTCATTTCTACTCTGTGCAGTATTCCGCTGTGTGAATATACCACAATTTATACTATGGATGGATACTTGGTTTGTTCCTGCTTGGAACTATTCAAGTAGTGCTGCTGTGAATATTTTTGTACCTCTCTTTGGGTGGGTGTGTATATGCGTTTCTGTCAGGTATGTACTAGGGGGTAGAATTCCTGGATGATAAAGCATGTGACTGTTCAGCCTTAGTAGAAACTGCTAAACAATTGTCCACATTTATAGTTGCACTAGCAGACTTCCTGTTGCAGAACCTCCCTGAATACTTGCATAGGTCTTTTTCATTTTAGGCACTCTGGTGGGTGACTAGTGGTACCATACTGGGCTTTTAATTTACATTTTCCTGATGACTGAGGAAGTTGAGCATTTTTCATTTGTTTACTTGAATATGCTCTTTTTTTGTGAAGCATCTATTCTAGTCTTTTGCTCATCTTCCTACTGAGTTGTCTGTTTTTCTTACTGAATTCCCTCTGGTAGTCAGAGCACAACTCCATTGTTGGATACATGTGATGCCAAAATCCCCCACTCTGTGGCTTGTCATTTCACCTCTTAATGGTGTCTTTTGGTGAAAAGAGTTCATAATTTCATGTAGTCCAATTTTATCCATTTTGTCTTCTGTATGTTTAGCAGTTTTTTTTTTTTTTGCTTCCTGTTTAGAGAATTATTGCCTATTCCAAAATCATGAAATTTAACTTCGCCACCTTTGTTGAAATTATAATATTAAGGCAGAAAAGACTCTTCATTCTGATCTGTTGGTTCTTAGCCTTTTGCAAATCCAGGATCCCTGTGAAAATCTGATTAGAACTCTGGACACTCTGCACAGAAGTGTACATATGCACACACACAGCAGATTTTCCTGCAGTGTTAGGGAGTTCACAGACACCACACTTATCTATGGACCCCTTGTTAGAAAACGCCTAATCTATTCCAACCCAGTCATTTTACAGATAAGGAAATTGAGGCCCAGGGAAAGACCACTGTTAGTTTGTGACCCACCTGAAACTAGAGTCCAGGTCTCTTGACTCCAATTCTAGTGCTGTCTCTAACAGGTTTCCCTGCTGCAGTCATTCTGAGAATATCTCACTGGCAGAGCCATGAAAGGGAGATTGTTTTAGTCAAGGGAGATTTCTGTGCACTAGCAGCAAAAAAATGGCTACATGGACATGATGACACCCTTTTAGTTTATGTATTTACCTTACATGTTTAAGCTCCAAGGAGTCTACCGCTAAGTTTTTTTGAAGTTGACCTGGGAATTATCATGGTCGATGCATCCTCCTCTGGCTGTGACTCAGTGCCCTGGGGTTGCTATATGAACCTTTCCATGTGCAGCTATCCTGTGTTCGGCTTGATCTTTTTGTTGGTTCTGGCTGGAATTTTAAAAAGCATCTTATGTAATAAGTTTCTAGTCTCAGTGCTCAAGTGGGTGAGGTTTACCAGAGTGGTTGCTCCAGGGAGAAAATTAAAAGGGGTGGAGGCAGGGAAAGGAACTCGGAGTTTGTTGACTAGGTTATGTTGGTTTGTAACTTGTCAGCTTGTAGACACACCAAGCCAGAGTATCTAGAAGTATTCATTGATGATTTTACTGCTCCATTGCCACAGTCTGCAGTCAGCTTTTCCAAGGCTCTAAGTGGACTAGGCAGTTTATAGGTTAACAGGGCCAGGTATTTTCAAGCCATCACTCAAACCCCAGTGCTAGGTGTGTCCAGAGCGAATCCTGTTACCTTGTCAGCATGCTCACCAAAGTGCACTGCCAGGGGTGTGCACTCCGCTCTCATAGCACAGATCAGTTTGTGTCTTACAGTGAAAAAGACTGTTCATATCTTTGGGCCACACCCTGAAACACAAACTGAATGATCTCACCCTCAACACAAAGGAAATTGAGTCCATAATAGTTTCCACAAATAGGATACTCTTAGATCTGACAAATAGCACCCATTTATTTTATCCTATTTTACTTCTTTCCCCTAAGCCCCCAGAGAGCCTTTCTCCAGTTTCATCACATACTCGTGACTAAGCAGATGGGGGTGCTAGGGGGCCAGCTGTTTGAATGAGGCACATTTGTCCTGTCATTTCAAAAGCTTTTACAGAGCACCTGCTGTGTTCTGGGTCGTGTACTAGGCGACGGGGCCGCCTAGGTAAATAGGACAAGGCCCCTGTCCTCAGGAAGCTCCCAGTCCAGGCAGAGGCATGGGTGAATTAGCCAACATATACTGCACAGTGTGTCGAATGAGCACAGATGGTGTGGAGCCACCCTGGGGGTCCAGGGAGGCACTTCCTAGAGAAGAAATCTAAACAGGGATTCCAAGTCAATGAGGCAGAAAGTGATGAGAACAGCATTTGTCATAGGCAGACAGGTGGTTTTCATGGTGACAAAGAGACAGTAAGCTGGGGTTGGAATTTAAGCCTGGGAGAGAGAACGGGAGCCCAGTGGCATACAGAGTCTTGTCCTTGTCCCACCTTTTTGAAAGAGCTACTAAATTCAGAGGATGCCAATATGTTCATAACTCAAAAGGATCAGTTATCCCAGTAACTTAGGAACCATTGGCATCCATACCCCTAAATCAGAAAATGCCGAAATCAGAATCCTTTCCCCCTACATCACAGTGACCTTTAATCACCTTCAGATCCTCGATCTCCTAGAGCCCACCGATTGGCCTCTCACTGCCCTCCTGCAAAGACAAGTCTCTGTTCAGAATGTCACTGAAACTCTGAGCATCCACTCAACAAGCCTCCATTTTCTTACTCTCTCATGTTTTCTCTTTTAGGCATGAAGAAGTCAGTGATTTATAGTTCACTAAAACTGCACAAAATGTGGACAGGGTGGCTGAGAAAAACGTCCTGATATTGTTTGCTTTTATATATGTTATATATAGATGAATAAAGTGTTTACTTCTTTTTAACAGAACAGTGTTTGTTACTTTGACCCATTGCTTGAATCCGAAGATACCCTCGTTTGTATAATATTTGGTTTTTTATATGTATGCATCATTTATCCAGGTGGGACAAACATATTAGAGGGCTTAGCATTAGAAGGAAAGAATCCTCTCCATGTACAAAGCCATGTGGGTCCTGCAGAATAGCTTTACCTGTGGACTGCATTCTGTAGGTACACGAGAATCAGACATGACAAGTTGCATGTATGCTGTGAACAGCAGCCCAGGAAGCTTATAGGCTGGGGAAGCTTGGCTTTCTGCCTGGCTTATTATGTCTCTAGTCTCCATCCTGTTCACTTTTTTTTTTCCAGCAAGGGCTCACAAGTATCACATCAACATTTCCCTGGATCTAGGCTTTTTGTGTTTTTCTTTGTTCTCCACGAAAGTGTATGGCAGTGACTTTTGGGTGAGGAGCCTGGACAGACACCTTGCAGAGCCTGCCTTATTGTGACAGTTAGGACATGTTTGGGCAACAGGAAACCCACTGCAGAGTGCCTTGAACAATAAAGAACGGAATCATTCACCCCAGTTTCTCTCCATCTCTCTGCCCTCTGCAGTGTTAGCATCGTGCTGAAGCTGGCTTTGCTCTGTCATGAGACTGCTGGCAGCAGCTTCAAGAGCTGTGTGCTTCCATATCACAAGTAGGTGCCACAGAGAAGACTCCTTTCAGATGACCTCTTAGAAAAGCAAGAAAACTTCCCAACAGCCCGTAGTAAGCCTCTGTTTGGTTTCATGGATGCTGTTGGGTGACATGCCCACCCCAGAGCCAGTAAGTGGACAAAGGATGGAACTAAGCTGATAGGCTCAGGCCTGAACCACTAGCCCCAGCCCAAGAGGTAACTTCCCTCCCCTCTGGCCCACAGGCTTCAGAGAAGGAGCAGACACTTAAATGGGAATTGAGGAGGAAGGGCTGTTGGGAAGCAACCACGTCCTCCCACCTCATCCACCTCATAAGCCATACCAATCTATTTAAGCTGAACCTCAGCTTGTTTTTTTTTTTCTTCAAATCATCTTTGTCCCACCTCACACTCTGTATTTCCATTGCCAAATATTCTAGTACAGACTCATAGGCTTTCTTGTGCAATTTGAACAATCTCTGTCCACTTACTTTTTGTTTACTTTTGGGTTCAGCTCATTCCAACCCATAGTGAGAGTGCAGACTTCAGATTCAGCCAAACTGAGTTACATCTCATCCCCACTACTGATCAGCTGTGTGACTTCAGGCAAGTTACTGAGCCTCTGAATAGTTTCACTGTCTGTGAGATGGAGATAGCACTATAGACTCCCTCAGTTGTGCGGTTCTGTGCACTCACCTATATGGAACACTTAGGGTAATACCTTGTGCCTAGCATTGAGCAAATGTTTATTGCTACTGTGGTTCCTTTGTATTGTTGCTTTTGTTATTGTTTTCTTTTCCTTTTTTTTTTGAGACTTTTGTTGCCCAGGCTGGAGTGCAGTGGTGGAATCTCGGCTCACTGCAACCTCCACCTCCTGGGTTCAAGCGATTCTCCTGCTTCAGCCTCCTGAGTATCTGGGATTACAGGCACCAACCACCATGCCCAGCTAATTTTTTATATTTTTAGTAGAAATGGGGTTTCATCATGTTGGCCAGGCTGGTCTCAAACTCCTGACCTCAAGCGATACACCCACCTCGGCCTCCCAAAGTACTAGGATTACAGTCATAAGCCACCATGCCCAGCCTATTATTTTCTTCTATAAGCCTTTTTGTTTATTTGTGTAAGTTTCTTTCTCAAGAACCCAAATGGACTAGGCATGGTGGCTCATGCTTGTAGTCCCGGCACTTTGGAAGGCTGAGGCTGGAGAGTTCCTTGAGCCCAGGAATTCAGGAGCAGCCTGGGCACCATAGCAAGACGACATCACTACAAAAAAAAAATTTTTTTTAATTAGTTGGATGTGGTGGCACATGCCTGTGGTGCCAGCCACTTGGGAGGGAGGATCTCTTGAGCCCAGGAGGTCAAGGCTGCAGTGATCTGTGATTGTGCTGCTCTACTCTAGCCTAGGTGACAAAATCATTCTCTACTGCTTATGGGATAAAAATAGGAATTTTTCCTCAGCCTATTCAAGATCCTCTACAATCTGGCTTTATTTTCCTTTAACTTCTGTCCATTGTATCTGATAGAGCTTTTTATATTCCCAAAGTAGATACTTTTTCAAGTAGACACTAATTGGAGCACAGAACACCAGGGTCACTCTTCAGCTATGACCCCTGAGGCCTGGGGTCATAACGTATGTGAGTAACATTGCTTGGACTTGAACTCTGGCCTCCAGACTCTGGTGTAGAACCTTTTCTCACACAGCCTGCAACTTTCACAAATGATGAATACTTGTGTCTTTGTGTTCCACTGCCCCTAGATGTGTTCCTTTTCCTCAATCTAAGGTGATTCTTCAAAAAGGGATATAAGGATGAGGGGATATAAGGATGAGAGGTAAGACTTCCTCTGAGGAAAGTGAAGCTCTTTGGGAGGAAGTAGCTCTTCTCATTCCAGAAGGAAGGCTCAAGAAATAAACTTTGAGCCTTTTGGTGTCACACCTAGAACTGGATCTTAACTCTTTCCAGCTGTATCCTTGGTCAAGTTGCTTAACCCTTCTGAACCTCAGTTTCTATATCCATGATGTAGGTATTCTCATACCCATCTGTCAGATTTGGTGTTAGAATTAAATGGGTTCTTGGCACATCATGATAGTATCTCTGCTGTCTACCCAGTTCAGATGGTGAGTTTAGATGGCATGGGATAGTTCCTCATATATCAGTCAGTTCAGTCAAGAAAAGGGAGGCCGGGTGCGGTGGCTCACGCCTATAATCCCAGCACTTTGGGAGGTCGAGGTGGGCGGATCACAAGGTCAAGAAATCAAGACTATCCTGGCCAACATGGTGAAACCTCATCTTTACTAAAAGTACAAAACTTAGCTGGGTGTGGTGGTGCAGGCTTGTAGTCCCAGCTACTCGGGAGGCTGAGGCAGGAGAATTGCTTGAACCCGTGAGGCAGAGGCTGCAGTGAGGTGAGATTGCACCACTGCACTCCAGCCTGGTGCCTGGTGATGGAGCGAGACTCTGTCTGAAAAAAAAAAAAAGAAAATGGAAACAACCCTAAGTATATCAAATAGAAGGAATTTAATATAGGGATTTTGTTACAAAGATGTTGGGAGGGCTGGCAAACAAAAAAGAAGGGGTACCCTGGAGAAGGAAGAAGGGATGATGTGCAGAGATCAGGACACATCAGGACACTGCTAACATCCCTGGACTGCAACTTACAAACCCACACCTGCTGCTGTGTTGCTGGAGATACTCCCTGTAGTGGTTCCAAAATACGTTCACAAATTATTTGGCCTTCCTCCTAGCAGTAGCATTCATTTTCCCTTCTTGAATACGGGCGGGCCTCAGTAACTTGCTTCTAACAGATAGAATATAACAGATGAGATACTCTGTGACTTCCAAGGCTAGGTCCTAAAAGGTGACACAACTTCCACAGGGCTTTCTCTCAGGACACTTGACTTGAACCCAGCCACCATGTTGTGAGGGTGCCCAGGCCACTGGGAGAAGCCACATGTAGGTGTTCTGGCTCATGTCCAACATAAGCTGCAAGACAAGTGAGTGAGCAAGACTTTAAGATAAGTCAAGCCCCAGCTCCTCTGACTGTGACAGCACAAGAAAGCCCAAGCAGGACCTGCCTAGCTAAGCTAAGTCAGCTTTTGGAAGTCTGAGGGGAAATAGAAAATGATCATTGTTTAGTCATTGAGTTGTCCAGGCGTGGTGGCTCAGACATGTAATCCCAGCACTTTGGGAGGCTGAGGTGGGAGAACCACTTGAGCCCAGGAGTTTGAGACCAGCCTAGGCAACATAGTGAGACCGCCCCCATCTCTACAAAAACTTAAAAAATGTGGTTGCACGCATCTGTATCCCCAGCTACTCAGGAGGTTGAGGTGGGAGGATAGCTTAAGCCTAGAAGGTTGAGGCTGCAGTGAGCCATGATTGTGCCACTGTACAATCTAGTCAAGAAAAATGGAAACAACCTTAAGTATAATAAATAGAAGGGGCCGGGTGCAGTGGCTTACGCCTGTAATCCCAGCACTTTAGGAAGCCGAGGTGGGTGGATCGCAAAGTCAGGAGTTTGAGACTAGCCTGATCAACATGGTGAAACCCCGTCTCTACTAAAAATACAAAAATTAGCTGGGCATGGTGGCACATGCCTGTAATCCCAGCTACTCAGGAGGCTGAGGCAGGAGATCACTTGAACTACTGGGCTCAAGTGATTTGTCCCCTTGGCCTCTTAAAGTGCTGGTACTACATGTGTGAGCCACCACACCCAGCCAAACTTTTTTTTTTTCTTTTATAAGCAATAAAACAGGATTACAGAAGTTAATCAGCTGCATAGCTGGGATTTGAATTCAGTTCTGTGTGACTCAAAAGTTCATTTAGTTTCCAGTATCACACACCATCTTTGGACCATGCCTGCAGATTTTGGATAATTCTCTCCATGTGTATCCAGGTGATCTGACCCATGATTAGTTTCAGCCATCACTGGCCATGCAGCTAAAGACACCTGGTGTTATTTATTTCTTTTTTTTGTTGTTGTTCCTTCTTAGATGAAGTGGGACCATAGGAAATTTCTTCCTAGAATGAGCTACATCTGAAGACATGATATGTCAGAATTAATAGGAAACTTAAAAACCGTCTGAACTCTATCACTTTACCAGTGGGATGAGTCAGTCCCAGGCAGGCTGTGACTTCCAAGGTCATATCAATTTGTTGACAGCCTGGACCAAAACCTGGGTCTCTCTTATTTATTTATTTATTTAATTTTGAGATGGAATCTCGCTTTCTCACCCATGCTGGAGTGCAGTGGCGCAATCTCAGCTCACTGCAACTTCAGTCTCCTGGGTTCAAGCAATTCTCCTGCCTCAGCCTCCCAAGTAGCTGGGATTATAGACGTGCACCACCACACCTGGCTAATTTTTGTATTTTTAGTAGAGATGGGGTTTCACTATATTAGCCAGGCTGGTCTCGAACTTCTGGCCTCCTAAAGTGCTGGGATTATAGGTGTGAGCCACCTCACCCAACCGGATCCAACCAGGTCTCTTACTTTTTTCTTAATTCCCCTTTCGCTTCAGCATGCTGTTCTACCCACCCCACATATGGGTAAATTATGACAGGGCTAAGGGCTTCAGTAGCATTGCTGAGATCAGAAAGAACAAAAAGTCTGAGCCTGTCATTCTTTCCAAACACTACATGACACCTGCCTAAATTTAGCTCCTGCTCTAACTTGAATTTCATTGTCCCCAACTCCTTATTGTATAGCCTACTGTGACGACTGAGTTACTGATACAAGAAGGTCCCTAAAATTCCAGGTTGCAGTGGGTTACATAGAAGAGGATGACAGGATGTGGCAGATGTAAAGCAGGAGAAGTCTAAAGGCTATTCCCAGAGAGGAGGCATTAGTTCAACTGGTGTTAGTTGAATTCCAGGAATAAAATACTGCCAAGCAGTGTTGGTTGGAAGAGATGGATATGCCAAGATGATTCTGTCATGGTGCTGCCTCTGTAAGCTTACAGTAAATCAGATAGAGAAGATAAAAGCTACCCTCACAATACAAGGTGAGAAGCGATCAATGCCATGAACAGAACTTCATTCAATCATTAATTTAGTCAAATATTTAACAAAAATTTAATAAATGCCTTCTGCATACCAGGGACTGGAGCCCTGAAGAGTTGTCCCAATTCTAGGGATCTTAAAATGCAGAAAAGTAAATTGTGAATTAGTTTTCTCTGATAAGTACTTAATTATAGGGGTAACTATAGGGTGCTGTAGAGAGTGCTCAAAGTGTAGAGCCATGACAGTGTGCCAGGCACTCTTCTAAGCACTTTCTACATATTTATTGATTTAATCCTCACCGCAGCCTTATATAACAGGGACTCTTATTATTCCCTGTTATATGCATGAGGAAACAGAGGCACAGAAAACCAACACAACAGCCTGGATCCAAAATTGGGCCATCAGGTTCCAAAGACCTCCCTCTTAACCCTTGACTAAACTGTCTTCTGGTCACTTGGTGTTCTTCTGGACTGGAGGGAAGCAGCGAGGGATGTCCAGCCTGTTGCTTTAAGAACAAGTAGGAGTTAGCCAGCAGAGAAGGAAGAGTGTTCCAGACGTAGGAATGTGGATATTCAAAAGCCCTAAATGAAGAGATCACAGTGTGTTTAGGGAACTAAAGTTAGCTCAAGATGAATAAAGTACCAGACATATACTGTGCAGGAGTGAGGCTGGAGAAATGACTGGCCAGATCATGAAAGGTCTTATGATTCTTGTTAGTCTGTTCATTGTTATCCCCAGAGCACTGGAGAGCCAGCCAGGGATTTTTGAGCTGGAGAGTGACAAAATTGGATTTGCATTTTATAAACATCAGTGTGGCTACACTATGGAGAATAGACTAGAAAGGGCAGGACTGTAGTCATCCAATTGAGAGATGATGGTGGTCTAGGGCAGGATCACTGAGGATCAAAAGGGACAGATTGAAGTGATGTTTAGGAAGTAGACTCAGTATAACTTGGTGACTGACTATGGAAAAGGGATTGCCAAGTCTCCAGCTGACACAAATGAGAGACTAGTGTGCCTGTTTCCTCAGCTGGGGATCTAGGAGGAGGGGCAGATTTGGGGGTGGCAGGAGGATGGTGATGAATTCAGGTCTGAACATGCTGCATTGGGAATGTCTGTGGGAGATGTTGAGTAAACAGCTGGCTTCCCAGTCTGGAGCTGGAAATGTAAATGTGAGAATTGGCAGCTAATAGACGGTGATTAAAGACACCACGTGAGTAAATGAGGTTCTCTCAGGAAGTCTATGGAGTATAAGGAGAAGAGAGCCAAGGGCACACCAACACGAAAACACCAGCATGGAAAGAACAAACAAACCAATCAGAGGAAAACACAGAGAGCAGCGGGTCAAGTCACACAGGAGCTGCATGGTGATTATATAGTTCGGACATTTGTCCCCTCCAAATCTCATGTTGAACTTGGATCCTCAGTGTTGGAGGTGGGGCTTGGTGAGAGGCGCGTTGGTTGTGGGGGTGGCTCCCTCATGAATAGCTTTATCATTCTTACTGGAGTGAATTCTCACTCTTAGTTCCTGCCTGATCTGGCAGTTAAAAGGAGTCTGGCACCTTCCTCCCCCCTCTCTTTGCTCAACTTTTAATTTATAAAGAGTAAAGGTTTATTTGGCTCATGATTCTGATGGCTGGAAAGTTCAAGACTGGGCATCTGCATCTGGTGAGGGCCTCACGCTGCCTCCACTCATGGTAAAAGGGGAAGGGGAACCAGTGTGTAGAGATCACGTGGCCAGAGAGAGCCAGCAAAGGGGGGTTCCGGGCTCTTTTTAACAACCCGATCTCATGGAACTAATAGTGTGAGAACTCACCACTGAGGGAGGGGCATTAATCTATTCATTAGGGATCTGCCCTTATGATCCAAACACCTCCCATTAGGCTCCACTTCCAATGTTGGGCATCAAATTTCAATATTAGCTTTGGAGGAGACAGACATCCAAACCATAGCATAGCAAACACCATCAAAAAAGTGAAAGGATAACCTAAAGAATGGGAAAAAAAAAATGTAAATCATGTATTTGATAAGGTACTTATACCTAGGATATAAAGACAATCATATTAAAAATAGGCAAAGGATCTGAACACACGCTTCTCCAAAATAGATACACAGATGGCCAATAAGCACATGAGAAGGTGCTCAACATCACTCATCATCAGGGAAATGCACATCAAATCACAATGAGATACCACTTCACACCCACTAGGAAGGCTAAATAAAAAAGACAAAATAGGTGTTTTCCAATATTTTTTCCAAAAAGGGATTAAAGGAGAAAAAAAGTAAAAAAAAGGACAAAAAAGCAAGTGTTATTTTACAAAGATGTGAGACAGTGGAACCCTCGTTCACTGCTAGTGGGAATGTGAAATGCTGCAGTTGCTGAGGAAAACTGTCAGTTCCTCAGGTGGTTAGATATAGAGTTCCTGGGAGACGGAGGTGGGCCATTGCTTGAACCCAGGAGTTTGAGACCAGCCTGGGCAACATAGCAAGACCCGTGTCTCCAAAAAATTTAAAAATTATCTGGGTTTGGTGTGTGTGCCTGTAGTCCCAGCTGCTTGAGAGGCTGAGGCAGGAGGATCACTTGACAAGCCTAGGAGTTGGAGGTTGCAGTGAGCGTGATCACACCACTGCACTCCAGCCTGGATGACAGAACAAGACCCTGTCTCTAAAAAAGAAAAAAAATCCATAGAGTTCTCAGATGACCGAGAAATTCTACTCCTGGGTATATATACCCACGAGAAATGAAAATGTATGTCCACACAAAAACTGGACAGTGGGCTGTTAACCAAAACTAAAAATGAAGTACTGATGCAGACTACGATGCAGATGAGCCTGGAAAACATGGAAGAAGTCTCACACGAAAGACCACATACATGTAATTTCATTTACATGAAATGCCAGAATAGCTGGATAGACAGACAGGAAGTAGATTCTTGGCTTCTGAGGGCTGGAGGTGGGTAATGGGGGGCTTGGGAGTGAAGCTACAGATTGGGGTGTTTTCTTTTTAGGTTAATGAGAATGTTCTAAAACTGTATGATGGTGGCGCAACTCTATAAATACACTCAAAGACACTGAATTTACACTTTTTTCTCTTGTTTGAGATGGAGTCTCACTCTCTCACCTAGGCTGGAGTGCAGTGACAGGATTTTGGCTCACTGCAGCTTCCACCTCCCAGGTTCAAGCGATTCTCGTGCCTCAGCCTCCCGAGTAGCTGGGATTACAGGCACCCACCACCATGCCCAGCTAATTTTTTGTATTTTTAGTAGAGACAGAGTTTCACCACGTTAGCCAGACTGATCTAGAACTCCTGACCACAAGTGATCTGTCTGCCTAGGCCTCCCAAAGTGTTGGGATTACAGGTATGAGCTACCGCACCAGGCCTGCTGAATTGTATACTTTAAATGACGGAATTCTCTGATATGTAAATTATATCTCAATAGTTTTTCAGTGCTGCTTCTTGGTTGGTAAAAATATTAATCCTGACATCATTTATTAGTACCTCAACTCCTTTTTGGAAATGCCCAAATGCTTTTTTAGCTAGATTAGCTCTAAATGAAAAAGTAAAAGCTTAAATAGTTACCTTTTTTCTTTCAGCTTTATTGAGATATAATTTACAAACAATTATATGTGTGTAAGGTATACAATCTCATGATTTGATATATGTATACATTGTGAAATGATTACCACAATCAAGTTAATTAACATATTCACCCCCTCACATAGTTACCATTTTTGTCTGTGTGTGGTGAGAACACTTAGGAGCTACTCTCTTAGCAAATTTCAAGTCGAAAATACATTATTTTTAACTGTAGTCTATGCTGTACATTAGATCCCCCGAACTGAATGTTTGTACCCTTTCACCAAAATCTCCCCATTCTACCTGACCCCTGGCAACTACGATTCTACTGTGTTTATGAGTTTGATACTTTCAGATTCCACATAGAAGTGAGATCATATAGTCTTTGTCTTTCCATATGTGGTTTATTTTACTAAGCATAATGTCTCCAATGTTTCATCCATGTTGTCGTAAGTGGCAGGATTTCTGTCTTTTTTAAGGTGAAATGTTTGCAAGCTCCTTGACTTACAGTGTGGCTACGTCCCAGTAACTTCATTGTAAAGTTGAACTAGCATTAAGTCCTGGATGGTCTGTCTGTGCAGTCATGTGTCACTTAATGACAGGGATACCCTCTGAGAAATGTATTTTCAGGCAATTTTGTTCTCAGGTGAGCATCAGAGAGTGCGCTTACAGGAACCTACATGGCGTAATGTACCACTGCACACGTAGCTACATGGGATGGCCTACTGCTCCGAGGCCGCAAACCTGTGCAGCAGGTTACCGTGCTGAATACCAGGCAGTTGTAACACAGTGGTGAGCGTTGTGTGTTTAGACATGTCCATGCATAGCAAAGGTACCGTAAGCCAGGCATGGTGGTCCTCATCTGTAGTCCCACCTACTTTGGAGGCTGAAGCAGAAGGATTGATTGCTTCAGTTCCTGAATTCAAGGCAGGCCTGGGCAACATGGTGAGACCCTGTCTCTAAAAAAATAAACAATCTCTTTCTAGAAAAATTACCAACAAAAAGAAAAACATTTGCAAACATGTGGAAGACAAGTGTAGAATGTACTGAGTTCATGGGGACACTGAAATTCTAATCTCACACACACACACTTCTCGTAAGAAAGAAACAGTTCGGTAAGAATATAGTATTACAATCTTATGGGACCACTGTTGATATGTGGTCCATCACTGTAACATTGTTGGGCAGTGTGTGCCTGTATAAACACACATACCTGTGTAACATGCCAACATAAACACACACCCCACATTTTCTTGATCTGTTTATCTGTCAACAGATGCTTAAGCTGTTTTCATATCTTGGCTATTGTGAATAATGCTGGGCAAATGGTTATCTTTAGGATAAAATAGAGCGACAGAGATGGTCACACCTAGCTCACATTAGGAGCTCAGTACATAATTATTATATCTGAATTTGAGTTAAGTTATTTCCACCAGTGCAGTGGCGTGACTTTATTTAAACTCAGCACACACATCTCTCTAAATCGATAACTGTTTGCACATAAGTGTTGGAGACTGGCTGCAGAATGGCTGGGTCCTGGCCACCTTGGCGAAACTGTAACACTGTCCTGAAAGACACAGCTGAGGGGTACGTTGTTCACATGGGTTTTGGAAATCACCAGGGTGGTGGCTGGGAATGTGACAGGAAGAGGGGAACTGGGGCCCCAACGCCTGGAAAATGTGGGGGCTGACCAGTGGTCATTCAGTAATACTGATAAGGAAAGTATTCTGACTTATGGCTGGAACCTTGCTATGGTCTGAATTTTGTGTCCCCCCCACAGAAAAAAATTCCTGTGTTGAAATACTTTGATGTCAAAGGTGATGGTATTAGGAGATGAGGATTTGGGAGTTTATTAGGTCACAAGGCAGATTAGGACCCTATCAACAAGACCCAGGGAGATCCTTTCTGCCTGCTCTTTTTTTTTTTTTTGGATACAGAATCTCGTTCTGTCACCAGGCTGGAGTGCAGTGGTGCCATCTCACTCACTGATTGCAGCCTCTGCCTCCCTGGTTCAAGCAATTCTCCTGCCTCAGCCTCTCAAATAGCTAGGACTACAGGCACACACCACTACGCCCAGGTAATTTTTGTATTTTTAGTAGAGACGGGGCTTTACCATGTTGGTGAGGCCGGGCTGGTCTCAAACGCCAGACCTCGTGATCCGCCCACCTCGGCCTCCCAGAGTGCTGGGATTACAGGAGTGAGCCACCGTGCCTGGCCTTTTCTGCCTTTTTTTATGTAAGGTTACAATGAAAAGTGGCCATCTATGAACCAGAAGCCCTCACTAGACACTGAATCTGCCAATGCCTTGATCACAGACTTCCCAGCCTTCAGACCGAGAAATATATTTCTCTTATTTATAAGCCACCCAGTCTATGGCATTCTGTTATAGCAACCGAAGCAGACCAAGACAACCCTCCTAGGGAGAACAGTAGGGCCCAGGGTAGTCTTGGGAGCCAGGGGATTGCAGGCCATGGCTGGGGTTTGTGGTATGTGGCTCCTTTATGGAAAGTGCTCCCTCNCTGCCCATCTTGGGCGAGCCTGGCTGTCTAGGTAACAGTCCCTGTGACACTCAGTCACTGCTCTTGTTGGCAGGGTGGAGAGCCTGCCTGTCCGCTTGGTTTGATAGAGAACTTTTCAGGCACACATAGAAAGGGGCAGAATACCTTCTGATTTCCAAGGAAGCAAAGAATGCAACTTTCTTTCCAAGGTGGTGAGAGAGCTCTCTCTGGCTCTGTTTTGTCCAGAAAGCTTTTCTATGTACAAAGTGTGCGTTCGTAGAGTCAGAGAACAAGAGTGCTCAAACCTGTTTTAGGTGGCAGGACACCTGGAAATCATAGCTTCCTTTGTATAAGATGAAACATTGACTTTACTTTTTAATGTTGTTGTTTTTTTTTTTTTTTAGGTGGAATCTTGCTCTGTCTCCCAAGATGGAGTGCAGTGGCATGATCTTTGCTCACTGCAGCTTCTGCTTCCCAGGTTCAAGCAATTCTCCGGCCTCAGCCTCCTAAGTAGCTGGGATTATAGGCGCACGCCACCACGCCCTGCTAATAGTAGAGACGGGGTTTTGCCATTTTGGCCAGGCTGGTCTCGAACTCCTGACCTCAGGTAATCCACCCACCTCAGCTTTCCGAAGTGCTGGGATTACAGGTGTGAGCCACTGCACCCAGCCAACACTAACTTTTTAATTTCTTATTGTATGAACCACAGTTTAGCTCAGAACACATTGATGGATTTAGCATCTAGGTTCTGCTTAATTAAATATGCATACTGTTTTAAATTAATGAAATCACAGCTATAAGCCCACTGGCTCATGGCGAAAACAAGCTGTTGAGCTACTCTGGGTCAAGTTTCCAAATGTCTCCATTACTGCTTGTTTGCCAACAGGTCTGGATGTTCTGCTAGTACTTGATGGTAGTCATCAAAGAAAATGTTGGGGTGGGGCTGGGCATGGTGGCTCAAGCCTGTAATC
This sequence comes from Cebus imitator, assembly GCF_001604975.1. Classification (NCBI taxonomy): domain Eukaryota; kingdom Metazoa; phylum Chordata; class Mammalia; order Primates; family Cebidae; genus Cebus; species Cebus imitator. Next base: position 1,136,683 of record NW_016107596.1, read on the forward strand.
CTAGCAATTTAGGAAGCCAAGGTAAGAGACTGTTTGAGGTCAGGAGTTCAAGATCAACCTGGCCAAACTAGTGAGACTCCACCTCTATTCTTTTAAATTTTATGAAGAAATTAAAAATGTTGGGAGAAAAATAGTTCACAAAGTGCTAGTCATTAACTACCTTTTATTTTTTCTTCTAAAGCAAATCAGAAAGAAAATAAACCATGCTTTGGGGCTTTGGAATGAGAAAGACCTGAGTTTGGCAGGGCATGGTGGCTAAAACCTGTAATCCCAGCACTTTGAGAGACTGAGGAAGGTTAGGAGTTTGAGACCAGCCTGGCCAATCTGGTGAAACCCTGACTCTACTAAAATATAAAAATTAGCTGGATGTAGTGGCATGTGCCTGTAAGCCCAGCTACTCAGGAGGCTGAGGCAGAAGAATCACTTGAACCTGGAAGGTGGAGGTTGCAGTGAGCTGAGATCGTACTACTGCACTCCAGCCTGAGCAACAGAACTAGACTCTGTCTCAAAAAAAAAAGACCTGAGTTTGGATCAAGAGTTAGCTGTGTGACAGTAGGCAAATTACTTAATTTCTCAGAACCTGCCTCCTGGTCTTTTAAGATGGAGACAGTATTAAGACCCGACTTGGCAGAATGATTCTCAAGATTAGCATCAATGTATGTAAAGCCCCTGGCACAGTGCCTCACCCTGAGTGGGAGGCTTCATAAAGGACTGGACAACTTCTGTGAAAAACATTATGGAGATTTCTCAATAGAACTACCTTTAGACTCCAATCCCACTATGGGGTATCTACCCAAAGGGAAAAGACATTTGCACTCATGTTTATGACAGCACTATTCACAATAGCACAGATACAGTGTCCATCAACCAAGGATTGGAAAAAGAAAATGTGTTACATTGGCTGGGCACGGTGGCTCATGCCTATAATCCCAGCACTTTGGGAGGCCGAGCTAGGTGGATCACCTGAGGTCAGTAGCTGGAGACTAACCTGACCAACATGGTGAAACCCCATCTCTACTAAAAATACAAAAATTAGCTGGACATGGTGGCAGGCACCTATAGTTCCAGCTACTAGGGAGGCTGAGGCAGGAGAATTACTTGAACCTGGGAGGCGGAGGTTGCCGTGAGTCAAGATTACACCACTGTACTCCAGCCTGGCAACAAAGCAAGACTCATCTCAAAAAAAAAAAAAAAAAAAAAAAAAAAAAAAAAAAAAAAAAAGAGATACACACACACACACACACACACACACACACACACACTCCCATGGAATACTACTCAGCCATAAAAAAAAGAATGAAATCATATTTTTTTGCAGCAACGTGGAACTGGAGGCCATCATCCTAAGTGAAATAACTCAGAAACAGCCAGATGCCGCTTGTTCTCACTGTGACAGCTAAACAATGGATACACATGAACATACAGAGTAGAACAGCAGACATTGGAGAGTATAAAAAGTGAGTGGGGGTTAAGCGTTGGAAAATTACCTATTAGGTACAGTGTTCACTATTTGGGTGATGATGAGCACACTAAAAGCCCAGACTTCACCACTATGCAATATATGCATGTAAGAAAAATGCACCTGTACCCCCTAACTATATAAACTTTTTAAAAATTAAAGATAAATAAATGAGGCAACAGAGACTCTGAAAAGAGCCCAAAGTCATCCAGCAGGTTAGCCATGAGCCAGGCATAGAAACCCAACCTCCAGCAGCCTCCCCACCATGCTGTGCTTTTCTCTTCTGCAAACCCAGGCCTTTCTAAAGCGCCCAGCCGGTCCCTGGAGGCCACAGGTTATTGCATGTGTTCTCTTCTCTTTTGATAGCCAGCCAAGAAGAGGGAATGCAGGCTGACTCACCAGGTGAGCCCGTCCCCAGTCCCTCATGACTCTTCCTGTTCAAGGAAGCACCTTTTGTGTTTCTTGTTATTTTTATTCCTCCCGCTGTGGCTGTGCTCTGCTCAGATAATTCATAAAGGCGGGTACCTATAGCTGCCTGAGGCCACAGCTTGAGATGCTGACATGGAGACCACCTGGAGCAGGAAGGGACCTGGGTCCTTAGCCTAGAGAGAGTTGCAGGAGAGAAGGGTAGACCAGCTGCCTGCCTCAGGTCTGAGGAGAGCAGGTCTGGGCAGAGAGGAGGGAAGTGGGAGTGAAGATGGTACATGTCCTCACTTGTCTGTGAGCCTGGCCTGGCCCTCCAGCCCTCTGGGGAGACACTTAGGACTAAGGGGAGGCAGGAGCTACACAAAAGAGGATCTTAGAGATGGTGCAAGTTTTCACTATCTTGAAGACTCTTGGTTATTTAACACATGCCTCCCCTTCCCCCATGCTTGAAGGATGTTGGTAGGCTGTTGTTGCCAGTACTTCTGTTCCTGCTCTAAGCGTACTCTGCTCACGCCCAACACACCTTCCTGGTATGTGGCTCAGCCGGTCTCAGCTGCCAGCCAATCGTTCCTGACCTTCCTATTACATCACCAGCAGCCAATCAGAGCTTCAGATCAGCATGTGCTCATCAGTGTTAGTAGCTGGAGTTCACAGAATTGTAACGAAGAGCAAAGAAACTGCACAGCTTTCATCGGCAAGCAGTTAAATGTCTTTTTGAAAGCCCGCAAATACTTGCAAGTCAGCCTCATTACTACATCGAGAGAAATCCCAGTTGAGAACCAGTGGTTGAACCCACTCCCTTTCTTTTGCCCAGGGAGGGGAACAGGCTTGGCCAGAGAGGTGCAGGAGTTTTAGAGAGGCTGGACCAGACGCCCAGCCAGCTGCCCTCTAGGGTAGTGGTAGGGTGCTTGTTTTTATGGGGCCACTCATGTACTCCTGAACTTTCTCCGTGTCTCCACCTCACACTGACTGATAAGCAGTCCACACATGGATGCCAGTTCTGCAGCAGAGATGGAGAAATAGTCCGTGCAGCCCCAGAGAGGTCAGGAGAGGTATCTGCTTCTCACTCTCCAGCTCCTAGAGTGTGGGACCAACCATACATCTCCCCTATGGATTCTATGAGATTGAACCAATTCTTAATGGGAATCACGTTTTCTTATATCTCAGACCAAATGAGGCTTTTCCAAGACTTTCTACCTTGTTTTCTAGGCTTCTCCTTGCCTGGGCTGTGATTTCCTTGGCAGGATTGTTACAGATAGAAGCTTCACACCTCCCATATGGCTCCAGTGGCCGTGAGCGATGCTCTTTGCCCAGCTAAGCACTCTGCCTGCCTTGTAGGAAATGCGGGCTGGGCCATGAGGAGTGTAATCACACTTCCCAGCACAGCTGAGGTAGAGGACCTGACACTCTTGAGGCTGAAAGAGACCCTCTGCCTCCATTGCCCTTCCCTCACCCCATTCTGATTTTCTCCATTCACGAGAGAACGTCCAGATAGTCAGTGGTCTCCTTGCCTTTATTCACTCCTCACTCTAATCTAGGCCTTGGTAAATGATGGCCCTCAGCACAGATCCACACTTCCTGGCTTTGTAAATACATATATATTAGAACACAGCCAGGGACAAGCGCAGTGGCTCACACCTGTAATCCCAGCATGTTGGGAGGCCAAGGTGGGCAGATCACCTGAGGTCAGGAGTTCGACCAGCATAATATGGTGAAACCCTGTCTTTATTAAAAATGCAAAAATTAGTCAGGCATGGTGGCGGGCGCCTGTAATCCCAGCAGCTACTTGGGAGACTGAAGCAGGAGAATCGCTTGAACCCAGCAGGTGGAGTTGCAGTGAGTGGAGATTGTGGCATTGCATTCCAACCTGGGTGACAGAGCAAGACTCTGTCTCAAAAAAAAAAAAAAAAAGAAAAAAGAAAAGAACACAGCCAGGTTCATTCATTTAATGAAGTATTGGCTCATGGCTGCCTTCACACTATGGCAGCAGAGTTGAGAAGTTGTGACAAAGACTATATGATCCGCAAGGCCACAAATATTTACCCTTTGGCCTGCTGACCCCTTAATCCATCCACCTGTCTGCCTCCGAGTGATCTCTTAAACCTCAGATCGAACCATACCTCTCTTCTGCTTACAAAAAAAATCTCTTGGGAGGCCAAGGCAGACAGATCACTTGAGGTTAGGGGTTTAAGACAAGTCTGGCCAACATGGTGAAATCCCATCTTTACTAAAAATACAAAAATTATCCAGGGATTACACACCTGTAATTCCAGCTACTCAGGAGGCTGATGCAGGAGAATCACTTGAACTCGGCAGGTGAAGGTTGCAGTGAACCAAGATCACACCACAGCACTCCAGCCTGGGTGCAGAGAGAGATTGTCTGTAGATAGATGCTTCTTAGTGAGGCTCTTCATGACCTGGTCCACTCCTACCTTCCACCCTCTGCCTCTGCTCACCCTCAGCTGTCACTTTCTCAGCCATGCTCTTAACCCCAACTCTTAACCGGGCTGTGCCTGATGGCTAGAATGTCCTTCTCCTCTCACCATTTATCAAATGTCTAAATATCTCTTAAGACCAAATTCAAATGTCACCTCCTCCTGCACTGCTTCCAGATGCTTAGCAGAATTACCTCCTTCCTCCTCTCTGCTCCCAAGCTCTGTGTGTAGATAACCGTCTGTGACTGCAATGACGTGTTTATGTGTTTCTCTCTCTCACTAGACAGTGAGCTACTAGAAATCAGGAACCTTGTGTCCTTGCCTTTCCTGCCTCTGCTGGGAATGGATCTGAACCATTTGGATAAGTCAGAAGCAGACTTTTACAAAAGTGCCAGGAACTTGACTATAACATCTTGTCTGTGCCATTTCCGATAATTGACTGTCTGGCTGCTTCTTCTCCTCTAAACTTCCTGATATCTGGAATAGCATAGGTACTCAGAAAATGAATGAGTCAGCATGTGATTGCATAAAACATATGTTTTTCTTCTATTCTAACAAAATTGTGGAAAATACCTTGCCACATTCACTGTATCATCAAGTACATTCAAGACTTTAAAAAGGATTTGGCTGGTTTCAGTGGCTCATGCCTGTAATCCCAACATTGTGGGAGGCCAAGGCAGGAGGATGACTTGAGCCCAAGAGTTTGAGACCAGCCTGGGCAATATAGGGAGACCCCATCTCTACAAAGAATTTTTAAAATTAGCCCAGTATGTTGGCACATGGCAGGTAGTCCCAGCTACTCGGGAGGCAGAGGTGAGAGGATTGCTTGAGCGCTGGAGGCAGAGGTTGCAATGACCTGAGATCGTGGCACTGCACTCCAACCAGGCTACAGAATGAAACTCAATCTGAAAAAAAAAAGTATTCTACCTCCATCCAAAGAAGATATGCAGATGGCCAATAAGCACATAAAAAGATGTTCAACGTTGTTAACCAGCAGGGCAGTGCAAATCAAAGCCACAGTAAGATGTCACTGCACACCTCTTCACACCATAGGTGTGAAGTGGTATCTTACTGTGGTTTTGGTTTGCACTCATTTTGATCTATAATCAAAATTTATAATCAAAAGGACAGACAGCTTGTTGACAAGGATGGGGAGTGAGTGGAATCCTCATACATTGCTGGTAGGAATGTAACGAACTAAAGCTACTAAAGGAAACAGTGTGATAGTTCCGTGTAGTCATCATGTGACCTAGCAATTCTGCCTCTAGGTATATATTCAAGAGAAATGAAACCACGCATCCACACAAAAACTCATGCAGCAATATCCATAGCAACATCATTCATAATAGGAAAATAGTAGAAACAATATAAGTACCCTGGCCAGAGATGGTGGCTCATGCTGTAATTCCAGCACTTTGGGAGGCCAAGGCGGGCAGATCACTTGAGGTCAGGAGTTTGAGATCAGCCTGGCCAACATGGTGAAACCCCATCTCTACTAAAAA
>NW_016107596.1:1143339-1156273 GCF_001604975.1 Cebus imitator
TGGTGAAACCCCATATCTACTAAAAATACCAAAAAAAAATTAGCCAGGTGTGGTTGTGCATGCCTGTAATCCCAGCTACTTGGGAGGCTGAGATGAAAGAATTGCTTGAACCTGGAAGCAGAGGTGGCAGTGTGCTGAGATCCCACCATTGCACGCCAGGCTGGGTGACAGAGCAAGACTCAGACTCAAAAAAAAAAACCCCAAAAAGACCTCTCCATCAAATAAGAGCTAAAATCAGTGCATCTATCAATATCCTGGTTGGGAAATTATATTAACATTTTAGCTTTTCAAGATGTTCCCAGTGAGGGCAACTGGGTAAAAATTACATGAGATCACTCTTTATCATTTACTACGACTGCATGTGAATCTACAATGATCTCAAAATAAAAAACTTAATTTAAAAACAGATGTAGGCCAGACACAGTGGCTCACAGCTATAATCCCACACTTTAGGAGGTTGAGGCAGAAAAGTCACTTCCGGCCAGGAGTTTGAGACCAGCCTGGGAAACAAAGTGAGACCCTCGTCTCTACAAAAAAATTTTTAAAATTCGCCTGATGTGGTAGCACACACATCTGGTCCCAGCTACAAGGGAGGCTGGGGCAGGAGAACTGCATGAGCCTGGGAGGTCAAGGCTGCAGTGAGCCGTTTGTCCCGCAGCACTCCAACCTGAGTGACAGAGTGAGACTCTGTCTTAAAAAATAAAAATAAAAACATCTGGTCTGAAGAAAATAATAAAATGAAATAAATAAAAATAAAAACATACTCTACCTCTTTTCTGTACTTCTCCCAAAATAAGAATTTCTCAGCTGAGCACAGTGGCTCACACTTGTATTCCAGGCACTTTAGGAGGCCAAGATAGGCTGATTGTTTGAGTCCAGGAGTTCAAGACCAGCCTGAGCTACATAGCAAGACCTCCGTCTCTACAAAAAAATACAAAAAATTCACTGGGCATGGTGGTACACACCTGTAGTCCCAGCCACCTGGGAGTCTGAGGTGGGAGGATCATGTGAGCCTGGGAGGTTGAGGCTATAGTGAACCGTGATCCTCACACTGCACTCCAGCCTGGGTGACAGAGTGAGATCCTGTCTCAAAAAAAACACCACCAACAAAAATAATTTCCCAGGAGTGGCATGTCTGTATTCTTTAAGTGATGTTGCTGGTCGAGAAGTTTTCTTATTTGAGTCTCAATTTCATTATATATTAAAAGAACATTGTAGTATCTACTCCAATGTGTTGTTGTGGCAATTAAAATTACATGAATTCCTGATTCATGTAAAAGCTGAGTAAGTGCCTGCCCCATAGTAAGTAGTCAGCTAGTGGTGGCTATTGTGATGATGATAATACTAAGGATGGTGGTTACAAGGTATTTGTGGTTGACTGTCAGGGTAGTGGTAATAAGAACCTAGAACCCAGTAAGTCCCTGGGTCCACTTTGATCGTGGGTTTGTACTTAACCAGAGCCAGCAAGAAGGCTTATATTTATCAGTTCTTTGGGAGAAAAAGCAGGCGGAAGAGAACAAAAGCTTGGTTTCATCGGAGGCTGAACTGAATATTATTTTAAATGAAAGCTGCAAAAACAGTGCAGAAAAAGCACAGGAAGGGTGAGGTCAACTAAGGTTTGCATCGTGAGGTCAGCTGGTGGTTGACTGAGTCACAAAGCATTTTATACAAATCATGATCCAACAATACTATTTTCCTTGCTAAAACTCAGGAAAACTGAGTTTCAAAAGCAAATTTAAAAATATGTGTGACTTGTGGTATTGTATATATGAAAAGGTTTGTATATAACTTATATCACATTTGGTTATACATTTACCTAGCTGTCTTTATTGAAAAAGGGTAAGATTATGTGACATTGGGACCTTGCCTGTTAACCTGAGCCTTCAGGTTGTGTGGCCTTCAGGATAAAGGTCTGGAAGCTCTGCAAACACGTCAGGGTCTGGCTCTTCACAAGGCACTGGGAATGCAAAGCAACCCCTGTCCCCAGGCACACACAGCATTGTACCTTTAAAATGTAACAGAACAGGGCTGGGCGCCATAGCTCACACCTGTAATACCAGCACTTCGGGAGGCTGAGGCAGGAGGATCACTTGAGCCCAGAACTTGAAGACCAGCCTAAGCAACATAGTAGACCCTGTCTCTACAAAAAACCAGCCGGGCATAGTGGCATGTACCTGTAGTCCCAGGTACTTGGGAGGCTGAAGTGGGAGGATCACTTGAGCCTGGAATGTTGAGGCTGCAGTGAGCCAAGGTCACACCACTTCATCCCAGCCTGGGCGACAGAGTTAGACCCTGTCTCAACAACAACAACAACAAAAAGTAACAAAACAAAAAGACCCATAATAAATAAAAGTCCGTGGCCTCCTAATGCTTTATATATTATTCAAAGATAATATTGCAACAAAAATTACTATGAAGATCATCTTCATGTGTCTGGCACTTGAAAATTAGTGTATAGCAGTGATGTATTAGTCAACAGAAAGCTTAGAAATGGAAAGAAAGACCTGGGTTTGGGTACAGGCTCTGCCCTTTATCCATTGTGTGAGTTTCGCCAGGTCACTTAACTTCTCTACTTTGGTTTCAACATCTGTTAAGAAATGAATGATAACACCCATTTAATTGGTTTGCAATGAAATTGAGATGAGTTGAATGTTACTGAAATATAAAGTAACATTATGGGAAATTATGGTGAATTTTCTTAGTTGGAGGATGCTTATAGCTCAGTATCACAGAATTGCATTATGTCTAGATGTGTTTGTTTTTCACATTTTAGGCCAAAATTAAAGAGAGAAGTAAAAATTCCAGATCACTCTTTCAGACCACTGCATGAGCTTAATTAATCAATTTTCCCATCTTTTTTCTTTCAAAAGCTTTAAGGGACTGGGTATGGTGGCTCACACCTGTAATCCCAGCACTTTGGGAGGCCAAGGTGGGATGAACCCTTGAGCCCAGAAGTTCAAGACCAGCCTGGGCAAAATAGTAAGATCTCATCTCTACAAATAAATTTTTTAAAATTAACTGGGCATGGTGGCATATGCCTGTTGTACCAGCCACGCAGGAGGCTGAGGCAAGAGGCTCACTTAAGCCCAAGGCATTAAGGCTGCAGTGAGCCATGATCAGGCCACCGCACTCCAGCATGGGTGACAGCTAGACCCTGTTTCAAAAAAAAAGGTCAGGGGGGTAGCTTTAGAATTTCCAATTGGCAAAAGATAAATCTGTGTCTACACTGGGAGGGCAAATGATTATCAAAATCAGTTTCTTTTCTTTTTTTTTGAAATGGAGTTGTCCAGGCTAGAGTGCAGTAGCGCAATCTTGACTCACTACAACCTCCACCTCCTAGATTCAAGTGATTCTCCCGCCTCAGACTTCTGAGTAGCTGGGATTACAGGCGTCCGCCACCACGCAGCTAATTTTTTGTATTTTTAGTAGACACAGGGTTTCACCATGTTGGCCAGGCTGGTCTCAAACTCCTGACCTCAGTTGATCCACCTGTCTCAGCCTCCCAAAGTTCTGGGATTACAGGCCAAGCCTGGCCTCAAAATCAGTTTCTTAAAAGGTTGTACAGAAAGGTCAGACCCATGAGAGAGAGAGTTCTTTGGTCATGATGTTTGCTATGGGCACAGGAAGGCCAGGATAGGGAGAGAGTCAGGAGTTCACTTACCTTGCATGTCTAAATAGAGGGATACTGTGCTAGATTTAGGGGGAATAAAAGGACAAGATAATTATGATAAATCTAGAAGACAGTAGTGGGAGTCTAACTTTAAGGTACTCAACAAATATTAACTGAGCACATATTTTGTGCCAGAGCTTATGCAAGGCACTAGGGGTAGGAAGATGTAAATGATTGTATTCATCCATTGGTGTTCTAGGTAAGTAGACTTGGTGTCAGTAGACTGAAGTTCAAATCCTGGCTCTGCCACTTGACCCATGGCTTTGGGCAACTGGTGGCGTCAGCAACGTAGACATTTATAATAATTCCATGTCATAAGTGCACTAGCAGAGGTCTGTGCAGGCAGTTTTGGAGGCTCAAGTTGAGATACTTTCATAAGATTATGCTTTGAGGCTTTCCTCTTTTCCAAGTATATGAAATGACAGATAAATGATAAAAAGAGAAAAATAAATAAAAAAAAAAAAAAAAAAAAAAAAAAAAAAAAAAAAAAAAAAAAAAAAAATGATAAAAAGAGACAGAAAAAAAAACATTGCCATACTGAAACATGTAATACTTATCTCTGTGGCATAGTAACAAAGATACATGAGTGACAAATGGGCCCATAGGGTAGAGAAGCAGAAATCAGGTTTTTTTGCAGTGACACGCATGGCAAGGGCACCAAGCAAGATGCAAGAACAACTCAGACCTCCTTGCTTCAAATCGGGGCCTGGGGAAGGGTATCTTATTTTTTTTTTTTTTTGAGATGGAGTCTTGCTCTGTTCCCCAGGCTGGAGTGTGATGGCATGATCTTGGCTCACTGCAACCTCCACCTTCTGGGTTCAAGTGATTCCCCTGCCTCAGCCTCCTGAGTAGCTGGGATTATAGGTGCCCGCCACCATGCCCAGCTAATTGTAGTATGTTTAGTAGAAACGGGGTTTCATCATGTTGGCCAGGCTGGTCTTGAACTGCTGACCTCAGGCGATCCACCCGTCTTGGCCTCCCAAAGTGCTGAGATTACAGGTGTGAGCCACCGCACCTGGCCAGGGAAGGGTCTCTTTATTCGCATACGCACTTGCATGTGCACAGATACCTTGCATGGGTGAAAGGAAGCTAAGAAATCTGCAGTTGGCAGCTATTTGGACCTATAGCTTATAGATGTGTATTTCTCAGGAAACAGAGAAACCAAGACCTGGGCCGGTCTTTGCAGTGACTTGAGGCCTGGAACTGCATGAGTATAGAGCCTCTGTGAGTGGAGAGCCCAGGCACCAACAGGGACTCAATTCTGGACTAGGAGCCAGAGAGGCTAGATAGAGGCAACTAGAAACTGCTAAACAGGAAAAAAGAAGTATAGCAGAGAGACTGGTGTGATCAGGAGGGGAAAAGTGCCCTCAGGAAGAATGAGCAACCCAAATCCCAAAGTCTGTAAGGGAAATCAATGATAAAATACAGAGCCAAACAAAATCAACAATCAAGAAGAGATGAATTCATTCCAGATAAATGAAAATAAAAACCTGAAGATGATTTTAAGATGACTTAGCTGGGTACAGTGGCTCACACCTATAATCCCAGCACTTTGGGAGGCCGAGGCAGGTGGATCACTTGAGGCCAGGAGTTCAAGACCAGCTTGGCCAACATGGTGAAACCTCATCTCTACTAAAAATAGAAAAATTAGCCAGGCATGGTGGTGGGCCCTGTAATCCCAGCTACTTGGGAGACTGAGGCACGAGAATCACTTGAGCCTGGGAGATGTGGGTTGCAGTGAGCCAAGATTGTACCACTTTACTCCAGCCTGGGTGACAGAGCAAGACCCTGTCTCAAAAAAGCAAAACAAAACAAAAAAACTATATTTACAGTCCTCCAAGGGATAGAAGAAGGAATAGCATCATCATACATTTCTTTTATAAAAGGTCAAGACATTAGAAAATTAAAATGGGAAGAAATGAGAAAAAGAAGCAAATGCTAAAAATGAAAAATAAAATGATTAACAACTAAGTGTTTATGAAGAATTGAAAATGAAGCAACTGAATCGGCTTGAAGAGCGCTCCAGAGGAAATATTGAATTAGCGCTTTAAGGATTCCAGGAGGCCTCCAGGGAGAGAGCACCTTGGCAAGTCCTGGAACATTATTGGCCTAACAGGCCATTGGGTCAGTGTCGGCAGTGCATAGATTGGCCTCAGGCTTTGGGAAACATAGGCAATTGTTCGCATTATAGGGAAGAAAACAAGTTTAACAGGTAAGCTAATATATTTCCTTAAGGGAAAAAAGCTTCCCGAGAGGGCAACTACTTGCCCATCCAGAATGATAACAATAGATGTGTTCTGAAAATATTATCCTTAGGTGTGTCCACTTGGTGTGAGTTTTCTACTTGGGAATGTTTTCTTTCTTTCTTTTCTTCCTTCTGTCTTTCTCTCTCTCTCTCTTTCTTTTGACAGAGTTTCACTCTTGTCCCCCAGGCTGGAGTGCAATGGTGCAATCTCAGCTCACTGCAACCTCCGCCTTTCGGGTTCCAGTGGTTCTCCAGCCTCAGCCTCCCAAGTACCTGGGATTACAGGCACACGCAACCACGCCCAGCTAATTTTCGCATTTTTAGTAGAGATGGAGTTTCACCATGTTGGCCAGGCTGGTCTTGAACTCCTGACCTCAAGTGATCCGCCCACTTGAGCCTCCCAGAATGCTAGGATTACAGGTGGGAGCCACCGCACCCAGCCATGAATGTTTTCTTAAACCTGATTTATAGAATTTGGTTTTCATCTAGATGCTTAGACCTGGAAGGTGGAGGAACTGGGGTGGGGTGGGGGGAATTCATATGTATTGAGAAATTGCTTTCTGTGTGTATTCCCATTCATCCACACATGGGCTGTGGAAGCCAGGGGTCTTTATTCCAGTGTTACACATGTGGAAGTCAGGGCCTTAAAAGGTCTAAGGAGTTCTCTCAGGAGGTGCTGAAGTGGGAGTTTGAGCCCATGTCGGCCTGGTCCAATGCCCTTTCCACTGTACCACTTCCAAACAGAGTTGGCTTCTCGTTTACATTCGTATTCTGAGGGCCTTGTGCAGTTCCTGGCACATGAAAGATGCTTACCATTAGGCATCTAGGTGTTTCCTAAGAGAATGGATGTGCCATTGATCAGCCCCTAAGCTCCTAGACGGCGATCACTCCTTCCACGTGAGCAGTATGGAGGGGGGCTGATTAGTCCCAAGCACAGGCAGGTGGGTTCCTGACAAATTTTTTTATGAGAAAGGTGAAAAATGAATTATTTTTATCTTTATATTCTTCAATCTCCCCAAATCCCATTAATTATTGCTCTTTGTAAGAGCAATATTTAAGAGCAATGATTAATGGGATTTAGGGAAGATTAAAGAATATAATGGTAAATTATATTTCTCAGTCCGGGCAAGGTGGCTCACACCTGTAATCCCAGCACTTTGGGAGGCTGAGGCAGGCAAATCATTTGAGGTCAGGGGTTCAAGGCCAGGCTGGCCAACACGGTTAAACCCCATCTCTACTAAAAATACAAAAATTAACCGAGCATGGTGGTGCATGGCTATAATCTCAGTTACTCTGAAGGCTGAGGTGGGAGAATCGCTTGAACCTGGGAGGCAGAGGTTGCAGTGAGCTGAGATCACGCCACCACACTCCAGCCTGGGCAAAGCAGCAAGATTCCTTCTCAAAAACAAAAAATTTAAAAATAAAAATATGCAGATCCAATCATGTTGCTCCCAACTTAAATTCCTGGAATGTCCCCGTTGCCCTTCAAAAACGAAATGCTCCAGAACCTTTAACAGCTCACCTTGGCCTCCAGCATCCTGTCCTAGCAGCGCTCCCTTGCCCTGTGATGCCGGCTCCCTAACCTCCAGACAACTGGGATTGTCTCCATTCCTGGGGCTTTGCTGTCTGCTGCCATCACTTGTGCTGTTCTTTCCTTCTTTCACCCGACTGACTCCTACTTAATCTGCTGGCTCAGCTTAGACATCAGTTCTTGGGGAAGCAACCTCTGCCCTCCCAAGACTGAATGGGGGCCCCAGACTTCTGCTTCTGTGGCTCTGTAACTCTGCTTCATAAAAACTCCCAGTACAACTTGGTTTCTTCAATGTCCCCCTTCCCTGCTGCACTCAGTTCCTAAACAATGAGGACCCCGCTATTCTGTTCACCAACACCTCCTCAGCAGCTGCTCAGGGAAGAAGGTTGGAAAGAGGTGCTCAGTGCCTACATGTTTTCTGCATGAATGATTGTCACCCTGCACTGATGTGGTGACATGGCCAGTGATTGAGGGGAAGTGACACAGAATTGCTTCTAAGTTGCATAATCAGAGCAAAGATTAAAGCACTAGGATAAGTCACAGAGCATTGTCATTTTGCTGTCTGTGGCCGGCAGTTCATGAGGCCCACTGGGACACGATTTCCATGTGGGGAATAAACAAGGTGACATCATGGTGACGCACTCCCAGGGGATTGTGCAAGTGTGCCAGCTCTGTTTGCTGGTTGGAGGAGCTGTCTGTGGTCTCGAGGGCTGCTCATCATCTTTGTAAGGCTTACGGTTCTGCAGCTCTCCAGGGATAAGTGACAAAAGGAACTCTGAGTTCCTCTGACCTCTGTGTGATTCTCGGACTGTAGCCTACCTTCCTGGGGAGACAGCCTCCCCTGGACACACAGAGTTTCAGGAGAACAGTGCTGTCATTCCCTGATTCTCTAAGTCCACTCAGAATTTCCCCTTACTCAACTTTCAACATAACAGCGAACATCTCTCAAGTACTTTACAGTTTGTAAAATGTTTCCACTTATTCTGTCTCATTTGAATGTGGATCTTACCATGCTCACTGACAGAAGTTAGAATGAAGACTGTGTGTAATTTCTATGCACACAGATTCAGCTCAGTGACCTGGGCAGGTTATTTAACCCCTCTGTGCCTCAGTTCTTCATACAATGGGATAATAGGAATGATGGCATGAGATGTTTGCAAAGGTTAAATTAACACAGGTACTCAGCTAGAATAGTTCCCAGCCCATATGTAATCACTAAGTGTTAACTATTTTTATTACTATTATTACTGTATAGTATCCTTTTTGAGAGGAAATGGAGTCTATTTGAAAGACCATGGGCTTTAGAATCTAGAAGACTGGATTTCTATCTTGGCTCTATCAGTCCTAGCCGTGTAATCTCAGGAAGGTTACTTAACTTCTCAGAGTTTCAGTTTGCTCATATATAAGAGTGATTAATACAACCAGCGTCAAAGAGTCATTATGAATATTAACGAGAGACTATCTGGAAAACGCCTCATGAAAGGCCCAGAGTGGGCCCCCAGTAAATGACAGCTCCCACCTATTCCCTCACATGGCCAGCACTTCAGTTCCAATGCATGAGAAAAGAGAATCACGCTCAGGATAAGTAAGGGTGGTCATGGAGTAGGAGAAAAGGTGGCAAACTATGACTCCATCTCAAAAAAAAAATATATATATATATATATATATATAAATATATTTATTTATATATAAATTTATATATAATATAAATATAATATATATATAAATATATATATAAATATATATATGTAATATATATAAATATATATATAAATTTATATATATATATACCGTAGAGATGAGGTCTTGCAATGATGCTCAATCTAGTCTTGAATTTCTGGGCTCAAGGAATCCTCTTGCCTTGGCCTCCCAAAGTGTTGGGATTACAGGCATGAGCCACCATGCCCAACCTATTTTCTGTTTTCTTTTTCTTTCTTTTTTTTTTTTCTGAGACATCTCACTCTGTCGCCCAGGCTGAAGTGCAGTGGCAGGATCTCGGCTGGGTTCAAGTGAATCTCATGCCTTAGCTTCCTGAGTAGCTGGGATTACAGGTCCGTGCCACCATGCCAGGCTAATTTTTCTTTTTTAGTAGAAATGGGGTTTCACCGTGTTGGCCAGGCTGGCCTCAAACTCCTGACATCATGTTATCCACTGGCCTTGGTCCCCTGAAGTGCTGGGATTACAGGCATGAGCCACTGTGCCTGGCTGCCACTAACTTTTAAACTGTGTTCACTTCTGTTCAAGCGGGAGAATTGCTTGAACCCAGAGGTTGCAGTAAGCTGAGATTGCGCCACTGCACTCCAGCCTGGGTGACAGAGGGAGACTCCATCTCAAAAAATAAAAATAAAAAATAATTTTTAAAAAAGTGTTATTCCATTTATAGATGAAGGGACTGTCGTACAGAGTGGGAAGGCATCCATAATAGCTCTGGCTCTGGTTGTACTGGCTTGTTCTTATCTCATCAGTGATAAAGATGAGCAATTGGTTCATTTGGACAGGGACTGAGCATATACTGAGGGCAATGGAAGGGTGACAGAGGCTGGGGATACCAGGTCTGCAGTTCCATGATGGAGGCAGGTAAGTGAAGAGGCTCCAGTGTGCAACAGGAAGCACCTGATGTCGTACCTGTGAAAAACTGAAAGCAGTGCTGTATAGTGGGAGCACTGGGTATAAGAGTGGCCAGAAGTGAGGTGATGGAGGGAGGCTGTTATAGCTCTCAGTCGTGAACAACAGAATCCACTGCAGCTTATAGAGGCAGAAAATAAATTTATAAAATATTATTAGGAGCCAGGCAGGATGACTCACACCTGTAATCCCAGTACTTTTTGAGGTCGAGGCAGTGGATCACTTGCTGTCAGGAGTTCGAGACCAGACTGGCCAACATGGTGAAACCCCATCTCTGCTAAAAATACAAAAATTGACCAGGCATGGTAGTGGGTGCCTGTAATCCCAGCTACTTGGGAGGCTGAGGCATGAGACTCGTTTGAACCCTGGAGGCAGAGGTTGCAGTGAGCTGAGACAGTGTAACTCCACTCCAGCTTGGGCAACAGAGTGAGACTTCACCTTAAAAAAAAAAAAAAAAAAAGGTAGTTTACATCTCTGAGAGGGCCAGAGAATGGAGGACCATGGAACCAGAAATAATGCCCAAACCACCCCACGGGACTTTGGGCAAAGACTCTACTGCCACCCCTCTGCCAGTGTAGACCCTGAAGCTCACTGGCTTCAGTGACATGGGCACGCAAACCTCCATTATTGCTGATCCCCAAAAGCTGGTGTCCTCTGCTCTGATCCTTGTCTTCAGATGGATTCTTTAGAGTGCCTGCTTCCTCACACTGCTCACTTCTGTGCAAAATCTTACATGGCTGTATCTGGTTGGGGGGCCTATGCTCCCCAGATGGAAGGGAAGTTGGGAAGTGAGTTTTTCTGGCTTTAATCTTCAGTAAGCAGCATTTATAAGGGAGAGAGCTCCACAGTCATTGGAAGGGGTTCAGAAAGTACTGGGTCGCTGGGCATAGTGGCTCATGCCTGCAATCCCAGCACTTTGGGAGGCCAAGGCAGGAAGATCCCTTGAGTCCTGGAGTTCGAGACCAGCCTAGGCAACACAGCGAGACTCTCGTCTCTACCAAAAAAAAAAAAAAAAAAAAGTTTTAATTAGCCAGGTGTGGTGGTACACACCTTAGTCCCCACTATTCAGGAGGCTGAGGTGGGATGATTGCGTGAGTCTAGGAGTTAAAGGCTATAGTGAACTATGATCATGCTACTGCTCTCCAGTGCAACAGAGCAAGACCCTGTCTCAGGGCAAAAAAAAAAAAAGCAAGCAATGGGCATGTTCACATAAAAACTTGTACACAAATGTTCATAGCAGCTTGATTTGCAATAGCCAGCAAGTGGAAACGGTGCGGGTGTCTGTCAGCACATGATGGTCAAACAAACTGTGGTCCTTCCATCCCATGGCAGATTCCTCAGTGATAAAAGGCAAGGCCTACTGATGCATGTAACAACTTGGATGAATCTTCAAGGAATCAGCCAAGTGAAAAAAGCCAGTCCCAAAAGGTTGCATACTGTATGCTTCCATTCATATAACATTTTGAAATGGCAACAGTTTAGAAATGGAAAACAGATTGGTGGTCATCAGGGGTCTGGGATGAGGAGAGAGGGCACAGTGGGAGGGGAGGGGAGTGGGGTTACAAAGAAACAAGACAAGGGATTTTTGTGGGGATGAAGATGTTCTAAGGCTTGACAGTGGAATTGGATATATGGATCTATGTGCATGAACTAAATACACACATGCACTTTTATGGTCTAAATGTGTATTTCTCTAAAATTCATATGGTAGAACCCCCTTATCTATTTGCCAAGATCAATATTAAATGGAAAATCCCATACCCTTTAAATTGATTGCTGCTCTGAGTAGCATGATGGAATTTTGCACCATTATGCTCAGGATGTGCATAATCCCTTTGTCCAGCATATCCATGCTGCAGACGCTTCCCGCCCATTAGTCATCTAGTAGCCAACTGGGTTATCAGATTGACTGTCAGGTGTCTCAGTGCTTGTGTTCAGGTAATCCTTATTTTATTTAATAATGGCCTTGAGCACCAGAGTAGTGATGCTGGCAATTCAGATACTCCGAAGATAAGACATTTAAGTGACAAGTTGAGAGTTTCCAACATAATAAGGAAAGAACAATACAATCATAGGCTGAAGTTGCTGAGATCTATGGTAAAAACAGATTTTCTCCCCATGAAATTGTGGACAAGGAAAAAGAAATTCACGCTAGTTTTGCTGTTGCATCTCAAACTGCAAACGTTATGGCCACAGTGCATACATAGTAAGTGCTTAGTTAGTGGGTGGAAGAAATCAAGAGAAATTGATTTCAGGCATCCTCTGGGGGCCTTGGGAATGTATCCTCTGAGGCTAAGGGGTTAACTTAGTCCCCAAGGTGATGGTATTAAGAGGTGAAGATTTTAGGAGGTGACGGAGTCATGAGGAGTCCACCTTCACAAATGGGATTCAGTGCCCTTGTAGTAGGGCTTGAAAGAGGGAATTCAGCTCCCTTGTCCTTCCATCTTCTGCTGTGTGGGGACGCAGCAACAGGTCACCGTCTTGGAAACAGAGAGTAGCCCACACCAGACACCAGTGTCGGAGCCCTGATCTTTGACTTCAGCCTCCAGAACTGTAAGAAATGAATTTCTGTTCCTTAGAAATTACTAGTCTAAGGCTGGGCACAGTGGCTCAATCCCAGCACTTTGGGAGGCCAAGGCGAGTGGATCACCTGAGGTCAGGAGTTCAAGACTAGCCTGGCCAGTATGGTGAAACCCTGTCTCTACTAAAAATACAAAAATTAGCCAGGTGGGGTGGTGGGTGCTTCTAATCCCAGCTACTGGGGAGGCTGAGGCAGGAGAATCACTTGAACCCGGGAGGCAGAGGTTGCAGTGAGCCAAGATCATGCCATTGCACTCCAGCCTGGGCATCAAGAGCAAAACTC
>NW_016107596.1:1157508-1164235 GCF_001604975.1 Cebus imitator
CACATCTTCTACCCTTAAGGTCACTGCGTCGTTGCAAGGTGGACACATGTCCACTCACTGTAAGGAGGCAGGAGGGAAGAGCCAGCCTCTGGGAGCTGGAGTCATCAGCTTCTGCTCACATCTCATTGCCCAGAACTTAGTCACATTGCTACTCCTGTCTGCGAGGGAGCTGGGAAGTCCGAATTCTCGTTAGGGCAAGGGGAGAATGGATATGGATTGGTCACTAGCTGCTGCAACCACAAAGACCTTATCTTCTAGGGGAGGAGGCAAGAAGGTAACTCTAGTGGCAGTACAGCCTGGTAACTTTGGTCGTAATAGAAGGGTGACAGGAAAGTTGCAGAGCCATAGATTCAGCCTTAAGCAATCAGGAAAGGGTTCAGAGAGGAGGAAACCTTTGACGGAATGCCCTGTAGAGGGAACTGCACTGCATACACCACAGCGTAGACACAAAAGAGCTTGTCATGTTGGAGACATGAGAGAGTTGAGTCTAATGTCGCTGAAACAGAAGGTGCTTTCAGGAGTGATGGGAGAAGGGGCCAAAAGGCAGGCTGGGCCTAGAACAGGCAGCACTGGGTGCTGTGCTAAGATCTTGGACTTGGTTCTAGACTGCAGTAATTCTCAAACTTCAGCCTGTGTCAGGGTCAAGTGGGGCCTTGCCGAAACACAGGTGCCGGTGCCACCACCCATTAAGAATGTGTGGGATGGGGCCTGAGAATCTGTATTTGCGTTTCTGGCCTGTCTCCTGCTGGTCAGGAAACCCCATTGTGAGAACAACAGGTATAAGAAATGGGGGATGGACAGAAGCTTTCAAGTAGGGGAAAATGGGATTCATTTTTTTGGAGAGGATCATCCACAGAATTATCTGGGAATGGAGTGATTCTCTACAGAGTGTCAGCCCCTCAGATACAGCAGCTCTGTCTGAGCACAGCCCTATAAAGTCAGTGGGTGCTCCTAAGGACCAGAGCTCAGCTCTGGTTCCAGCTCTGTCTCTGTATGAACCGGTATGAACCAGGCAAATACATCAGCCAATTCGAAAGTTGAATAGGACATCATGAACAATAACTAGTGCCATGTATTGACCGGTTACACACATCATCTTGTTTAATACAACTTTCCTAAAAGATGGGTATTATTGTTCCATTTCACAGGTAAGAAAATTAAGGCTCAGCCGGGCGCGGTGGCTGAAGCCTGTAATCCCAGCACTTTGGGAGGTCAAGAGATCGAGACCATCATGGTCAACATGGTGAAACCCCGTCTCTACTAAAAATACAAAAAATTAGCTGGGCATGGTGGCACGTGCCTGTAATCCCAGCTACTCAGGAGGCTGAGGCAGGAGAATTGCCTGAACCCAGGAGACGGAGGTTGCGGTGAGCCGAGATCGCGCCATTGCACTCCAGCCTGGGCAACAAGAGCAAAACTCCGTCTCAAAAAAAAAAAAAAAAAAAAAAGAAAGAAAATTAAGGCTCAGAGAGATTCAATAGCTTGTTCAAGATTCTAAGACTACCAAGGGAGTGGAGTTGCGATTCAAAAGCAAGATTTTCTTTTTTTAACTCCACAGCTTATGCTCCTAATTACTTTCTCATGATTTCTGAAGCTGGAGTTTACAAATCTACTCTTAGAAATTTATAGTTTTCTATGAGATATTTTAAAAATTTATTATTTTTTATGTTCTTTTAAAAATTGACATGTTCAAATACTGGCTCATCTGCACGACCTTTTCATCTAATTTCAGGCTCTGCGTTTGCCTTTGTGTTTACAATGGCACTGGGGCCACCTGGAACGATTTTAATTGTCCTAGCTAAATGACATAAGAGCAGTTTTCACTTGTGAGTGACGTGTGGTGTGAGTGAAGTGCACACAGTGGTTTAAATGGAGAAGAAAATGGAATGGTTATGTTGTCAAATGGCTCATGGTAATAAGAAAACCACAGGAGCCCAGTGACCAGTCAGTTGCATATCTCCATTTGGAGTAGTTATTTTGTTTCACAAAACAGCATCATCTGTCATATCAAGTTAATATTGTTAATTTCAGCATTACTGACTTTGTGGTATTGCTTGGGTTTTTCCTGCAAATGTGTTTGTGTTTTATAGTTGCTTAAAAGCTACAAGCCTCTAAGGAGTTTATATTTAGTTTGATGATTTACATATTTGAGTTACATGAGCACAAAAATAATGTAAGCCAACAGGAATTTCTGTTCTTTAATGCGGGGGTTGGGGGAGGGTGGTCTGCAGATTACTTAAGGTTAAGCCAGGGTTCTGGGTTATAGACAAAAGGAATAGTCTCTGATTAACGTAAGCAGAAATGGAGCCCGCTGGCTGGGTGTTGGGTGGCTGAACAGATGGGAAGACTGGAGAACCAGACTGAGAAAGTGGTCAGGAGGTAGGGAAGGTGGCCAGGGCTGTCCCGGGAGCCACCTGGTGGAGACGGACTCCTGACTCTCCCTGCACTGCAGCCTGGGCACTCCCATTCCTGTACTCTTGATGTTGACATCACCAAGGCTTCAAATCATCCCCTCATGAGTTCTGGTCCTGGGTAGGTGCATCCAGTTGGCTAAGCCTGTGTTCTAGCCCCAGGGAGAGATTATCCAGCTCCCTTTGGCTTCTGTAGACCCCGTCAAAGAAGGAAGAGTAGCCAGATGCTTGGGATCCAAACCCACACCAATATTCACCCTACACCCTCTCGTATAAAACAGAAAATGGGACCAGTTCCAGGGATGTCAGCATTAAATGAGATAAGCCTGCGAGCAGTAACTCTGAAGTTCTGCCCACAGGTTTGTGGTAGTTGAGGGAGCAGGGTGCGCCGAGGCCCTGCTGTGATCAAGAGCAGCGATAAAAGACCCAGACTCCATCCCTGGTATTTTTGTTTTATGACCCTCACTACAGTGGGCAGATCAGGAGGAACCACCCAAGGTAACTTCAAACCGTGAGAAACTGTGTCTTCCTTGATTTAAACCTGCTGCTTCTGACGTTTATCAAAACAAGCTAATAAAAGGCGTCTTGCTCAGATTTGGGAGTTGAAATTCTGAAAACATAGTATTTATCATAGCACTGTTACATTCCCATCTTCCCAGGCTAATCACATGATTGGTTTTGCTCTGAGCCTCAGGGGTGGGAAGCGCTTGTCCAGGTCTCTGATAGCACTTGCTAAAAATGCTTCCCTGCAGAGCGCACATATGGCTGCAATTAACTATGAAGAAAACTGCTGCCCGAGGAAAGATTGTGCATTCTGTACTCCACATTATGAGTCAGTTACCTTTTCTTTTTTGGGCTGCAAATCCTCCACTTTGAAGGTGTTTCATTTTGGAAATGGCACAGGAAGTTCCTGATATTGTGCATTGCTTTCTTTGGAGAGATTTTTGCATGAGGAAATAGGTTTTTCTCCCTCCTTCTCCAGTTACATGAAGGTGTTGGAGAAAACCTCTTTGCTTTGGCTACTGTATGATCTATTCACCCCCTGCCTCTCTGACCTCAGCCCCTAACCCCATTTGAATCTCTCATTCCCACCCCACTGCAGCCACACCGTGTGGTTTGGGAACATGCTGGGTACTCCCCTGCCTCTGGGCCTGTGCACCTGCTGCGCCCTTGCCTGGCACATCACATTCTTCCCTCAAAATGTACACGTGTTTTGCTCCCTCAACTTCCTTCACATTCCTGCTCAGATGTGGCCTTATTATAGAAGTCTTTCTGTTTCTACTGATTCCACCCCCGGCTTCCCAGGCACTTTCTCATTAATCCTGCTCTATTATTCTGTAGGACACCTGATTCACTACATATTTACTTTCTTTTTGTTTTCTTTTTGAAACAAGGTATCACTTTGTCATGCAGGCTGGAGTGCAGTGACATGAACACAGCTCACTGCAGCCTCCACCTCCTGGGCGCAAGTGATCCTCCTGCCTCAGCCCCCACAAGTAGCTGGGACTAAAGGTGCCCACCACCACACTCGGCTAATTTTTATATTTTTTATAGAGATGGGGTTTTGTCATGTTGCCCAGGCTGGTCTTAAACTCTTGAGTTCAAGTGACCCGCCTGCTTCAGTCCATATTTACTTTTTAAAGAATTTAAAAAAATTTTTTAGAGACAAGGTCTCACTCTGTCACCTGGGCTGGAATGCAGTGGCACAATCTTAACTCACTGTAGCCTCAAATTCCTGGGCTCAGGTGATCCTCCTGCTGCAGCCTCCAGAGTAGCTGGGACTACAGGCATGTACCCTGTGCCTGGCTGATTTTTTTATTTTTTGTAGAGGCAGGTCCTCACTTTGTTGCCCAGCTGATCTTGAACTCCTGGCCTCAAGTGATCCTCCCTTCTCAGCCTCCCAAAGTGCTAGGATCACAGGTGTGAGCCATCATGCCTGAGTCATATTTGCTTTTTATTTGTTTATTATGTCTTTTCCTACTAGAATACAGTCTTCATTAAGCAGAGACTAGATCTTCCCTGCTAATCATGAGTGCCCAGCACATAGTAGACACTCAATAAACCATGTGTTGAAAGAGTAACTTTATGTAATAGAGCTATCATTTAGTGAGACACAGAATTACAAACATTCTCACTAATAGAGGAATAAATTACACCAATGCAGTTAATGCACTTAGAGTCAAAGGCAGTGAGGGGCCCATATGACCATGAGGAGCTGTCAGGATCAGAAGCCACTGGGTAAAGGGGAAAATGCATATTAAGTCTTTAGTCTGGACCCCACCTCTGTACCCGTCTCATATATCCAGTTTCCCTCCCAACGTCTCCTTTTGGACAGCTCACACTATGTGCAAAATGGGACCCTTGGTTCTGCCCCAAGTATAATTCTGCTCCTCCCACAACTTCCCATTTCAGTTAAGTGTCACCTTTCATCTCTGCTCAGCCCAAAGGTCAAGTTGTCATCACGGAAGCCTCACATTCCTCCCAGAAAGTTTGCAGACAGAGATGACCAGCTGGCCACCAAAGCCCCGTGTTCTCTTTCCACAGAGCTGGTGGTGGAGAGTGGCTGTCCACCCAGGGACTACATTTCCTAGGCCACCTTCATTCAGTGAAGCCATGTGACTGGCTCTCACCAATGGGATATAAAGTGTTGTGTGCCACAACCTGGCCCGAATAGTGAGGAAGCGTGTGTGCCTTCTCTACCCTCTTTCTCCATCTGCTTGCTGGCTAAAGAGGATCTTGCAATGAACTCTGGGGCCCCACAGGCTGGCCGAGGCACAAGATAGAAGGATCCTGGGTCGCTGAGTCACCACTTGGAGGAGAGCCACTTGCTCTTCCAGAATACCTGTTTGGACTTGTAAAGGAAAATTAAAAAATCTCAGGATCCCCTAGACTTCTTATCAGGGAAGGTTAAGCCGGGATGCTGAGTCGTGCAACACCTGCTTCCAGATGAATAGCCGTTACTAGCATTAGGCCTCAGTCAGGTCCCCACAGAGGAGAAAAAGGCCTCGGGCATCTATCCGTGCCCCTGCGCAGCCTACTCTCCACACAGCCATCAAAGTGCTCTTTTAAGAACTCACATAGACTGGGCGCAGTGGCTCACACCTGTAATCCCAGCACTTTGGGAGGCCGATGTGGGCAGATCATTTGAGGTCATGAGTTTGAGACCAGACTGAACAACATGGTGAAACCCCGCCTCTACTAAAAATATAAAAATGAGCCGGGTGTGGTGGTACACACCTGTAGTCTCAGCTACTTGGGAGGGCGAGGCAGAATTGCTTGAACCCAGGAGGTGGAGGTTGCAGATGGCACCACTGCACTCCAACCTGGGTGAAACAGTGAGACTATATCAAAAAAAAAAAAAAAGAGAGAGAGAGAGCTCACATCACGTCACCCTAAACCCTAAATTCCCTCAAGTGGCTTCCCTTGGCATGTAGAATAAAGTCTGAGCGCCTCACCACAGCCTGCCCACTTCCCAGATTTGTCTCGAATTTGTCCCCCCAACCCCCATTTCCTGTGGTCCAGCCACCCAGGCCTCCCCTCCATCCCTCCATCATGGCGACGGTGTTCCTGCCCCAGAATCTTTGTGCTTGCTATTCTTTCCACCTGGAGATCTTTTCCCCTAGATTGTAGCACAGCTGTCTCCTTGTCATCATCAGCTTCAATGTCACCTCCTCAGAGAGTCTCTCGCTGGTCACCCTACTGAAGTAATGCTTTCTGCTGCCACACCTGTCACCGCGTATTTTGTTGCTCTGTTTTATTTTCTTCATAGCACTTGTTACTATTTTCAACGGTCCCTTTTCACTATTTTGAATGATCTCCTTTATGTTATCTTAACTTACATGACTTAAATTATGTTTCCTGGTTAATGGTCTGTCTCCCCACCTCTCCCCCAACACCTCCCTATTAGAGGAGAAGCTTCCTGAGAGTGAAACCTTGCTTGTTTTACTGACAATTGTACCATCAACATCTAGAATGTAAATGGCAAACAGATGGTGCTCTAGACAGAAGGAAGGAAGGCAGGGGGGGAGAGAGAGAGGGAAAAAGGGAGGGAGGAAAGAAAGAAGAGAGGGAGGAAGGAAAGAAGGGAGAAAGGAAGTGGGAGAGGGAAGGAAAGAAAGCAGGAAAGGAAGGAGGGAGGGAGGAAAGAAAGAGGAAGGAAGGAAAGAGAAATAGAAAAGAAGGAAAGGAGAGAGGGAGGGAAGGAATGAAGGAAAGAAAGAAGGAAAGGAAGGAAGGATGGAAGGAAGGGAGGGAAGGGAAGGAGGAAGGGAGGGAAGGGAAGGAGGAAGGAAGGGGGAGGGAGGAAAGGAAGGAAG
>NW_016107596.1:1164889-1166609 GCF_001604975.1 Cebus imitator
GGCAAAACCCCATCTTTACTAAAAGTACAAAAATTAGCTGGGTGTGGTGGTTCACACCTGTAGTCCCAGCTACTTGGGAGGCTGAGGCAGAGAATTGCTTGAACCTGGTAGGCAGAGGTTGCAGTGAGCCAAGATCGCACCACTGCACTCCAGCCTGGGTGACAGAGTGAGACTCCATCTCAAAAAAAAAAAAAAAAAAAAAAAAAATTGCATCTACTTTCTTATTACACTGTTTCCATTCTGAAGGGTTTCCTATCCTCTCTGCACTACCATGTGGAGCTGGAATTTGCTGGGGTTTCAATGTCAGCACCATGTTTGCCAAAGGATGGGAAGCCCCTGGCATAGGAAAGTTGCTGATATGTTGGTAATGGACAGACCTGAGTTCAAACCTGGGTCCTACCTGTCCAAGCCTCCATTTCCTCACCTACTTGATGAGAATGATTCCTACTTAGAAAAGTGTATGTATGCATTAGAATAGCCACATAATCAGTAAAAATGGGTCCCAGGTCAAAGTCAAGTGTGCCCCACTGCATGTAGTGCTGCTGGATTACCCAGCAAGCAGGCTAGGTCTGTATTTAGCGCACTGCATTATACAAAATGATTTTTGAAATAATTTGATATATAAGGGGAAATCATCATCTTTCCAGGACATAGAGGCGTTAAAAACTGGAATTCTTCAGGGCACAGTGGCATGTGTCTATAGTCCCAGCTACTTGGGAGGCTGAGACAGGAGGATCATTTGATCCCAGGAGGTCAAGGCTGCAGTGAGCCATGATGGTGCCCCTGCATTCCAGCCTGGGTGACAGAGGCCCTGTCTCTAAAAAAAAAAAAATTCATAATAATAAAATAATAAAATACTTGAAAAAGTAAAATGCCCTGCTACTTTAGAGTAAAAAGAAATCCTCTCCTCCTTAGAGCAGTAAGGGAAATGGGTTTGTGTCCCAAATAAATGAGACTTTAGTTCAGACGGGGGAAAAGGAGAGCAAGGATGTGTTTGTTTTTATTTCCAGAGTGGGAGAAAGGCTTTCCAAAGAATAGCAAGCTGATGCCCCGTGACGATGGGTAATATCATTTCTAGATCTTTCAGGCTGCTACAAAAGCCACAGCGCTGCCCAGTCCAGCTTCCACATGTCTTTCCCCTGCCTCCTCCTCCTCTCCCCAGGGACTTTATGTGAATCCTGGGATTGCAATGCGAGGAGTCTCAATCTAATTAGGGCTTTTTTTTTTTTTTCTTTTTGAGATGGAGTCTCGCTCTGTTGCCCAGGTTGGAGTGCAGTGGCGCAATCCTAGCTCATTGCAATCTCTGCCTCCTGAGTTCAAGTGATTCGCATCCCTCAGCCTCCCAAGTAGCTGGGATTACAGGCGCGCATCACCATGCCGGGCTAATTTGTTTCACTATGTTGCCCAGGCTGGTCTCAAACTCCTGACCTCAGGTGATCCACCTGCCTTAGCCTCCCAAAGTGCTGGGATTACAGATGTGAGCTGCCACAACTGGCCCATTAGGGCAAGTCTTCTTCCTTCCTCCATGTTTCTCTTTCTTCCTTCATCCCTTTCCCTCCCTCCCTCCCTCCCTTCCTTCCTTCCTTGCACATGCCTATAAGAGCTGAATGTAAAAGAAGAAACTGGAATTAAGAGAGACAGGGCAGGCTGGGCGTGGTGGCTATGCCTGTAAGCCCAGTACTTTGGGAGGCCGAGGTGGGCAAACACTTGCAGTCAGGAG
>NW_016107596.1:1166934-1172056 GCF_001604975.1 Cebus imitator
AAAGAAAGAAAGAAAAAGAAAAAAAGAGACAGGGTAACAGGGCAATCCCACTTGGAAGAATTTCTCTCTGGGGTGTTGTTGTATTGCACCTACAGAAGAAAATGCACATTCATTCTTGGTAAGTTCCCTCATTCAAACCACTCTCTGTCTGAGAGCAGCTAGTGAGCTGTGGCCAAATTCTGACTGGCCTTGAATCCAGCATCTGCAACAATTTTTTTTGTGTGTTGAAAAAGGCTTTTATTTCCCGCCCCAGCCCAGTGAAGTTTATTTATAGGAAAGACAGCAAGAATATACTGCCACGTTGAATTGTTCTTACAATATTTAAAGGAAAATTCCTGTGTGAGGACAAAGTCAATCTTTAGAATAGTGTTACATGTCATTCAGATGTCTGGGTCTGAGCAGTCCTCTGGCCATAAATCTGGTCTTGCTTAAGGGAACTCTTTCAGAACCATGCTGTGAAAAGAACTGATATTCAGAGGAACACTCACCATTGACTCCCTGGCAGGCTTTTTTTTCTTTCTTTTTTTAGACCGAATCTCGCTTTTGTCACCCAGACTGGAGTGCAATGGCGCGATCTCAGCTCACTGCAACCTTCGCCTCCCAGGTTCAAGCGATTCTCCTGCCTCAGCCTCCTGAATAGCTGGGATCACAGGTACCTGTCACCATGCGCAGCTATTTTTGTATTTTTTGTGGAGATTTTAGTGGAGACAGGGTTTTATCATGTTGCCCAGGCTGGTCTCGAACTCCTGACCTTAAGTGATCTGCCCACCTTGGCCTCCCAAAATGCTGGGATTACAGGCGTGAGCCACCATGCCTGCCCCCCCGGCAGGTTTAAAAGGGTCTATCTCCAGACCTTGGGACATCACCCTCAATCACAGCTCTTCAACTAATTGCCAAAGGGGCATGAAGCTCAGGTCACAACTACTCACATGGGCCCACTGTGGACTCCATCCAGTTTGGGTCACAGTGAAGGTGAGCTTCCTTCCAGGCTCTGAGGCAATTGCAAGAAAGGAAGGAAGGAAGGAAGGAGATTCATTTTTACTGAGGTTACTGTGTACCTAGCACTGTTAATGCTTTCATATACACTTGTGTAGACATTTTGCAAATGTTTGAACCTACTCTGAGTCTGTGACCGTATTTCTGAGTGGTAGAGGACTTGGCACCCAGATGTGGGTTTGAACTCTGAGAAGGCACAGTAGAATGATAGCTCACCAAGGGCAAGCTTCGTTCACTGCTGGAAATTCACTGCTAAGAGCAGTCTCATACACACAGTAGGTAGGGCCTCAATATACAAGCAGAATTACAGGTGGGCTGCTTATTTAGCCTCTTCAAAGCTCTGTTTCATTAACAACAAAAGTAGGAAAAATAAAACCTACATAATAAGATTTAAACTTTTTTTCTTTTGAAACAGTTGTAGGTTCACATGTGATTATGAGAAATAGGCCGGGTACAGTGGCTTATGCCTGTAATCCAGCACTTTGGGAGGCCAAGACAGGAGGATCACTTGAGTCCAGGAGTTTGAGACCAGTCTGGGTAACAGGGCAAAACCTTGTCTCTAGAAAAAAAAATACAAAAATTAGCCTAGTATGGAGGCACATACTTGTAGTCTCAACTCCTCAGGAGGCTGAGGTGGGAGGATCACTGGAGCCCTGGTGGTGGAGGCTGAAGTGAGCAGAGATTGCACCACCCCACAACAGTCTGGGCAACAGAGCAAGACCCTGTCTCAAAATAATAATATTAATAACAATAACAATGGTAACATCCTGTTAGCAACCAGTGCTTCTCAGTGCAGTGTGAATACGAGTCACTTGGGAAGCTTGCTGAAACGCAGATCCAATTCAGCAGATTTGGGTGGGGCCTGCAAACCTGCATTTCTAGCAGGCTCTACAGGGATGCCGGATGCAATTAGTCTGCAGGCAATACTGAGGACTGAGGGGCATAAGCAGGTGGACTCCAGAATCTGACTGCCAGGGTTTCATTCTAGTTGCACCCTTACTGTCTTCAAGACCTTGGACAAGGTCTGTAACTCTGCATGTCTCAGTTTCTTTGTGCACATAAGGAGGATACTTACAGTTCCTACCTTATAAAAGGATTGTTATGAGGCTGAAATTCGATACTTGTTGTAAGCAGTTAGAGTGGTGCCTGAAACATAGTGAGTGCTCCTCAAACATGAGTTATTATTATTTTAGATAACTTTGTATGCTTTCTTCTCTCCCGGAAATAAGATCATTTTGTTTTCCCACTGAGTACTTTGGTTCCCAGAAAAGTAGAAAGGCACCTGGGCTCACACTATGAGGAAAGAGAGAGATACTGCTAGAAGGGATTTGTACAGTTCTCTACACCAAAAACAGCAAACATCCGGTTCACTCATTCTTTTTTAAAATTTATTTTATTTTATTTTTTTATTATGCTTTAAGTTCTGGGGTACATGTGCAGATCGTGCAGGATTGTTACATAAGTATACACAAGCCATGGTGGTTTGCTGCATCCATCCCCCCGTCATCTACGTTAGGTATTTCTCCTAATGTTATCCCTCCCCAATCCCCCCACCCCCTGCTAGCCCTCCCCTACCCCCCCCACCCCCCAATCTTTGTTTGTTTGTTTTTTTTCTGAGACAGAATCTCACTGTGTTGTCCAGGCTAGAGTGCGGTGGCATGATCTCAGCTCACTGCAAACTCCGCCTGCCAGGTTCAAGTGATTCTTCTGCCTCAGCTTCCCAAGTAGCTGGGATTACAGGCACACTTCACCATGCCTGGCTAATTTTTGTGTATTTTTAGTTGAGATGGGGTTTTGCCTGGCCAGGCTGATCTTGAACTCCTGACCTCAAGTGATCCACCTGCCTCAGCCTCCAAAAGTGCTGGGATTACAGGCATGAGCCACTGCAGCCCGCCAGGTTCACTCATTCTTATTCCCTGTCCATGGCAGACATTAATAATCAGTCTTGACACTTTGTTATTAAGCCTCAACTGTTCTGCCAGAGCCCTTCTCAAGAGAAGGCTCCAGGCAGAGCAGGTGCTCAAAAGGAAACCTGTTTGCCAAACCTGATCTGGCCTCAGCTCCCCACAGAGGGGAAGACTTGGAAGATGCAGAGATATGAATGACTAAGTTTGCCACCTAGAATGGAATCTGAACTAGAACCCACATCTTCTGATTCCTTGGTGGTTTGTGTGGAACAAGTTGAAGAGAAGAAAACAGGAGAGACTGATGAAAGCACATCATAAGCAAAGGGACGTGGAGTAGAAAAACACATTTTCCACAGCCAGGATAGTGCAATGAGGGCAACAGTAGAAATCTATATGTACTGTGAGCAGTTTAGATTGGCAGCTGTCGGTGTTCCTCTTATTTGCTCCTTAGAAGTATGACATGGGAGGACAAATTGGAATATAAACTACTTATTGGTAATTGGTGTGTAAGGGAAAGCTTTTTTTTAATAATACCCATTGAAGAGCCTTAAGAAATCATAAGAAGCAAATGGAAAGGCAATTACTTTATTCTTGCTTAAACTCCTTAGCCTCGGCTGGGCGCGGTGGCTCATGCCTGTAATCCCAGCACTTTGGGAGGCTGAGGAGGGCGGATCACGAGGTCAAGAGATCGAGACCATCCTGACCAACATGGTGAAACCCCATCTCTACTAAAAAATACAAAAATGAGCTGGGCATGTTGGTGCGCTTCTGTAGTCCCAGCTACTTGGGAGGCTGAGGCAGGAGAATTGCTTGAAATCAGGAGATGGAGGTTGCAGTGAACCAAGATCGCGCCACTGCATTCCAGCCTGGCGCCTGGCAACAGAGCGAGACTCTGTCACAAATAAATAAATAAATAAAATAAAATAAAATAAAAATAAACTCCTTAGCCTCTTCCCCACATGGCATTGGTTGTGGCTGTCTTAGAGCCATTCCACCCCATGCCCGAATGGCCCATGCTTCTTCTCATCACTGGACTGTGCTTGACTTCACTGACCCTCATGGTCGTGTGGCTTCCAGGGAGATCAGCCTGCAATCATTTCTATGGATTAGTGGAAAGGGAAGAGTCAGGCTGGATGTGGCAGTTTACGCCTGTAGTCCCAGCACTTTGGGAGGCTGAGATGGAATGACTGCTTGAGTCCAGGAGTTCAAGACCAACCTGGGCAACATAGTGAAACCCCATCTCTAATAAAAATACAAAATTGGCTGGGCGCGGTGGCTCACTACTGTAATCCCAGCACTTTGGGAGGCTGAGGCAGGTGGATCACAATGTCAAGAGATCGAGATCATTCTGGCCAACATGGTGAAACCCCATCTCTACTAAAAATACAAAAAATTAGCTGGGCGTGGTGGCACATGCCTGTAGTCCCAGCTACTTGGGAGGCTGAGGCAGGAGGATCACTTGAGCCGGGGAGGCAGAGGTTACAGTGAGCCAAGATTGTGTCACTGCATTCCAGCCTGGCGAGAGAGTGAGACTCCATCTCAAAAATAAATAAATAAAACTATATAAACAAACAAAAGAATGTTTTGCTATGAAACAATCCAAACATGTAAGAGCAGTATAACCCCCAGTCCCCCCTGTGGGGCTATCTCAACACCCTCCTCTGCACCCATCACTTAGCTTCAACAACAATCAACTCTGGGCCAATCTTGTGTCTTCTCTGTCTCCACTCATCTACCCCCTTGATTATTTTGTTTTTAAAATACGCTTCTGGTGCATTTATTTATTTATTTATTTATTAATGAGATGGAGCACCCAGGCTGGAGTGCAGTGGCATGATCTTGGCTCACTGCAACCTCTGCCTCCCAGGTTCAAGCGATTCTTCTGCCTCAGCCTTCCAAGTAGCTGGGGTTACAGGCGTGCACCACCACGCCCAGCTAATTTTGTATTTTCAGTAGAGACAGGGTTTCTTCGTGTTGGTCAGGCTGGTCTGGAACTCCCGACCTCAGGTGATCTGCCCACCTCTGCCTCCCAAAGTGCTGGGATTACAGGCATGAGCTACTGCACCTGGCCCTTCTGGTGCATTTATAAAATCCTTGGGTTGAAATATATTCTCATCAATAGTCTATGTACAGCCTAGCTTTATTTATTTACTTAGCTACTTAAGTAGTATTGTTTTCTTTTTGATTTGTCCAGTTATGTTTCTTTTTTTTTTTTTTTT
>NW_016107596.1:1172338-1203019 GCF_001604975.1 Cebus imitator
TTTTGAACTTGTGGTGAATAATACATAACATAAAATGTACCTCTTCAACCATTTTAAGTGTTCAGTTCAGTACAGCATTAAGTACATTCACACTACTGTACAAACATCAGTTAAGTAGTTTTTTTTTCTTTTGAGACAGGGTCTCACTCTGTCACCTGGGCTGCAATACAGTAGTATAAACACAGCTCACTGCAGCCTCAATGTCCTGGGCTCAGGTGATCTTCTCATCTCGGTCTCCCAAGTAGCTGGGACTACAGGTATGCGTCACCATGCCCAGCTAATTTTTTTATTTTTTGTAGGGACAGGGTTTTGCCTTATTGCCCAGGCTGGTCCCAAACTTCTGAGCTCAAGCAGTGCACCCTCCTTGGCCTCCCAAAGTGCTGGGACTACAGGCATGAGCCACTGCACCCAGCCTAAGTAGTTATTTTTAATAGAGAACCTGTGAACCTACTAAGTTACTACCTAGACAACGTTTAACCAAATGGTTTTCTCCCTTCTGATCCCATGCCTGCCCCCACCCCTACCCAGGAATCCTGGCATTATCATTCCCTCACTTTTTTTTTTTTTTTTTTTTTTGAGCCTTGCTCTGTCAGCCAGGCTGGGGTGCAGTGGCGTGATCGCGACTCACTATAACCTCTGCCTCCCAGTTTTAAGAGATTCTCCTGCCTCAGCCTCCTGAGTAGCTGGGACTACAGGTACATGCCACCACGTTGGGCTAATTTTTTTTGTTGTTTTTTTGAGACAGTCTCACTCCAGGTTGGAGTGCAATGGTATGATCTTGGCTCACTGCAACCTCCACCTCCCAGGTTCAAGCGATTCTCCTGACCCAGCCTCCTGAGTAGCTGGGATTACAGGAGGGCACCACCACACCTGGATAATTTTTATATTTTTAGTAGAGATGGGGTTTCACTATGTTGGCCAGGCTGGTCTTGAACTCCTAACCTCATGATTTGACCACCTCGGCCTCCCAAAGTGCTAGGATTGCAGGCGTGAGCCACCACGCCTGGCCAATTTTTTGTATTTTTAGTAAAGACGGGTTTCGCCATAATGACTAGGCTGGCCCTGACTTATTTTTTTATATCATTTTATTGCAGATATATGTGCCACTAAAATTATTTTTCATTTTATTTTTAACATTACAAATAGGGTATTATGCTGTATGTAATCTTTTGGAACTTACTTTTTTCAGTTAATACTGTCAAGATGCATCTGTATTGTTGCAGGTCACTGTAAGTCATTTTAATCCAGGATGCTGTATAATATTCTATGTGTCTGCCATGTTCCACTTCTAGTCCCCTTAGACCTTTACAGCAACCCTCCTTTTTCTTACAGTGGTAACTTCAGTGTGTCTCTCCTTTGCACAACTAAAAGAGCTAGACTAAAACGACCAGGCTTAGATGTTGCCAGAGCTAAGTCATGCTAATGCTGATGTAAGGCAAAGAGTGAGATTAATCCTTGCAAAGGTCGAAGACTGGTCACGTCCATGAGAAAAGGTCCTCTGTCCCCATGATTTATCTGCAGAGTAAGGTTCACTCCAAGCAGTGATGGAAATTAAAGAGGCAGCTTTAGGACCTCCACGCTGACCCAAAATGGAAATCATTTGGCAGCAAACAAATGGAAATGTTGTCCTAAAGATCAAATGAGATAATAATATGTGGGAACACTTTGTAAACCTTGGGCCATTTTTATAAATGTGCAGTTGAACTGTTATTGTTTTCATTATTCATTTGCATTATCTGGGCATTTCATTTTCCTCTGTTTATAAGGTGCCCAGCTGGGTTGGATTTAAATCAAAAAAGAAGGAAGATGTGAATATTCATTAAACATCTCTGCGAAGCCTTTAACCCTGAACCAGCTCTTCGAAGTAAGAAGCATTATCTCTGTTTTACAGATGAGAAAACTGAGATTTGATAACGTCCCAAATCCTATAACAAACAGAGGTGGAGTTTGGATTCAAATTCAGGTCTGTCTGAATCTAAAACCCTTTTTCTGTTTTACATATTTCCTGGAATCTGCCCAGGCAGTCCTCATTCCTTCCTCATTCCCTGTCTGAATTTGGCAGGATGAATCTTCTATTTACAATCTTTCTCAGGATTTCTTTTCCTACTCTGAGACTACTGATGGACTAAAACAGAGTCTATGTAAGAATACCTTTGGAAAGACTGGGAACTTTCTGAGCTCTAATCTGTGAATTTTAATCCAGGAATCAGGAAAACCAGAGGGCATCTATGCTTGGGTTGACTTGTCAGTTGGGTTGTCCCATCTGCAGGGGCCCTGTGTGGGCTGGAGGAGGGTACATTTCACAAAAGGCCCCAAGATGCGGGTAATACTTCCACCTGCTTTAGGTAAACCATTTAATCTCGCTGAAACGTGGAACTACGCATACCTGTCTTTTCATATGCAACAGGGGCTAAGATCCAGTGAGACACGGTGCAGATACTTGGTATGATCATATGAGGCAACAGATGGGAAAACGGTTTGAAAACTGCAAAGCATTTTTTTTTTCCAGCACGAATGTAAGCTGGTATTTGTTTTCATTGTTATCATTCCCTTTCAGCAGAGCCCTCTCCTAGGGAAAGCCCTTACAGTAGGGGCTCCTAATAATGACTGAGGTTTGAGAACTGCCAGAAGGCAAACAACATGAAGCCTTTTAAAGCAAACCAGAGGAAGTCCAGTCTCTGACTATTTATTTTATGAAGTTAGCTGCTGGATATGTTAAGCAAATGTTTTCTTAATTGTGGCAGTACGAGAAAACAATAGGGCAAGGGTTGCTGGGGATGGTGGGGTGGGGGCGGGCATCAGGCCTCTACCCCCACCGCAAACTCCACCACCAAATTCCCAGAGAAAGACAGGAAAAAATTAAAGACAGGCCTTTTCTTTCGTGGTCACATGTCTGCCCTGCTGCTGTAATAAGAACCTGCGCCAATTAGAAACGTTTCACCTCCTCCTCCCTGCCCCTCCCCGGGCACATTTCAGAGCAGGCCGGGTTGTGGACGCCAAGAGTTTGCCAAACAGCAAACACTGGTGTGTGAGCGGCTGAAGGGGACTCTTTCCACTCCGATCTCCCTCCCTCCCAGCCTGTTTTGATTTACTAGGACTTCCTCCTCCGGGCGAGGCGGGGGAAGGACGCCGCCGAGAGCCTGGAGTTGTGCGCGTGTGCGTGTGCGAGTGTGAAGTGCAGCGCTGGAGTGCAACATGCTGTAATGGGAGGAAACAGAGCGGCGTCGGAGCGCCCTGGACCGCTGCGGCCGTTCTGAGCGCAGTGGCGCCGAGCAGCCCCTCCCGGAGCCGGTGTGACCTGTCCCTTCAGGTGCGTGGCCGCCTGGCCGTCGGGCCGTCGGAGACCGCGGCTCGGGCGTGCGGGTGCAGAGAGAGGGCGGCGGGGCCCGGGGGACTGGGGACGGCGGGTGCACCGCGTTCCGGGGGTGCGCGGGTGTGGACGGCGACCCGGCGCAGGCCGGTGGTGCGCCCTTTCCCGGCTGCTCGGCGAACCGGGGGAAGCGGAGGGCGGCGTGGGTGCCGCAGGTCTGGCTGAACTCCGGGCACTTGGCGGGCTGTGTCTGGCGGGAAGGGCAGCAGGTCCGCGGGACGGTCTTGTTGGACCGTGGACGTTGGCGTCCCGTGCGCTGTCCCCCGGGAGCGGGGACCTACTGTGCGCGCGTGGGGAGCGCAGCGGGCACCTGGGCGAGCACAAAACGTGCGTTTGTGTTTGTGCGTTTGCACCGAACTGTGTCCCCCGGCCGGGCCTCGGGGGCCTGGGGCGTGCGAGATGCCGTGTCCACAGCAGTGTGCGCCATGTCCACGCGCCCTGCCTGCTGGCGCCTCTCGGGAGCGCCCGCCCCAACAAACCTCACTGCCCCAGCGCGCCGGCACCGGCCAGGGAGGTGCGAGCTGGCGCCCGGCGCGAGGCGGGCGGGGAAGGGAAAGCTGCCGCTCCCGAACGCGGGCGGCCCCGCCCCTGCCTCCTACCCGGCTCACCTGGGCTCAGCTCCCACCTGCTCCTTGAGGGGCGTGGCAGGGGGGCGTAGCCTAGCCGTCCTGGCGGAGCCCGGCTCAGGGTGGGCGGCGCCTCATTCCAGGGATTCCTCGCGCGCTCGCGCTCGCGTCCGCCGGCCTGTCCCGCGCGTGCGTGTGCGTGTGCGTGTTTGACTGGGGCCCGTGCGGGGCTCGGGCGCGAGCGCGCCTGTGCGTCTGCGCGCGCTCGGAGTGCGCCCCGCGTGCCCGGGTCCCGCCCCCGCCTCCGGGTTCCCCGCAGGGCCCGGGCGGCCCGAGGCGGGCGCGCCCAGAGCTGCCGGGCGGTGAGTGCGGTTGACCCGGTCGGCGGGGCGGGACCCGGGCTGGAAGAGGGCCGGCCTGAGGGGGTCTTGGGGTGGGCCGTAGGAGCGGAACCGGGACGCCCTGCGGGAGGGAGGAGGTGGCGGGTTCTTGCCCAGCCGCTCTGGAGGCGCTGGTGGGAGCGGAAGCGCCTGAGCTCCCGGAGGGCGTCCTGGGAGTCGAAGGCGCGGGGCGGGCGAGGAGGCCCGCGCCTGGCGTCCTCTCGGTTCCCGCCGGCTCAGGGAGGGCTGTGGTGCGAACTGCGGGAAGGGACACCGTCCTCTTCGTGTGCTTCCTGCCTCCTCCCCAAAACGGGAATGCATACTCTCCCTGCACCCAGTGCAGGCCTCGCCGAAGAGCAGCGGGCTTTTTGCTTTTTGTTTTGCTTAAAGTCTTTGATTTTTCACACTGAGACATTTAACTGTCTTAGGTTATGATGACAGTGCTTGCTGGGGCTATGGGTGTTTATGTGCGTTGCTCTCCTGTGTTCATCTGCTTAAATTAGATGATTAAAAAATCGGCTTCACTTTGATTGTCGGTGCTGTATGTTTGCTAGTTGTAATCCCTTCTCTGTGACTAATAGGAACCAGCAGCCTGGCGCGGGAGGGTAGGGGTGTGGGGGAAGTGGAGGCGGCTGTGCTGGGTTTTATCGGCAGCTGGTTGCTCCTCTGTTAAACGGCACTGACTCCGAGTTAGTGGAGTTTTAATATCTTGTTCTAAACTCAAGCTTACCTGGACTCAGAAGTAGGCTTTCAGTTGTTTGCTTCCTCTGAATATTCAAGGAGAAAAAAAATGTTAATTTGTCTATTAGGATTTGAAGGTCAGTTTTGCATACCATGTTAGTATATCAAATTTTAACTCTTTACTCGTTGAGCCCACGGACTTGTAACGTTCATTGTTTCCTGCTTGCCTCTAATGAAGAGTCTGCGCATGACTGGGAGGGGAGTAGAGTGGGCAGTTTAAGACCTTTGGGGTCGGAGCAGTAAGGCTGTCCTGGTGGTGTGATCTTGGGACAAGTCATTTATTATCTCTAAGTCCCAGTGGTCTCAAATAAAGGGTTTAGAAATAAGTGCATCAAAAGTTTCATGTCTTACACTCAAGACGGTTTTGAGTTTTTTCTTTTTCTTGTATTTCCTGTTACATCTGGACTGAAAAGTCATCTCCCTCACGGTGGAAATGATTTAAACCCGTTGTTTAACTTTGGCAAAATTTTAATCCCAGGCTAATTTTCCCTGTCACCGTTTTTTCACACTCCTGGGCAGCCTGTCTTTGCTTTCCAGTTGGAAGGGAATGCAAACTAGTTTTTATGTTGACCAAAACACAATACAATTAAGAAGATAATTCGGAGGGGTCCTTGGGATGGACTGTCAGAGCTATAAATAACTGTGGACTGCATTCCACTACTGAATGCTGTAGTAAAAACAATTCTGGCTTATTATTGCTGGAGACTTGAGTTCTAGTCCTACCAATGTCATCTACTAGCTTTATGACCAGAAATAAGTTATTAGTACTCATCCTTTGTGTTTTATTTTTCTTTGTAAAAGGGTGATAATATCAGTTCCAATATATCACAGAGTTTCAGGAATTACAGAGAATAATGTGCTTTGAAAGCATTTTGTGTTATTTAACTTTGAAGCACTGAAAGAGCTGCATAAACAGTGGTTACTGCTGTCCCCCAACTGATTTAAAATTATGACTTTATCTGAAGATTTAACACTTCTTACACACGTAGTAATTGTGTAAAAACTTTTACTTTAAATGTTCTGGGCTGGGGGCAGTGTCTCATGCCTTGTAATCCCAGCACTTTGGGAGACTGAAGAGGATTGCTTGAGGCCAGGACTTTCAGACCAGCCTGGGCAAACAGAGACTCGGCTTCTAAGTGTACCAAAAAAAAAAATAAAAATAAAATTCTGTAGCGATAAATTTATTTTATTATATATATATTTTTTGAGACGGAGTCTCGCTGTGTTACCCAGGCTGGAGTGCAGTGGTGTGGTCTCAGCTCACTGCAACTTCTGTCTCGGATTCAAGTGATTCTGTGCCTCAGCCTCCTGAATAGCTGGGACTACAGGTGCATGCCACCATGCCCAGCTAATTTTTGTATTTTTAGTAGAGATGGGGTTTCACCATATGGGCCAGACTGGTATTGAACTTCTGACCTCATGATCCACCCTGCCTCTGCCTCCCAAAGTGCTGGGATTACAGGCGTGAGCCACCTCGCCCTGGCTGGGTAATTTCTTTTAACCTCTTATGGAGGCAGCCCTGTTAGCAGTCTCTGGTGGTTGCCAAAACACATCCAAAGGGAGATTTTATTCTGTATCTGTTCTACAAAGATAGAAGCTGCTGTGCAGCTTTTAATTTGCCTTAGTAAAATAATAAGTAGGTTAACAATAAAAGTTGTTTTGTAACTTTGAACATGACTTAATAAAAGTACTAAAAGTTGGAAGTTCAGGAGGGAAAAATCAAATACATGGGAAATTTTTAATATCACTGAAATTACGACAGTGT
Organism: Cebus imitator; assembly: GCF_001604975.1. Lineage (NCBI taxonomy): Eukaryota > Metazoa > Chordata > Mammalia > Primates > Cebidae > Cebus > Cebus imitator. The sequence continues at coordinate 1,179,161 of NW_016107596.1, forward strand.
GGTGATATTATCATACCCATGTTTCTGTTTATTGCCTGTGTGAGATGAGCTGTTGTAGCTATGAGAACCTGGTGAAAGAGAACGTGTGTGTGTGTGTGTGTGTGTGTGTGTGTGTGTGTGTTAAGAAATTTCTTCGAGGTATGTTAACTGAGGCTCATTTGTGTTTCAGGGAGCGCATCTAAAGTTAGTGAAGCTATAGGCGGGTGTTTAATAGAAGAGTTAAGTGAATGCTGCTAATCTGTAGCATTTAGGATCTGTACACATTAAAACAAAAATCAAAACCCAACACCATAAGAACTAGATTGCGAAATCTTAATGCAAGATTTGGCGGATACACACTGCCAAGGTATGAAAAGGAGTGCAGGAGGTGCTAAAACCAGAAAAATTATACCTACTTGAAATACAGAATAATAGCACTTTTGCAAAGGGGGAAAACTTTGTAGAATGTACTTTCTGTGTCTCATGCCTCAGGTCTGATAACCAGATATAGTTGATCCTCATTTTTTGTGGATTCCATGTTTATGAATTTGTCTACTCACTAAAATTTATTTGTAAGTCCCAAATCAGTGCCTCTGACACTTTCTTTGACATTTGTGAACATGTGCAGGGTGGGAAAAAATTTGAGCTTCCCAACATGCATGTTCCCAGCAGAGGTCAGGCAAGGCAATACTCTGTCTTCTTGTTTTATCTCTCATGCTATAAACAAGTGTGCTTTTTGCAGTCTGTTTAGCAATATGTTTTTATACGTTTTTGTGCCTTTTTGGGGGGATTTTGCTATTTACAATGGCCCCCAGTATGGTGCTAAAATGCTGTCTTATGTTCCTCAGCGAAGAAGGCTGTGATGAACCTCATGGAGAAAATACACGTTTGATGAGCTTTGTTCACCTTTCAGTTAGGGTGCTGTTGGCCTTGAGTTCAACATTAATGAATCAACAATAGGTATTAAATAAGGTATCTTTAAACAGAACCATACATGAAACAAGGTTGTGTATTGATCAGTTTGCAAAAATGTGACCAGAGGCTGGAAGGAACCTAACCCTCATTTCGCCTCGGAACAGTGGTTCAGTATCCACTAATTCAGCGCTCACAGAGATTTTATAGAACACAACTACTGTGAATAACAAGGACTAAGCCGGCCACGGTGGTTCACAACTATAATCCCAGCATTTTGGGAGGCTGAGGCAGGCAGATCACCTGAGGTCAGGAGTTTGAGACCAGCCTGGCCAACATGGTGAAACCCTGTCTCTGCTAAAAATACAAAAATTGCCCAGGCTTGGTGGTGGGCACCTGTAATCCCAGCTACTTGGGAGGCTGAGTCAGGAGAATCTCTTGGACCTGGGAGGCGGAGATTGTAGCACGCCATTGCACTCCAGCCTAGGCGACAAGAGCGAGACTCTGTCTCAACGAAGAAACAAACCAAGAACCAATCATATTTACTGATGGCGATAACTAAACAGGGCTACCTAATGTTGCACTGTGTCATGAATTAGATGGCTTTATCTAGGCTTTAATAGGCTGAGAGCTGAGATTTGATTTTGTAACAATGGGGAGTTAGATCTGAGCTATTTTGGGAAGCTTGCTAACTCGAGCTGTGGTGCAAATTCATCTTTTATTCTTGGTAGTAATATGTCCCTAAGAATATGAGGTGGTTTAGTACTTGTGAATAGGAAATACTAAATATTCAAATAAGTATTCAAATTTTAAGTATTTAAATAAAATAAATGCAAGAGCAAGCATATCCGGAGTAAACTAAAATGCCAAAGAGTTTCCGTTATTTCATATGCCTTGCAGTATAAGGCTGAGGTCTTGAAAATGAAGAGAGAGAGAGATTCATAATATCCTAAAATGAGAAAGGAAAGCATAGTTCGTCTTTTTCCTTTTTTTTTTTTTTGTATTTTTATTTATGGTATTTGTATATATTTTTGTATTTTTATTTTGTATTTTATGTTTTGTATTTTTAGTAGAGATGGAGTATCACCATGTAGGCCTGGCTGGTCTTGAACTTCTGGCCTCAAGTGATCCACCCATCTTGGCCTTCCAAAGTGCTGGGATTACAGGTGTGAGCCACCATGCCTAGCCTCATTTTTATTTGGGCTAACAACAATGTTGAAAAATGTTGAGAATTGGTAGTCTGCTCAGAAAGTTTAGACTTGAATTTTGTTTGTCCCCCTTAGATATAGTGGTTTCAGTGTGGGCCCACAATAGAGTCACTTTCCATGGGACACTTTAGGGAGATGGGTGGATTTCAGCCAGCAGTAAGAATTTTGCACCAGCATCAGGCAGCCTTGCTTTGGGCCATGAAATGGCTGTAATGTAAGTTGGCTTTTGCAACCCAGAGCCTCCATAGATGTCCCTCACCAGGTACATGATCCATTTTCATACAGTCTGTGCATTTGCGTAGTTTACACTGATACCAAGCTGTATTGCAGTACCTGAGGATTTTTGTCACTGTGTGGTGGCACTGTCTGCCAGCTCCTGTTGCCAGAGTAGTTGTGATGACTAAATATCGTACCCCTGCCCTCCTGCAGGGCTGAGAAGTCCCATAGACTCAAGCCCTGAGCCATGTTAGCATCAGGAAACCTCGAATGGTTGAGCAGAGCGTGCATTCAGGGTTTCCATCCGCAGTGTTAACCCTTTATTTGGTCTTAGTTAAAGGGGGTCTCATTTTCTGTTGAGGTCATGGGAGGTGAGGCACCTAAGGTTACCTGTTCCTGCTATACAGCTTCCAGCCTACACTGGAGGATAAGGGATTGATGGCTGGTAGACCTGCCTCCTGCAGAGGTTTCACAGGAGGGGTGCTAAGCCCTATGGAAAGGGTGTGTATGCCTACCAGCTTACCAGCCCCTTCATTTTCTTCCTTCCTTCCTCCCTTCCTCCCTTCCTCTCTTCCTTCCTTCCGTCCGTCCGTCCGTCTCTTTCTTTCTGTTTTCTTTCTTTCTTTCTTTCCTTTTATTTATTTATTTTTTTGAAGTGGAGTCTCACTCTGTTGCCCAGGCTGGAGTGCAGTGGTGATCTCGGCTCACTGCAACCTCCACCTCCTGGGTTCAGGTGGTTCTCCTGCCTCAGCCTCCCGAGTAGCTGGTATTACAGGTGTGTGCCACTGCACCCGGCTAATTTTTGTATTTTTAGTAGAGAGAGGGGTTTACCATCTTGGCCAGGCTGGTCTTGAACTCCTGACCTCGTGATCCACTTGTCTTGGCCTCCCAAAATGCTGGGATTACAGGCGTGAGCCACCATGCCGGCTTGCTCCTTCCATCTTCTAGTACAATGAGAGGACTGCCAATGGAGCGGGCTCTTGATCTGGGACTCACACTTGAGGTTGGCAGGCAACTGAAAAAATTCTAATTAGGTATTTTATGCATATATATATGTGTGTGTGTGTGTGTGTGTACGTGTGTGTGTATATATATATATATAAAATATGTACACACACAGTTCTCAGGAAACAGACATAGAACATGTTTATATATTGTTCAAATATTAGAACAGTTGGCCTTCTAATGAACTTTCAGGAGTGGCAAAGTATAGAAATAAGGAATTAGATGCAAGCAGAAGTGGCCGAGTCCTTCAGGCATTGATGCTTCAAATTACGGCACAGTGAGTCAGTTATACCTGCTTGGGACATGTCTCAATGAGGAAAGCTAGAATAGCAAAGGATCCGTCTGTTCATGTTCTTTCTTTGATAATATGACTGTTGAGAAAATATTTTGAATAAGGGCTGGCTTCTGTTTAGAAAAGTAACAAAATTTAAGGTTGTGAGCAGTTCAAGCACCAAGGTGAAATTTTAAAAATGTTCTCACTGAACCTTAACATTTAGCCATTGGCGCTTGATCGCAGGTCTTCCTGAGCCTGGCGAAGTCGACCTCATCCTTCCTGCTACTGAACCTGTTCTCGAATCTCAAAGATCTCAGGACTTTTGCTTGACTCCTCTGTAGGTATGGCCCCAGGCACCATTGTGTCTTGGTAGTTTGTTGCGGGTGTCATTATTGCTCTCAGCCTCAGCACCAATTGACCTGATGTGAGAGTCTTTTTTGTTTACCTGCCTTGGTTACTATTAATGTGACTCCAGGCCTGCCTCTGTTAGAAGAATGTGAAATATGGCATGGTTTGCGTGTTCCCCAGAGGAGATGGCCTGCTTCCCCTTGCTCACTGTTGAAACGGTCACGTTATTGCCTGATAGGTTTCTCAGGGTGCAGGGGAAAGGGCACAGGGCTAGAAGTCGTGGTTGCTAATGGAAGGTTTGCTTTGACCTAGATTAAATAATGTGCTTGTCACTAAAACCTCTTTAGCCTGAGCACCTTAAGAATAGTAAAAATAGCATCGGAGTGGGAATGGAGAGACTTGTATTCTAGTCTTAGCTGCTTCAGGTAGTCACTTAACATTCTTGATGCCTCAGTTTTTTTTTTTTTTTTAATATGTAGAAGAAAAATAATAATCGTACATGGCCATTTGGCTTAAATAATAATTTGATTGTGAGAATCCAATGAGGTCATTTATGTGAATGTATTTTGAAAACATATATCCTTTATACCTGGAAGATGATGGTAGTAGACTAATTAAATTCGTTTCTCTCTTTAGTTTATAAGGCATTTTCAGTTACTATCGTTTAATCTATGCGATAAACTTGTGATCATATGAAGTTAGTTAGGAATTGTTTTTTACCATTTGCTTTAAGGAGGAAACTAGGGCCTGGAGAGGGTAAATGACTAGCCCATACAGCTAGTGTTGGGCATCCAGGACAAAGCCTAGAGCAAGATAGGCTTTTAGGAATTGTTGACTGAATGAGTGAAAGATTTAAAGGAGGGCTCAAACTTGGGGTTTCTGATGCTAAAGTCCTGGCCCTGTTGAGTTAATAGTTGGTAAAGTTGCGAGAAGAAAGAAGGATTACTCAAATAGAGATATTTTTAGCAAGAAGAGCAGAGAGGAGTGGTCTGAGAATGGGATGTTAACAGGAAGAATATGTGCTGCACCAAGTTGGTGGGCATCACCAGACACTCTGGGGAGGAGAAAGAGCTGAACGATTTAAAACTCTGAAACTGTGCTTCCGTGCCACTACCAGAATCTGGTGATTTGCTCTGATTCTCATTTCAGTTTTCTTTCTCACAGAGCGTGACAGCCAGCCACATCACCCAGTGTCATCCATATTTGGTATACGGTGCTCAAGGGCAGGGATTTTACTTTTCCTTTTCTATAGAGTGTAAACACAGTGTTTAGAAAGAGGAGATACCCAGTAAATACTTCTGAAATCTTTTTTATTTTTATTTTTTGAGACAGGGCTGGAGTACAGTGGTGTGATCTTGGCTCACTGCAGCCTCAACTTCCTGGGCTCAAGCCACCCTTCTGCCTCAGTCTCCCAAGTTGCTGGGATTACAGGCATACAGCATCATACCCGGTTAATTTTTGTATTTATTTTTTTATTGAGACAAGGTTTTGCCATGTTGCCCAGGCTGGTCTCAGACTCGTGGGCACAGGTGATCTGCCCACCTCGGCCTCCCAAAGTGCTGGGATTACAGGCCTGAGCCACTGTGCCCGGCCACATCTAAATTTTTTCATTTTTTGAGATGGATTCTCACTCTGTTGCTCAGGCCGTCTGCCATGGTGCAAGCTCAGCTTAGTGCAACCTCCACCTCCCAGGTTCAAGTGATTCTACTGCCTCAGTCTTCCGAGTAGCTGGGATTACATGTGCCCACCACCACACCCAGCTAATTTTTGTATTTTTGGTAGAGATGGGGTTTCACCATGTTGGCCAGGCTGGTTTTGAACTCCTGACCTCAAGTGATCAGCCTGGCTCGGCTTCCCAAAGTGCTGGAATTACAGGCGTGAGGCACGGTGGCCAGCCACACCTCTAAATTCTTGATGGCCAAGAAGGCTGTATACCCCATGCCGTGGTGTGATAGTTCATACTTTTGGGTTTGTCCTACCATTGTATATTATTAGCTGAGGCAAAGTTGGTTTTAGCTCAGGGAGTGGTCCTGGGGTGGACAGAGTTTGGACTCATGATAAAATAGGGCCAACAGGAATTAGGGTATTTTATTATTTGCATTTAGAAGTTACAGAGGCCATCAGGTGTTTCAGGATAGTGATGTCTGTCTGTTTCTGACTTTTGGACAATTTACTGTGTGTGCCAGGAACACTGGGCAGTTTGAATGTGATTCCTCCCACGCCCACCCTCCTGGTCTCCACATCTAGACAAGGTAGTTGCTCCATGTTCTCGTACTCTTACCTAAAGTATATTGTAGATGTCATGTGACAGACATGGAGTGAGCATGCCTGCTGCTGTAGCTTTTATTGTGTAGATCTTCTTAGAAAACTTCCATAACATATCTTGGAGTTGTGTTCCCTTGCTTGAAAAAAATACGTAATCTAATACACCCCACAGTGCTCTTGCCAAGTAATTTAGTTTGGATGTTTGTCCCCTCCAAATGTTATGTGGAAATGTGATCCTCAGTGTTGGAGGCAGGTCCTGGTGGGAGAGGTTGGATCATGGGAGTGATCCCTCATGAATGGTTTAGCACCATCCCCTTGGTGATGGATGAGTTCTCTTGTAGTTCATGCAAGACCCGGGCGTTTAAAAGAATGTGGCATCGGCCAGGTGCGGTGGCTCATGCCTGTAATCCCAGCACTTTGGGAGGCTGAGGCAGGTGGATCACCTGAGGTCAGGAGTTTGAGACCAGCCTGACCAACATAGAGAAATCCTGTCTGTACTAAAAATACAAAAATTAGCCAGGCTTGGTGACGCATGCCTGTAATCCTAGCTACCTGGGAGGCTGAGGCAGGAGAATCACTTAAACCCAGTGAGCCAAGATTGTGCACCATTGCACTCCAGCCTGGGCAAAAGAATGAAACTCTGTCTCAAAAAAAAAAAAAAGAACGTAAGAACGTGGTACCTCCTCGCCTCTCTTGCTCCTGCCCTTGCCATGTAATGCGCTGGTTTCTGCTCTGCCTTTATTATGATTGGAAGTTTCCTGGGGTCTCACCAGAAGCTGAGCAGATACTGGTGCCATGCTTATACAGCCTACTGTGAGCCAGTTAAACCCCTTTTCTTTAAATTACCCACCCTCAGGTATTTCTTTATAGTGACACAAAATAGACTAACACACCAAATTAGGTGATTGTGTCCCCTTGTTGACCAAAAAGGGACAGTTTTGTGGAAGGCCAAAAAATGGCTCTCAGATTTATAGCTGAGCTTGCCATTAGCACTGAATGTCCCTGTTTTTGTAGCTTTAAAACTGATACCTTTTCTTCCTTAATTCTCAACTTTCAGCTGTTTGGAAGAACATATTATTTGAGGCTCAGGGAGTGGGAGGAAAGGCATGTCGACTGGCAGAGAAAATATATGATCATTACCTGGAAAAAAAAAAATCCACAACAAAATATATATCTATTCATGAAGAATTATGTTCACATTTGACAACCACGAAAAAGGTGAATGGATAGACCAGAAATGGGTTTGCAGTGCAATGGAGCACACAATGTACTCTGTATCTTTTTTTCTGTTTTTGAGGTGGAGTCTCTCTCATACTTGCCCAGGCTGGAGTGCAATGGTGCGATCTCGGCTCACTGCAACCTCCGCCTCCTGAGTTCAAGCAATTCTCCTGAATCAGCCTCCTGAGAAGCTGGGATTACAAGTGCCTGCCACCATGCCTGGCTAATTTTTTATATTTTTAGTAAAGTCAGGGTTTCACTATGTTGGCCAGGCTGGTCTTGAACTCCTGACCTCGTGATTAGCCTGTCTTGGCCTCCCAAAATGCTGGGATTACAGGCATGAGCCACTGCACCCGGCCCTCTGTATTTTTTTCTAGAGCCACACTCCTCTCACTTAAGTGGTGTTATGCTCCAGGTATCAGCGTTTCGATGGGTTATTATGATGATGATGATGTTTGAGATGGAATCTTTCTCTGTTGCCCACGCTGGAGTGCACTGGCCCCATCTCGGCTCACCACAACCTCTGCCTCCTGGGTTCAAAGCAATTATCTTGCCTCAGCCTCCTGAGTAGTTGAGATTACAGGCACCATCACCACCACCCCCCGCTAATTTTTATATTTTTAGTAGAGACTGGATTTCACCGTGTTGTCCAGGCTGGACTCGAACTCCTAACCTCAAGTGATATGTCTGCCTTGGCCTGTCAAAGTGCTGGGATTACAGGCATGAGCCGCCATGCCTGGTCCTCATCATATTATTTTTGGTTATCACTATATCCTAGTGCAAAAACTACCACCGAAATAAGAAGATATTACTGGGATACACCTAGATTCGTTTTCAGGTACTGCATAATTTTTTGTGCAAGGTAAAGGATAACTTATGGCTCATAAAGGAAATAAACATGTCATTTCCCTGCTTAAAGCCTTTCGATCCATTCCAGGACTTTTCATGGACTTAAAATAAAATCTCAGCATTGCGGGCCCTCCAGGCACATGCGACCTGGCCCCGTGCTGCCCACCTCAGGCCTCCTGGTTACTGACTTTAGGGCAGCCACCCTGGCCTCCCTAGCTTTTGTGTCTTGGTCTCAGCATGTGCTGCTGTCTCTCACCTTCCCCCACCCTCCCTGCTCTTTCTGGCACTAACTCCTTTCATTTTTGGGCCTCAGCTTCCGTTCTTCTTTTCAGAGAAATCTTCCCAGACCATGCTAGCTAAAGGTGGACAGTGCCCTGTCATTTTCAGAAAATTTACTGTCATTTGTGATTTATTTAATATATTTGCATATGTTTTGGCAAATAGTTATTTTAGTACTTATAATGCCCATTCACTTCTCAGGACACCATATGAGGGAGGTAATATTAGTATCCTCATTTTCCAGGTGAGGAAATAGACACACAGAAGTAGTCATTTCCCAGGGTCACAGAGATTGGAAGTGGTTTACCTGGGTTCAAATTAATCAGGATGCTAATTTGATGCTGAAATAATCATGATGCTGATTTGCCTTTCAATGTGGTGTGATCCTCCATCGACTACTGTAGCCATGGTTTTTCCCTTCACATTATCAATATGTTTTATTGGGTTTATTTAGTGCCGTGGATAGGATGTACATAAGATGTAAAATTCGGAAGACTTTTTGTTTGTTTTTTAGAGAGGAGTTCTCACTCTGTCACTCAGGCTGCAGTGCGGTGATATGATCATAGCTGACTGGAGCATTGAACTCCTGGCGTCAGGGGCTTCAAGGGAGCCTCCCTCCTCAGCCTCCCAAGTAGCTGGGACTATAGGTGTGCATCCCCATGACTGGCTAATTTCTAAGTCTTTTGTAGAAATGATTAAATTTCTCAACTTCTGTGTTGCTTAGGGTGGTTTGGAACTCCTGGGCTCAAGCGATCCTCCTGCCTTGGCCTCTCAAAGCACTGGGATTACAGGGCTGAGCCACTCACCCGCCTGTAAGACTTTTTTTTTTTTTTTTTTTGTAACTATTATCTTCCACCTTTGCTTTGTTCTTCTGTGGCTAGATAACACTTAAGCTGCCAGGTAAAAGGGGAAAAAAAAGAATAAAAGAAGATAACACTTGGTTCCCAACCCTCATCTCCCAGCTGTATTGTCCTGTATTGCACCTTCTTCCTACAGAAGGCTCTTAACAAAACTGATCCACCTCCAGTAACTTCTGGAGGAATCACCCTCTCCAGTCAAACCATCCTACACAGAGCTATTTTTTTTTTTTTTTTTTTTAGGCAGGGTCTTGCTCTGTTGCCCAGGCTGGATTGCAGTGGTGCAATCACAGCTCACTGGAGCCTCAACCCAGAGCTCAAGTGATCCTCCCACCTCAGCTCCCTGAGTAGCTGGGACCATAGGCCCATTCCACTGCTTCCAGCTCATTTTTTATTTTTTAAATTTTTTGTAGAAATGGGGTCTTTACTGTGTTACCCTGCTCATTCTGCAACTGCTGAGCTCAAGTGGTCCTGCTTCAGCCTCCTAAAGTGCTGGTACTGTAGTCGTGAACCATGTGCCTAGATGCATGGAACTTCTTAACTAAAATAGTGTTAACATCATGTCACTGGCCAGCTCAGGGACAAATGATGACAACTGCCTATTGCCTATGACATTAAGTGTAAACCTGAAGGCCAGCTGTCAGCTCTTTCCTAAGGCCGCCCGCATCAGGCTCACCTGAATTTTAGCTTCTGCTGCTTCCTAATGTGGATTTTCAGTTCCAGCCAGGCAGGTCTAGCAACCTGCCCCAGGTGCTCATTCCTGCCCCTGTGCTGCCTTTCCGCAGACTGTTGACTCAGGATGACTGCACTGGGGATGAGACAGCCTCCTTATACCCAGGAAGTATACAGAAACAGTGCGATCCAGGAAGGTAAGGGAGGCCAGTGAGGCGAGTGACTGCCTGGGGCAGGGAAACCAGGGAAGGAAACTTTCTAAGTGGCCTTTTGGAACACACACTCATCCACAAACCACCCCCAAACAAAAAATAGATGTGCACAAGGCAAACACATTAGCTGACATTGATCTCTTTTATCACACAATACCCATTTTAGTTTTAAATAATATTTAGTCTTTGATTATCTTCTTTTTAATTTTGCCTGTCGTTGTTATCCTATCCCATAAAATTTTGTTTCCAAATAATAGCATGACTCCTTGAAAGCAGAGATCTATCTTCTGTTTCTCCATAACATTTCCTGGGCACTTTGCTGAGCTTAGAATAATTGTGTAATAAGCATTGGTTGGTTTCATTAATAAGGTTGCAGCAGATGGCAGGTGCCTTGTAGATGCACCTTTAACACCCATTGTCTTATCTACCTACTTTGAATGTAAGTTGCTTGTGGGTTTAGGATTTCATAGCATCTGTATAAGCTTAAATGTCTAATCTTCCACTGTGCTGGAATTCTGGGTCTACCTTGTGTCATTTGATGCTTTATGCTTTGATATTTTGTTTCTGTGCATACTTTATGTAACCTAAGGCATATGTTAATCTGTTTGGGTCTAGAGTTTTGAAAGCATTGTCCTTTAACTTAATGAGATAAAAGTAATTTACGGAATTATCAGTCTGAATGCTGTATTATTACAGACTAGGATGCTTATCAGCAATGACTACCCAAAATCCTAAGACTTTAAACCCAGATCTTTCCTGAATAGGAAACTGGCTTGGGTGAAGAGATTACCTAGTTCTTGGGAGTTCAACAAACCTGTTTCTGTCAGTCAGTTCCAAACCCTTGTTGGTTTTCTCCATTGTTGAACAACTTCATAAATTCTTCCTCTCAGGAGATGGTCTTTTCTGTTTTACAAAGAAGATCAGGAATGTGAGCACCACTAGGTTTTCTCTCTTAGACGTCCGCTTTTACCCATCCTTCTCTCTGAAAAAGAAGACATGTATGTGGGTTATGAGGTCGTTGCCTCCCAGCCCCTACACCTCCCCGCCACTCGTAGTCTTCCATGGCCCTCCCCTCCCCTCTCTGCTTGCTATGCTCAGTAAGCTCTGCCTCTGCATTTTCCTGGGTCCCCACGGCTCCTGTGCCAGTGCCCCTCTCTGTCCTCTGTGTGCCTGTCCACAGCTCTGGCTTTCCATTGTCCACGCTGTGCTCAGTTTCCCAAGCTCCACTCCATTCCATGTGGTGCCACCAGGATAACTTGCCCAGAATGGGTGGAGGACCAAGCTGCTTTTCTGCTGAGATGGAGCTTTCAGTGGCTCCTTAATGCAGGTCAAGCCGTGGTCCCATCGAAGCCCTCAGGCCTTTCACAATGTGGTCCCTGTCTAAATTTCCATCCTTGTCACTTACTTTCTGTCCCCATTTTACTCTTGGAGGCGATTTGGGCAGTGTGTTGTTAAACATTCTGCTTCTGTTCTTCCCTTCTTGGGGAGGAACTTTTATATTCGTTCTTCAGAGGCTCCGCTTAAGTTCTGTTTTGTTCACAGAGCCTTTCAGAATTTGTCTGTATTTCTCTAGGACTTCCTTTCTAGCACTGTTTTGACAGTTTGCACATTTTGCCCTAACCCATTATTTCCCAAGGTGTTCCCTGAGGTGTTTCAGGTTAAAAACGGCTCATGGCCGGCTGCAGTGGCTCATGCCTGTAATCCCACACTTTGGGAGGCCGAGGCAGGCAGATCTCAAGGTCAAGAGCTCGAGACCAGCCTGGACAACATGGTGAAACCCCATCTCTACTAAAGATACACAAATTAGCTGGGTGTGGTGGTGCAGGCCTCTAGTCCCAGCTACTTGGGAGTCTGAGGGAGGAGAATCTCTTGAACCCAGGAGGTGGAGGTTGCAGTGAGCCAAGATCGGCCACTGCACCCCAGCTTGACAGAGCGAGACTCCATCTCAAAAAAAAAAAAAAAAAAAAAAAAAAAAAAAAAAAAAAAAAAAAAAAAAAAAAAACCCGGCTCATGACGTCTATGAGGTTTCACGTGTACAGGGCTTCTGTCCCCATTGCTCTTACCCATAGCGTGCCATGGCAGATTAAAGGAACAGGGAGGAAAACATGCTGCTTAGCTTAGTTTACTCCAGGCTTCCTCAGACTTATTTACCACAGAAAAACCTTTTCTGTTACAAAATATGAACACCCAGTGCAGAATGCTTTGGAAGAATTCTGCCTTAAACTAGATGTCTTGGTGTCCTGTCTCCCATGCAGATTGAAAGCTTTTCAAAGGCAGCTGCTAGGCTTGGCTCATTTTTCCTGCCCGGACCTCTTTGTAGATATTTAGCGTTTACTGAAGTCATATTGCATGATCAGGGATTGATATTTCTTTGGAGTCCTGAGGTATGAATATTACAAAGAAAAGCTGGTCTGCCACATGTGACCGGTGCATACGTGGTAGGTACTCCATAAATGTGAAAGAATAATGGATAAATGCCAGTGTCTGTGAAGTGGTACCGTGAAGAAGTTGTTTTTGTCAGTTGAGCTAGTCAGGTGTGTGTGTGTGCCAGTAACTGTGTGTGTGTGTTTAAATAACTCAGAAACGGGAAACTGGGCAAAAGCATCCTGGTTTTCCAGGGCTTTCCTCCAACTTTTAATCTTGTTTTAGCTTTTATATTATGCTGTAATTTAAGAAAACAACAGTAAATCCAATCTTATTACAAAACATGATGCGGCCAGCTGCGGTGGCTCACGCCTGTAATCCTAGCACTTTGACAGGACAAGGCGGGCGGATCACGAGGTCAGGAGTTCAAGACCAGCCTGGCCAACATGGTGAAACCCTGTCGCTACTAAAAATACAAAAAATTAGCCGGGTGTGGTGACGTGCCTGTAATTTCAGCCACTTGGGAGACCGAGGCAGAAGAATTGCTTGAACTGGGGAGGTGGAGGTTGCAGCGAGCTGAGATCGTGCTGTTGCGCTCCAGCCTGGGCAACAGAGCAAGACTCCATCTCAAAAACAAAACAAAACAAAACATGATGCTAGATAAATTAATGATAGGTGATGATTGTATAGTATACTATTATACAAAATGTAACGTTTTAACATAAATATTCTTATTGGACTTCAAATATCATTTAACCCACCAGTGGGATTCCCACACAGCTTTCCATGAGTATGTGGCGTGTGTTAAGCTGCCCCTCTATTAAGCTGCATCGCCATTTCACTGGTAGTGATGCTGTGTTCGTGGAGCAGCCTTTGTTCTGAAAACCTTTTTTTTTTTAATTGGGCATATCTGTACAGGCATGTTGTGCATGCACATAAACATTTATAAGCACCAAATAACATGGGCATGAATATTCACAGTATCCCTTCTTTTAGTTCCTACATGAGCTGCTTAATAGACTGAATGGAATTTAACCCTTTTCTCTCTTCCTGAAACAAGCCCATTCTGTTTCTTCACGTGGGAAGAATTTCATCCTTAGAAGAATGATTTGCATTTGGTTGAGGACTCATTCTGTTAATGACTAGGATTCTAAGAGTCTTTTGAATTTTGTTTAAATTATTTTTTCCCCTTTTATTTTTTTTCTTTTAGGCTCCAACCAGGAATGGAGACGCCATTGGATGTTTTGTCCAGGGCAGCATCTTTGGTGCATGCTGATGATGAAAAACGTAAGTCAGAAGTTTATTATAAAATACTTTAAGTGCTTTATTGATTCCTTACTTCCTGCCCCATAAGAAAATTACGTGCTTCTCTACCTGGTTTTCTGGCTATTTGCTGTTAACTTTGGTGGTTTTCCTTAGAGACAACAGCTTGGCATCCTCATTTGTATTTTCAAGTACTAGAATGTGTAAGTCTTTTACTGGCATTTAACTTTGAGATACTGGTTTGTTGCTTTTTTTTGAGATGGGGTCATGCTGTGTTGCCCAGGCTGGCGTCAAACTCCTGGACCCAAGTGTGGGTACTGGTATTTAAAATGCGTAAAATATTTAAAATAGCAGTTAAATACCAGTAGTCCCAGTTAACTTGGGAGGCTGAGGCACGAGAATCATTTGAACCCGGGAGGCAGAGATTGCAGTGAGCCGTGATCGCGCCACTGCATTCCAGCCTGGACGACAGAGCCAGACTCTGTCTCCAAAAGAAAACCAGCTGGAAAAAAGTTGGGACTTCCCAGCACCAGTATCACCAATCACTGAAAGGAGAAGTTCCTCAAGCACAAGGAAGAACAGCAATCTCAAGTTGTATTTCTATTCAGTACCTTCCAGGGTTACCCTAGACACAGATAACATCAATGTCTCATGAGCAGTGGAATAAGTATTTTAAGTAAATTTATCCCTTCTAGGCCATCCAGATAAGTGACTATTGTGTTACTACAAAACCACCATTTTACTATTTATTTTAGCCCTAAAGTGTACTATTAAGATATTTCTTTTATTATCCACTAGTAGACATACTTATGAAGCCTTAATACTATCAGGTATTATAGACTTAAGTCATAATAGGTACTATTCTCTTCAAAATGCTGAAACAATAACATCCTCAAAAATGCCCAAGTTTTCAGTTCTCCAGAAGCAAAGGAAAAGAGAATCATTTAGGTCACCTAGGTGAGTTGGGAAACTGATCTCAAGTAGTAGAACATTTTTCTGTTTGTAATAAGAGACCTATTCACAAGGCTTTTTTAAAGTGTTCAGGAGAATTTTAACCTCCCCTAAAGTCTGAGAGCAATTTACGATAAAAGCTAAAATAGAATTAATGTAGGGCAGAGAAAGCTGAGTCAGGCTGAACCAGCCCAAATAAGTCTTAAGAAATCAACTGAAAGACATTGAAACCTAATGTTCAACCTTGTCTATAAAGTGTATGACTTTTCACACATATAATACTATGTAATTAATGTATTAGGTAACAGAAAATGCAGTGCCTGGTTTTTGAGCTCTGCATACTTGAGAGTGGTACATAGAACACAACAGTAAGAAAGGTCTCCCAAAAATGTTAATAATAATTACAGGCATCTTTGGACTTTTTTCAAATGTAAAAAATGATCCTAAGAAGCTGAAACCATGACACAGGGATTCTAGAATTGTCCCAGTCCATCCCTAGACCAATTGGAGTCATTAGAGTCAAAAGAATGTTCGGCTAGGCATGGTAGCTCACGTCTGTAATGCCAACATTTTAGGAGGCCAAGGCGGCTGGATTGCTTGAGGCCAGGAGTTTGAGACCAGCCTGGGCAACATGATAAAACCCCATCTCTACAAAAATAGAAAAAGTAGCCAGGTGAGGTGGCACGTGCCTGTAATCCCAGCTACTCAGGAGGCTGAAGCAGGAGGATTACTTGAGCTGAGATCACGCTGCTGCACTCCAGTCTAGGCAACAGAGCAAGATCTGTCTCAAAAAACAAGAGGAGAATGTTCTTGGATAAAGTCTACAGTCTGTTCTCTGATTGTTAGAGCCTTACATGTGAATTTATTCTCATTCTGCAAAATACACTGGTGGGCTGTGTTCAACACACAAGGAAAGTAAGAGTTCCTGTCTCCCTCAGCAGTATCAGTTTCTCTGAAAACAGATCTCCCAAACCACAGGCTCCAAAGGGAGTCTTGCATCTACATCACCAAGTGCGCTTGTCCCCACTTCTATACATTTTACAGCCACAAGAGTCTGTATACAAGCATATTCATGAGTCCTATGAAGGCAGGGACTGTCCCTTCTTTATCTTTCTACGCCCCTTATACATAGGGTTCAATCATCAGTCACTAAATTGGAAACTAGGTAGGCCTCCAACTGGAACAGAATGATCAAAAGGAAAGAGAAAAAAGTCTTTACTCTCCCCTCTCAAAGACACAAAGCGTTACCCTGAGGTCATTATTTGTATTTTTCATTGTATAAACAGTATTTTCTTTTACTGATCCTAACTAAAGTTGGGCATTGTAAAAGAGAGAAATTCAAACTACTGCCTTATATAAAAACTTCTAAACTAACTATGTTGGTGTTCAACAAAGTTTGCAAATAGCTATTGAAGTCAGCCACTTCTCCAAGGTCCTCACTGCTCCCTACAGTCTTACAGTGGCTGCGCCCTGCACTGGCACCAGCCTGCTCCACCCCTTTCTCTCCCTTCACCCCCAGGAACTCCTGAGCTAGATCCAAGCTGGTGGTAGGCCTGGACATAATGTCCTCCTAATCCTCTTCAGATCACATAGAAAAGTCATTGCATACGTACCACATTTTAAGAGGGGTACTGCCAAGCCTGGGTAGGTGGAGAAGACAGCAATGAGGTCAGAAGACATCTCCAACACAGGATGGTTGACAGCGCTGGAGATAGGTGCTATCCAATGGTGGAAAGTCACGTTTATTGCAATCTTACAGGAATAAAGGAGTTTTGTTGTTGTTCAGATAAAAAGTCTTTGGTCTGAGCTGCCTCCTCTGAGCTCCAATTCCTTGGATTCCCACTTAACATTCTTGAACCGCAGTTTTTTTAGTAAGGAATAATTATACCTTACCATCAGGTAGCTATATCCTCACAACAATCAAAAGCTAAATAAGTGTGAATTATACAAGAGGTTGAAAAAACCTTACTGGCTACCTCACCCAATCACTGGCAGAATGATGATCTTGTAGGGGTGATGGCGGGAGGGTGAGAAGACACAGACGCATGGCAGTAGGGTTTCGTTATTTGTCTCCTCCAAATCTCATGTTAAAATGTGATCTCCAGTGTTAGAAGCAAGGCCTAGTGGGGGATATTTGGGTCACAGGGGTGGATCTCTCATGAATGGCATAGTGATGAGTTGTGTTCTCACTCTATTAGTTCACTCAAGAGCTGGTTGTTTAAAAGAGCCTGGAACCCCTTCCTCTTTCTTGCTCCTCCTCTCACATGTGACATGCCTTCTCCCCGTCACCTTCTGCCAGGAGTAAATGGTCTCTGAGGCCTCCCCAGAAGCCAAGCAGACACTGGTGCCATGCTTGTACAGTCTATAGCACCATGAGTCAATTAAACTTCTTTTCTTAATAAATCACCCAGTCTCAGGTATTCCTTTAGAGCAGTGCAAATAGACTAACACACATGTTAATGCAGAAGACTGGGGAAAGCCCTATCAGAAGCCAACAACGTGCCAGGAGAGAGGGCAAGGCAGCCCTAACTAGAAGTTGAAAGCTCATTAGTAAACAGTATACACAATAGCCCATGAATCCTCATGAACGCTTTGTAAGTAGGTATTGTTGCTCCATGTTACCAATGAGAAAATGGAGTCTTAGGAAAAAAACTCTTAACAGCCAGTAGAGAGGCAGACCTCAGATTTTAAGGACGTGCACTTACTGTCTGCCAGTCCATGAAGGACTAAACTGGAAGGAGCTCGTCTTCGAGAACTTACAGTGTATAAAACCTCAACCTATTTTTTTTGTTGTTATTAATATTTTAGTGCTTAGAAAAAGAACTGTTCCTACATGAAACAGTAACTCTTACAATATTGTTTAGCAGAGTAACTTTATCTTTGAACAAGAACATTTAAAAATAAATATACTTTTGGATGAGCAGGAAAATCACTTTAAAATGTTATGGAATAATCTTCCAATATCATTCCTTTTACCCATCCCCCAAACTACACAAATAAACATTTTTTTCTCTCAATATTTGTTCTTTCTCAGCTATGCAAACATAATTTTCATGACCGTTTTCCATTATGACATATACTGTACATTTCCAACCACATAAATGACCTTTGATGATTATTTCCATCTCTAGTTCTCTACTGGTCAATTAGTGTATCAACTAACACATGTTTATCTCAACATCTGAGACCCATAGGGAGTATTTTCACTGCAGATCACTGACAGTAACCTGCGAAGGAAAGAATGACCTACAGTTAACAGTTCAAGCTCCAGCATACAAAGTTAAAATACCAATTAAGGCAAGACGAGGTGGCTCATGCCTGTAATCCCAGCACTTTGGGAGGCTGAGGCTGGTGGACCACCTGAGGTCAGGAGTTCGAGACCAGCCTGGCCAACATGGTAAAACCCCATGTCTACTAAAAATACAAAAAAAAATTAGGTGGGCATGGTGGCAGACACCTGTAACTCCAGCTACTTGGGAGGCTGAGGCAAGGGAATCACTTGAACCTGGGCTAATTTTTTATATTTTCGTAGAGAAGGGGTTTTACCATGTTGCCCAGTCTGGTCTCAAACTCCTGAGCTCAGGCAGTTCACCCACCTTGGCCTCCCAAAGTGCCACATTTATAGGAGTGAGGCACTGTGCCAGCCTCCAGCTGTTTTTTAATAGGGTAAATTGATGAAAATGGGAGGGCAAGGTGCTTGATTGCAGTGTTTACAAAATGGTTATGTTTGGTAATTTTTTTTCTCATATCTTCTAATTTTAAGATCTAACTGCACCTGCTGACTTCCTTACTTAGATTAAAATAAATTTAAATTAAAACTTTGTTCTTGAGGGTTTTGGTGGAGGGGGGATAGTGCTTTTGAATGAATATGCAGATGATCAGAAAGGCTAGATGGGGCTGGTATGAGTGATGTGGCAAGGACAGCAGCTTTTGCAGGCGTTGCGTTTGCATCTGCTCCAAGAAATTCACTAACTCCTTGTTAGGAGGTGATCATTGAAGGTTGACTAATTGATGAAGCAAATTACCATAATTCAAGTAAGCATTCCTACGAGCCCAAGCTTTTATTATTATGGGGACTTATGACCCCATTGTATGGAATACGTTTATATTTCTAGGTTGTAGTCTATATTTGCCTTAAAAGGAGGAAAGCAAACCGAATCAGATTAATGGTAACATAATGTTTAGTTGCACTCGTATACTGTTTTTCTTTGATTGATTTCTTTCCTCAAGATAATGATGACTTCTGGTCAGCTTCTGCATCAGTCAAGTGAACCTCTTAACAGGGCTTGCTCTTGTAACTACATCAGCTGGGCCCGCTCCTGATTTCTCTCTCTCTCTCTCTCTTCCCTCAGCATCTAATGACTATTTTCCATTATGACACGTACTGTACATTTCCAACGACATAAATGACCTTCAATGATTATTTCCATCTCTAGTTCATTGAAGGTCATTTATGTTGTTGTGGCTTTCGAATGTTGTTGACTGGCACATAGTAAAAAAGCATTTTAGGCTGGGCATGGTGGTTCATGCCTGTAATGACAGCACTTTGGTAGGCTGAGGAGGGAGGATTGCTTGAGCCCAGGAGTTTGAGACCAGCCTGGGAAAAATAGAAAGACCTTACCTCTTAAAAAAAAAAAAAAAAAATTAGCTGGGTGCAGTGGTGTGTGCCTGCAGTCCCAGCTACTCCAGAGGCTGAGGCAGGAGGATGGCTTTAGCCCAGGAGTTCAAGGCTGCACTGAGCTATGATTGCACCACTGCTTTCAGGCCTGGGCCACAGAGTAAGACCCTATCTCAAAAAAGCCATTTAATATTGTGATCTTCATATACATATACTAAGGTAACCAATCCAAAAGTTTTAAGATTTAAGAGACAGTACTGGCACAGGTGGTGGCTTACACCTTTAATCCCAGAACTTTGGGAGACCAAGGTGAGAGGATCACTTGAGCCCAGGAGTTTGAGACCAAAATAGGCAACAGAATGAAACCACATCGCTACAAAAAAAAATTTAAAAATTAGGCGGGTGTGGATGGCACATGCCCGGGGTCCCAGCTACTCAGGAGGATAAGGTGGGAGGATCACCTGAGCCTGGGAGTACTGGGCTGCAGTGAGCAATGATGGTGCCACTGCACTCCAGCTGGGGCGACAGAGCAAGACACTATCTCTAAAATATATTTAAAAAAAAAATAGGAGACAGTGGTTACCCTTACTTTGCACAGTGCAGTTTGATGCATCTTTTCTGGTCTTTGCACTCTACTTTATTTAAATAGAAGTTGAGGCCAGGCATGGTGGCTCATACCTGTAATCCCAGTACTTTGGGGAGTCCAAGGTGGGCGGATCACAAGGTCAGGAGTTTGAGATCAGCCTGACCAGCATGATGAAACCCCGTCTCTACTAAAAATACAAAAATTAGCCGGGCATAGTGGCGCATGCATGTAATCCCAGCTACTCATGAGGCTGAGGCAGAAGAATTGCTTGAACCCGAGAGACGGAGGTTGCAGTGAGCCAGTTGTGCTGCTGCACTCCAGTCTAGGAGACAGAGCCAGACTCTGTCTCAAAAAAAAAAAAAAAAAAAAAGTTGAGTCATGATTACATTGATTTTAGGATCCACTAATGCATTGGAACCCACAGTTTGAGAAAACATGATTTGGTTTACATCACCTTCGTCAGATAAACTTACTCCTGACTCCTCTGTTGTATGTACTGGGAAGATCTGACTGCCATGTGGGCCATGAAAATCAGAGGAACCAGGAATATTCAGACATGCAAGAATAGATCAGCGCCCACAAGGCAGACTTGATTGAGGCGTGGTGTAGCAAAGGAGCAGACATGCCCCAGAGCACAAGAGGGAGATAAATAGGTTTTACCAAAGGGAGTGACCATTTTCTGGAGTATTGACTCTAAAACCCAAGAATAATATAGGGTTAGAATGGGAGGAAGTATCTCTAATGGAATGGTTATATTTGCTTGTGATCAGAGTGCCAAGTGCTCTGGTGCCCTGGGAAGAGAACAGCATAATGATATCTTTCCTGCCCATTCCCCTTGGAGTCTTGGTGTTGAGTCTGGTTTTCCCTTAGTAAGGGAAAGAGCACTGGACTCTTGCTTTCTAGCAACTGTGTGTCAGCTATGGGAGAATTTCATCAGGAAAGCCCAGGCAGGAAGCGCAGTTGTTTTGTTGTCCGCATCTGTTTCTCTGTGTATTTCAAGGACTCCTGGTTTTGTAAAGTTGCACTTTAGAAAAGTTAGGTCTAAAATAATGCTCAATGTAATATGGCCTTTGGATCCTTTTTCTGCCAACTCTTCTGTAGTGCTCATTAAGTACTTCCTTCTGTGATCATTTCTGATAATTTGCAGGCTTATCTGATCACTGCATCAGTGATTTTCATATCCTAAAATACCAGAGGAGTGTGCCGTGCATTTTCATTAGTAAGAGTGGCTCATAGTTGTCTGTGGTCCTCAGGGAGGAGATGGGGTACTTGCATTTTGACAAAGCCTTCCCAGGTGCATCTGACATCAGGCCCCTTTCCTGACATGAGAGCTCTGGAGCTGAATCTTTAAGTGTGATTTTTCTAGTCATGAGAAGCTATAGTTCTTTGGCTACCACATGTCCTTTAACCAGATTCACAGTTGTTTGTATCTCCCCCTATTTCCTTCATCATGCACACCTTCTCTCTGTCTTTCCATACATGTACTATATATATACATAGGTGTGTATGCATATTTGCATATTTTTCCTGAGATAGAGCAAGTGGGCAGTATCATGCCTCCTTACTCCTAAAGAATTCAGTGTGCATTTCTTAAGAATGAGAACATTCCCTTACATAAGTACAATGTGATTATCTTTATTATGTTGCTTGAATATATAAAACATAAAAATGGTCATGACCCTTATGCTTGTAGCTTCTTTATAATTTCATAACTAGAATACATATTTATAAATTAAATGTAGCCAATAAAAGCTAGCCATGACACAATAGATGAAGATCTGCTGTGACCATGCCTCTGTTCCACAACTGTGGCATCTGCTGCCAGCCTGCCGGATTTGATTCTGTAATGTTACATACCTATCATGCCACTTGTTCTTAACGCAATTTCCCCACTACTTTCATCTTTCAAACTCCTGTAAAACTTTTCATTATACAGATTGTGGCAAAATAATTTGACTAGTTCTTAGTGCCTCAGTTTCATATTAGGTTTATCTCTGTCCTTTTTTTTTTTTTTTTTTGAAATGGTGTCTCACTCTTACCCAGGCTGGAGTGCAGTGGAATGATCTTGGCTTTCTACAACCTCTGCCTCCCAGATTCAAGTGGTTCACCTGACTCAGCCTCCCCAGTAGCTGGGATTACAGGCACCCACTACCATATCCAGCTAATTTTTGTATTTTTTAGTAGAGGCAGGGTTTCACCATGTTGGCCAGGCTGGTCTTGAACTCCTGACCTCAAATGATCCACCTCCCTTGTCCTCCCAAAGTGCTGGAATTATAGGCGTGAGCCCCTGTGCCTGACCCCTTTTTTTTATTAGATAAAAAAAAAATACAGATACAGTCACTGAAACCATACGGCAATACTTGGTGACATAATAGCCATCTGATTCAGAGGATACTTATGTCAAAGTTTTAAAA
Organism: Cebus imitator; assembly: GCF_001604975.1. Taxonomy (NCBI): domain Eukaryota; kingdom Metazoa; phylum Chordata; class Mammalia; order Primates; family Cebidae; genus Cebus; species Cebus imitator. The sequence continues at coordinate 1,201,651 of NW_016107596.1, forward strand.
AGATTCTCCATGAAATAACGAAAATAAAAATTTCTCATGAACTCCTGAGCATTTGTCTGGGGACCTCAATTTAAGGATTATAGTATCATCTCATTCAGTTCTCAGAACACCCTTACTAAGTAGGTATTATAATTTGTCCCATTTTATAGATAAGGAAACCGAGGTTGATAGAGCTTCTGTAATTTGCCCACAAACACTTAGCTGGTAGTGGCAGTGATGAGAATTGATCTGAAGCAACCTGACTATGAAGCCTAAGCCTGTAATTCTCTGCTGTCTGCCCAGAGGATGGGAAAGACTTTTCTGCTGATTAAAAAAAAGAAAAACAAAATCAAACTCCGGTATACTACCTCCACTAATATATTAGTAAAGCCATTTTCATTTGGAAAAGGCTTCCTAGCCAATGAAATGGCATTTCTAAAATATTAACTAGCTGTAACCTGCCGTACATTCAGGATGTGTGGTAGCATGTGCTGGGGGACTGTCCTTAATCCCCCATTCATGGCTCTGCCCTCTTGTGTGTGCCATGGCTCATGTGCATGCTGCCACAGGACTCACCTTCATATGTGTGGAGTTTTCTTTCCCAGTAAGTACCTCAGCTAACTCAAGGAAAGGAAGCTGGTTCAGGTGATAAGGGCTACTTCACCAGGTAACAAAATCCCACTTTGCCAAAGTGTTTAATTAGAGACAAGATAATCATTGTTAAGAGGCAACATAGAAGGGATTGTCATGGAGAGGGTGGCCAGGCTTGAAGGATGGCCTAAGATGTTATGAGTCTATATCATACCCTTGCCTGTTGAGGGTGAGAATCTTGTTCCCTTCTGCTTTGTATTCCAAGCATCTACAATTTGGTGCATATGTTGGGCATTCAGTAAACATTTATTGGTAATGAAGTAGGCACTGGAGTGAAAGACTCATCTCTAAGGAATTAATTTATTAAACACTGGCAGCCAGGCACCATGGCTCACACCTGTAATCTCAGCACTTTGGGAGGCTGAGGCAGGCGGATCATGAGGTTAGGAGTTCAAGACCAGCCTGACCAACATGGTGAAACCCCGTCTCTACTAAAAATACAAAAATTAGCTGGACGTGGTGGTGCGTGCCTATAATCCCAGCTACTCAGGAGGCTGAGGCAGGAGAATCGCTTGAACCCAGGATGTAGAAGATGCAGTGCACAGTGAGCCAAGATTGTGCCTCTGTACTCTAGCCTGGGTGACAGAGCAAGACTCCGTCTCAAAAACAAAAAACAACCCTAGTAGAAATGACTTGTAATGATCACTGTTACTACTAACAATGTGCAGATTCCAAGGAATACTAATTCTATTTGATAATACTTTGTAGTTTACAAAACATTTTTTTTTTTTTTTTTTTT